>NC_142706.1:54400647-54735231 GCF_055471065.1 Atractosteus spatula
ACTTCTGTCACTTGTTTAATTTAATGAGCTAAATATAAATAGTACAGTTACAACAGCAACAGAGAGACAGTGAATTTGGGTTAAAGTACTTTAATACTTATTAAAAGTATTTACAACCTTTCATTTAGTGGCTATCACTCATGGTCCAAAATGACTATCTTCCACGAACAAGAAGTTGACTGATAAGGCCAATATGTGATCAACACACTCTATTGACAGGCTCAACAGGTAACAGAATACACCTTTAGAGACAAAGCTCACCTGGGTTTCCTAAAAAGTGGAGAAAACACTTAGACCTACAACAACCATATCAGACTGGAAAGGAGCTAACTTGTAAATCTTCCCTCAACTTTCCCCAAACAGAAAACTGGGAAAAACAGAAGAAAATGTAGCTGCTATATATTTGTATTTTCAACTGCTGACAAACAGAAAAAGAATGAGACTCAATTCAATCTAAAAACTGTTTTAGCGATTCAATGTTTTTAATAGCAAGTTCCGTACAGCTACATTTCCAACAAGCATTTGGTCAAGTCTTTGGTAAAGAACTGAGCACTGCAGAAGACAGCGCTCCATCCAGCAGGAGAGGATGCTCACCAGACATCAGTTGGACAACCACCTGTGGCGAAATCTGAGCCGCAGACAAATACGTGACCTCAAAATGGTAACCTGTATTCAACACGAGAACACAACGGCCAGTCCCTAACCAGCTCTACCCGGACACACCTGAACATTGCGTCAATTACAGTGGACCACAGTGACTAATGACTAGATCAGAAGAACTCCTTTTTAGCTCCTCTAAAGAGCAGATAAATTTGCTTTTTGTGGACATTCCTTTTCTCCACGTCGGCTGCATCAGCTCACCATCAGACAGGCTGACAGTTAGTCCGTGAAACAATGAGCTTTGGTGTGAAAATGAAGACAAATTGAAAAGCCGACTTCATTTAGCATCTGCTCCTTTTGCCACCCCACGAAATAGGTGAAGACATCAGGGTTCAATCACTCAACCCTCAGTTCCTGCTTTTCAAAATGTTACCGTTTCCATTTAATTGGTTTTCTATTAAACTAGTCTCATACCTTTCGACAGGAAAAAAAACAGTCGATTCTTAAGAGTCCCTCAGTGAAAAATGAAAGAAGGTTAAGTGCAGCGCAGATCTTTGCGGGAAACACATTCAGTCAGCAGGGGTTTAGGAGGATAGCACAGCTGGAGCTTGCTCTTCTGGCATCAGTACTACACATTTCTACAACACCGCAGGCATCTAGAGAAGAAAGAATTCACATAAATCACTTAATTCACTAGAAACCATAGCGACCACGTGGTAGTACTAATTGTCTGCTGCAGAAGATAACCATCATTAATGTATAGAAGCAGCTCGGAAATTAATAAGAATAAGAATCCCCCCACCCCTCGCAGAACAGCAAAGGGACACGGGATGTCACCTCTCGTGGGCCAAGTGCTGAGAGCCACCGTGAACAGCAATTACTGTTGCCCGGTGGGCACCCTGAGAGTCACCGCTGCACTTACTAGATCACGCCGCATGCTGTCAGAAAGGCTGAAACAGGTTCTCTGTAAGACACTGTAAGAGGATGGGTTGCTAAGAGGATGGCTCCTAATTGCTGGTAGCTGAAAGATGCCGTTCTCTTTCCCCTGCTTGCAAATCCTGCTTGTGTTTTGACAGGAATCAATCTGAACGTCGGATAACCCCCCAACACAAGTACACCTCCCCTCTACCTCTTTGCCACCACTCGTTATTTAACAGTCAGCCCTGCTGCACACAGAACGTAACCTTGACTTCAGAAATCCCAGGATATTCGACAAAAAGGGGGACAACAAGAAGCTGGTTTAATTACACGCTGCTTTTGAAAGCAATTCTTGTGGTGAATGAGGTCAGCAATTTCATGTTGGGATTACTATTAATACCTGAGAAGGATGTTGCCTGTCTTTTGGCAGTGAGGAGGTTCTTACAGCACAATACTGCGAACGAGAAGCTAGGGATCTGGGGATTGAGCCTGCTCTTTCACAATGTCTAATCTTCGCAGTGTTCACACACGCTGAAGCCCACTGGGCATGAATATTTTCAAACTACACTGCTCTTCCGCAGTGCACCTTCAAAGAATATTTAGAGGACTAGGGAATTCTTTCAAAATGAACTCAACAGTACTAGGATGGAAGGCAAATGTAAGGTAAATAGCTTTTAAAACCTCAGGGATCCACAGGCAAACAACACTTCACTGTCAAGACAGACACTACACAGAAGTGAGAACTGTGGGATTGAACACAGATGGAGCTCAAATGGACCAGGTCTGTGGGTTAACTCTTCTAGCGATGCCTGAGTTTATTTTAACCCTTGGTACAGATGTCAGGTTTGAATGGATTACAACTTAACACTCACCTGAAACCGCACGATAATAAAGTAATTATCCAACGATCTGTCGTGATCAGAAAACACTTTTATCCTAGAGCTGGCCTCATTATTTTTTGTCACGTTTGTTATAAGCTAATTACAATACAATCGTCAAACATGAAGACATGCCAGACCCTAACCCAATTTTATTCATTAAAATATCAACATTCATTCTGATAAGGCTTTTGTGAAAGAGTTCTTGCTCCTGGTTGTCTGCTGTACCAACTACTGTATTTTGCCAACACTCCTAATTTTACAGACAACGGTTACAATGATTTATACCTAGCTTCATAACGCACAGTAGGTGTTGCCTGTACATGAAGGATATCAGGGCTTTCTTCTCTTAAAGTCACAGCACACGTCACCTGTAAAAAATATTATGTAAGGGGTCCACAAGAGACTTGCACATAATTTCACTTTTGTTTAATCTGTAGAAGGGTCTTATTTCTCCAGAAATAAGATCCATAAGAAAGCAAACAGTCAAAAGATGAGCTGTAGCAATGTACCTAGGAGAGCAATATTTCTTGAGAACCCATTGAGCAGAATAAAAATAAGGCATAACCACTGCATTGTATTCAGAGCTCTCAACTTCCTTTCACTTTCATCTACACTCAGTATAACTGACATAACAACCAGGATCACTTTGTTACTATACCAACAACATGAACACAATTATATTCATTAGCTTAATGTGAAAGAGAGACATCCAAGTTACAGTTCGACTGATTCTTTTAAAACCAGAAACTTACACGTTCTCCATAAATAACAGCTAAAAACGTTCCTAAAAACAGTTCCTAAAAATGTGAAAAGCAACCCTGCCTGATTTCTCTTCCTCCAGCACGTCGCGCTGCAGTAGCGCCTCGATCCAGGGAGCGGGTCAGCCTGCTTGGACCGCGGCCGAAGACCTGGCCGACACCGCCAGCTTTCAGGGCCCGTGCCAGGCCCGAGTCGTCCCCGACAGCGGGCGGCTCGACCAGGTTTAGGCACAGCCACGGCCAAGACATCTCCGTCTGCTGGGAGGAATTTTTCATCCTCATAAGGATCCGCACCACAGTTTCAGGAGCAAACTTCAATAACAGTCATCTCGAGCCATACGAAATACCTCGGGTGAGCCTTTGATCACTGATCAGTGTTAAAATGTAAATACATCTATGAAATTCCTTGCAAAGCGAGACACCTGCTTTTCTATTATGTAAGAGTCAATGATGATTTTAATAAAAACTGCACATACATAACATCTCAATTTTATATTCAATATATCAAAAAACATTTTAGACCTTTTGGTAGTCTTTTTAACTCAGTACAGATTAAATTTGCCTCATACATTTAAAGCATTTAATTCAGTTTTGCATTTTACAATATGTGAAGGCTTGTAAAATCGAGCTTGACAGCCTAGATGCTTATTTAAAATAACCGGCTGCCACTGGTCATTTTTTTTTCAAAACGCATAACTATACACCACATAAAATAGGTTGGCAATGTAGCAGTTTATGCTTTTCTTGCAACACAACATCCTACAGTGGGTTACAGGAGAAAGTACGAATGCATGAGCAAGCCAGCTGCCTTGTCCACCGAGTTCACGCACTAGTGCGCACAATTTCCAGCCCACTTGCTGTAAGTGAAACGAATGAACAGCACTGAAAATAAGCTACAGCTGTAGCAAAAAAGCTACTCAGCATTATTTAAGCTTTGCACCATTCCAGGCACTCTGGGAGACAGAAGACGGGAAAAGTCAGACACGTACAGCGGGCTGAAATGCCCCATCACTCTGATATGCTCAAGCCGGAGAGACCTTCAGTGTGCTGGCATGGCAGGCTTCATTGTTAAGGTCTCCGCTACTTAATCTCTTCAGGTTCAGAGTCAAGACTTTTTTTTTTGTGTTTTACAGAAGTTCCTTTTATTACTGAAATCCCCCAGAAATGTACAATATAACCATGTTCATCTGCTTGATGTGTGGGGTTAAGAGTCTACAGCTACCTGATATTCACAGAAAAACAAAGCGTACAATGCATCACAAATACCACAACAATCAGTTAAGCTAAAGAGCATGTACCGAGCATGCCAGAGAGCGCACAAACCCAGAAGAAAAACTCACTGAAAGCTAAGGTCTCTCCTATTATAAATTTCAAAGCAATCATTTTCTAGATTCATTTTTCAATCTCTTCACTATTTGTATTTTCTGCTCAAAACTATCCATTTTCATTTTGAGCCTGCCATTTCCGCCGATGTTCTGTCCACAATGGCACAATGCATGCCCAGCTATATTTTTAAGATGACTAATTTTAAAATTTTTGCTTGAGTGTGCACAGATAATGGAAGTGTGCAGATAAGGAGGTCCCTGCTGTAAGTCGATAACAGAAAAGCATCCTTAATATTGTAGTGAGAAACAGTAACACACCTTCTATCCATTTTCTAACTGCTTCCAATTCAGGCTCTGCCTCCCCAACGCCCCTATCTCAGCAAGCAGCGGGCACAAAGCAGGATACGCCCAGGACAGGACGCCAGTCCATCATAGCTCAGACACACATGAACGTCCACCTTCTCAGAAGCCAATTAACCTACCAGCAAGTCTTTGGAATGTAAAAGAAAACCAAACACCTGGAGGAAACCCATGCGAACACAGGGAGAACATACAAACTGCATTCAGATAGCACCTCAGGTCTGGAATTGAACCCAGGGCCCCAGTGCTGCAAAGGAAGCCATATTAATCACAGCGCCCCCATGCTGGTGTAACACCATGAGTGACCAAATTAGAAATAGAATTGCCAGTCTCTGTCGAGCCTGGTAACACACTGCTGCATCCCCGACTACAGCTTTTTCTACAAAGAAACCCAATTGGTAAGATACACAAAAAACCCCAACATTTTCTGCCTCTTCTGAGCTATGTACTATGTAAAGGATCATCGGTCCACAGTTTAAGGTTTCTAAATGTTTAACGTTTCATGGTTGTTTTGTTTTTCCATGAAATGCAAGGAAAATTTGAAAAAAAAAACAGTGTTGCAGAGTTTCTGACCCAGACCGACTCAAACTCATTTACTGACAGACAAAACCTACCTGTCAGACTGAATGTGTGACTGACAGAAACACATCAAGGGGAGAAAGCAACAGAAAGTGTAACTGGGTTAGAAAGGCACAGCGCAATGCGAGTTCAATGTGAGCCAGCTTTAAATAGAGGTACCATTGACTGTGTTTATGTTTCACTTAATACTGTTATTCTCTACCTGGGCGACATAAAACATATTCAATACATAAGGACAAAAACAAAATTAACACATAGAAAAGGTGAAAATACAAATGACAAGAATAACAAATCAGCGAGGAAGGCACATTGTAAGTGTGGTATCAGCTGCCAGAGAGAGATCACAGGTGCTGTCTGAACTGATGAGTATCAAGACGAGGAAGGCAGTCAGCTACTTAGCACTTCTTGAGATTTCAATGGGTAGTTCACTCCACACGGGGGAGTCGGAGGTGAGAATCAATGGGCCCTGGAGGTGAGGGATCAGATGGGTCCGGGGGGGTGTAATAGTGAGAGATGTAGATAACTACTCTACCGCAGTGCAAGACAGGTGTAGACAAGAGTATTTGGAAAGGGATGAATGTAGTTACAGGGAGCTAAAGGAGGAGCCGGAGTAACAGGGTGACATGAAAGAAACGAGGTACAAAAACAGGTGAGTAGCAGAATTTTTTCTGGAATGGGGACCTGGGTCAGCACGTGTTGGCCGCAAAGGAATAAGTAAAAGTCAGCTCCATGCTAAAAGGAGAAAGAACAACCAACTTTCTGGCTTTTGAAAAATCTTCACACATCATTTCTAGGAATTCTGAATGAGTCGGAGAGGATTAACAGCGCTAGCTGTGTTAGCCTGTCCAGGAGCAAGCTGCAATGGTCCGGGTCAGAGGACACCAGCGCCTGAAATAGAAGCCAAGCTAACGAGGAAGGGGCAGATCCTGCAGGTGTTGCTCAGGAAGCTGCAGGAGCGGAAATCTGACGGGAATAAGAGAGAGAGCTCACAAATGACACCAAGGTTCTTGGTACAGAAGGGGGAGAGGGTGCGGGCGTCAAGAGGAAAAGAGATGGCGAGGTCTAGAGAAGGGTGTAAATGAAGGTCATTGCCAACAGGGAAGAGTGGTTTCAGAAGAGTGTTGGCGGAAAGCCAGCCTGGAGGGAGTCGTGCAGCGAGTGGCGAAAAAACTTAGGGGATATCAGGCAGTGTGCCCGGCTGCCCAAGAGATAGAGAAGCAGAGAGGCAGGGCAATAGTTCCAGAAAGAAGAGTGATGAGCTGTGGGTTTTTGAAGAGCAGTGTAACGTACGGTTGTTCAAAATTACAGAAAACAGACAAGAAGAAGAGAAGTGCTGTGTAGCAAAGGAGATTGTGGGCAGGAGCCAGGAAGAGGCAGATGAGGGAGAAAAGCAGGTGACTTGCAGGTACATAGGCAACAGGAGAGAAAAGCTCATGTATTTAATTAAGGTCTGAGCAGTAACTTTAAAACCTGTTTAGATATACCATTAACATTATATTAATGAAGCCTTGAAAAGAAAAAGAGGGAGCCAATTGGTAAAACTTGTGTCGATGTTAAGAAATGGATTTAACAAACATTTTGACATCTATAAAATGTGAAAAGATCAATTTCAGGTTTCAAGCAAACAGAAATTTGGGTGTCATCAACTCAGAAATCAAAACGGGTGCCATACTTAAAAAGAATCTGACACAATGATAACGTAGATTCTGAAAAGAATGGGGCCAAAAACGGAACCATGTGGGTCACAGTTGTGACTTTGTTGAGGAGGAAAGTTTGAACAAATTTCTACCAGTTAAATAAGATCTAAACCACAGCAAAATAGTTTCAGCAATTCCGATAAGCATCCTTTCCAATCTATTCAGCAAGATGGTAAGATCAAGAATATAAAAGGCAGCACTGAAGTTCAACAGGACTCAGACAGGTAACATTTCTATACTAAGCACTGATCCCAGGCTGACATAGCACAATTTCTGCAAAGAAGTGAGCTTGTATCTGAACAGCAACAGTGCATTTGAGAAACCTCTGCTATACTTAACCAGTTATTTATGGATGGAGGATGGAGTCCAAGCTCAATTTAAAAAATGTATGTTCAATTAAAATAACACCAAAATACACCGTTTGTATGGTTATTTTCTTTATAAACACACATGAATCAGTTTATGAAAAATTACATTCATTTTGTGTTGGGACAGGTAAAATATATACTATCTAGTCACTTTGACAATACTCGGCCACAGTTTTTCACCCCAAATATGAGATTGGACTGCTGTTTCATTGAAGAAACCCCTTTTCTTCAAAACTGTTAGAATTTTGTTTATAAAAGTAATGAAAACTGTTAGAAGGAAATAAACTTCTGGAGGCCAAAATGAGCAGAGTATGGCAAGTTTCCAAACCTTAAATCAGTCATTTCCAGTTTCATTAGTTTATTGAATGTTCAATCCATTGAAGGAGCAGGTGAAGAGCCCACAAAATTTAAGAGGGGGAAAGTAATGGTTTTGAGAGCTTCGTTTTGTGCGGTGTGCTGCAGGAATCTCACACAACATTACAAGTTTTACTAGGAAATATCCTAGCAGTTGTGACTACATTTTGTATGTTCCTCGCATAGTCCCACACATTTGGAACCAAAGCCATCTCACACGCATGCTTCCACGTTCTTATTCCTGCAACATTCTGACTCCAAACTCAGGGCCCTAAAGGCACTGACGAGACCAAATGTGATAATTACCTCATGACCTTGCAGTGGCTGTACTGTTCGTATTTGAGCTGCATGGACAACAGAGGCGATTTATGTAAGTTAGAAGAAGGGAAATAAAAGAGCAGCTCTCAGTAACAAATCAATGAGTTGCGACTCTATGGGTTCCAGTGAGGCATCATCATAATCATAAACTCTGTGAAAGAGAAGCATTCAGAATTTATTCTGGCCTGGAATATCTGGTCTCTGGGGCAAGATAATAGCTTTATTTAACAGATAAGGTAAAACTTTTAAAGTATTTGGGCGAGCAAAGCCACAGGCAACAAACTGGCTTCTGTGTAGCACACATACTCCTTGGTCTTCACATGAAACAGCTTTTTATTGTCCTAATAGCATGTCAATGGCTATCGATCCCCTCCACAAGAACAATGGTGAATTGAAATGAAAAGTCATACCAGTGTGGTCCACAAAGCTACCAGTATGTCAAAGCCAATAATCCTATTTGTTCATTTAATCTACTGATAAAGGAACTTTTGTGTCTGCAAAATTTAACAAATGTACTCTACATACTGTCCAAAAACTCTAACAGTACAAGTCTTTTTTTCTTCTTCTTTGCTCTGAAGATGCAAAGCAAGAACCCTTGTATGCACCAACCTTTTCAAGCTCTCCAGCTTCATAATGACTTGCAGAAAGAAGAGCCTCTAAGGTAACAGCAAAGCAGCAGCTCAAATCTTTACAGAACCGTTTGGTAATGATTTTATTCCATCTTTCTTGCAATTTATACAGCACATTCCTAAAACAACTCACAACAGACAAACAGATGGTAGTTTTAGGCTGCAGTGAAAAAAACTCAAAGGGCAGAAATGCTTGAGGAATAGGTACTAATCACTCATCCACCATGGCTAACTGACGGAGGAGAATATTTAAAAAGTCAGGAAAAATAGCATAACAGACTACTTATGACTTTGTACAGCTGTGGCTAGGGGGTGTCCTACTGTATGTATCAGAAGAAGCAAACACAGAAGAAATTCTTACCTGTTACATAAGTTGCATATGACTTTCTCCAATTAGAATCTTAACAGATTTAAGATTGTTGCTCCCCATGCAGTCAAACCAAGAATCATGACCTGTGAGACAGACAAGAGGGAAATAGTCCACTCAGCTACGCGAATGGGAGCACAGGCTTCAAGGATTCAATCAAGATATAAATGCAAAAAGGGGAGGAAACGTACCATTTCTTCTCACACTGAAGCTCTAAACACTTTCACAATACCTTTGGGCACTTATTATGAGGAACACTTGTACATCCAGTAAGTATTTTGTCAAACTTTATAATCATATGGCAAAGAAAATCCTAAAATAACATTACTGCTGTCAAAATTTATTTTAAAAATCTGAATTATCAAAAATATGGCTCCCAAGTAAATAGAGCATTTTACTTAAAAACAACCTAAACTTTAAAAAAAGCCCTTATATCTGTGCAACATTTGAAAGCTATCAATATGCACTGTTCATTGTTAAAGATTGAAAGCTTAAACTAATATAGCCTCCTGCTACTTTTATCTTTCCAATATAATAACACAATGTGCTTGCTTACAATTTGTAACTACAATAAAAGGGTGAAATCCTTTAAAGTAACACAAAAAACAGTTGTATGTCTATATGGTGTTCAAGCACAGACAATGCAGTTAGTTAAATCTGCATCTGCCTTCTTTAAGGAGAATTCAAAAGACAAAATAAAATCCAACGTAAAAAACAAACTTTGAAAAAAGAGAAAACTAATCCCTCCTGAAAGGTGAATTAGCAGATTTTGCTAATTACATACAACTGCACACTTAAAATGAATGTAATGATAGTGAAGTAGTACTGCAGATTAATTTGATTGGCATGATTCCCAGTGTTTAGCCAGCAAGTCTGCAAATGTGCTCTGTTCTGTGCACCATGCTTTCCACACAAGATCCACGCTGTTTTTGTTCCACTATCAGATGCATAGCAATGTACTGCACAGTTTGTGTCTGCAACACAGTACTACAGCAGCTCCTATTAACCGATCAGGATGCGTTGGCAGGCTGCACTACACCTGCAATGGCATTTTCTAGGCAATTTCTTTAATTGCCAGAGACTGGAAGCGGCGCTTTGTGCAGCACGTGCTTGTCATAGCTGGACACCCCGATACACCCCGATGATCAGGGACATCCAGTGTTACAACATAAAAAATTGAATTAAGAGGGGACAGCCAAATGCAGTAGCAATAACAGGAACGGCTACTGTTCAACAACAACATATTGGCTCATTTAATTGAGAAAAAAGGGCTCACAATATTGTGCCACGTCTCGGTGTAAAAGGAAATCGTGAGGAAAATGTTCTCCTAGGCTGAGGCTCTGTTACCAAGGCAACTGTGGTAACACTACAGGTTTCACCCATGAAACTCTGCAGGCTGTTCCTCTGGGTGAGACAGGGAAGCAGGCCGACAGGACGCCTGCTAACTAACAGAGATCTCGGAGCTCACTGGAAACGTGAAGCAGATCAAAGAGAATGAGAAGGGGCTGACTTTGAAGAGACAAGCCTGTGGGAAGCAAAGAACACCTATTTTTGAACCACAACCAAAGAATTAGATACAAAACCAAAGAGCTCTAGTCAATATGTGGATACTTTACATAAAGAGGGCAGCACTACAAAATTGTTTCAGTTTAATTACCCTATTCTTTTTCACAAGATGTGTTAAAGAGAGGAAAAATTGTTCAAGATTGAAATTATACCTTCAGGAATACAGGAACAAGAGTCAAGTGCTTTTATAGAACATACATAATAATCAACCATGTATAAGCATAGAAGACAATCACAACGTTGCTAATAAAGCAAAAACTACAGACTGACTGAAATGCAACAGACTCAACAAATAGCACCAGAGGTGGCTGGACACGTTACTGGGACTGTGAAACAGCCCAACATCAGCTGCACAACATATATAATATCTTCTACAGATCGATGCAGCCATCTAATCTTTTTCAGGTATTAATGATATACAGAATAGAAAGAAGACCTAATCAAAATTCTTTTGCCTGCTATACCACGGATTTCTCATTTGAGGTTCGGCTAAAAGAAAAGGCAAAATAAAAAAAGCTCACTGATTTGGAGGACACCACCTCCACCAAAAGTCAAACTGCTTTTCTGCAACTACAAGCAGATGGCCAGCCTGTTCTTTTTAAGCAAGTTAAACAAATTGGGGGAGCAAAACACAAAATGCCAAAAAAACTGGCTCTTTTCCAATAACCATTTTATCCACTCACATCATTTTCCACATCACTTCAGCTGAAAGAGAGTAGGAAGCCCCAGCAGATCAAACGATAACAGGACTGGTTTAACTACAGCTCTGCTCGCCAACAGGCCACAGCCCCTATAGAGATCATCCTTGCTAATAAACTTGAAGGCACTTTCACTGGGGATGCCAGCTGCCAATCCCTTTGCACTTTCTGTGACACTGAAACACTGTAACAAACTAATGTCACCTGCATCTCGCTTACTGCTCACTTCATGCATTCTTCTCTTAATCCTAAACAGGGCCGCACTGTCAAAACTGCTTTCAGAGCAAGAAAGCAATGTCATGGTAGGACATCGAATGGCTTAAGAAGCAACAGGCTAATCAAAAACAGAAAACCCCAGTACCAAGTATGAGATCTCCTAGACAGTAAATAAAAGCTGGTGTGGAAACATGGTCTACTCACCTCTTCCAGTTAAAGAAAGGAACTTCCAGACAAAAAATCAGGAAAGCCATTCAGGATATAAGACTTACCATGTAGCTTGAAGCCAGATAAATCCAGCCTAGGAAAATAGGTTTCCTGTGGCACCTAAAACAACTAACCTTTAGCTGAAGCACACCTCATATACATACAAAACACTAACTACTAGCAGCAAGTACTGTATATGAAGCCAGCAGTAGATGTTAGCAAGACAACACAGTGCAAGGCTTCAGCGTTTCTGGCTTCCCCAGACATAAGCACAACATTCCTCACTGCAGCAGCAGAGAGTGGCAGGAACAGCCCTGTGTGCAGGGAAGTGTCATTCAGAAGGACAGGGCCTCCATGTGAATTACCCGCTGCTGGGGGCCCTCCTTCATCTAGCTGCTGCTCTGTTCGACAGCAGACTCAGGAGTGCTTTGTGTTTGAGCAGGAGGTGGAAAAGAGGGAGGCGAGACAGTGAAAGGCAGAGAAGCTGCACAGAGACAGATCTTTTTTTAATCCTTATCCCAGAAATCGGTGGGAACTTCCCATAAAAACACAGGAGTTCCCAGCGATCTGCAAGGAAAAGAGGGAGCTGGAAGTGCTGATAAGGCAAAAGTACATTTCCTATCCTGATGTGCTCATAATGGCAAGAGGCAGAGCCTGCTCATCTCTGTTAACACTGCTGGACTGGCTTCTCCACAGCCTGCACAAGCAGCACTGCTCAGCAAAGGAAAGAACAAGCCAGAGACAATAAGAAGGCAGGCAGTCCATTCAACTGGTCTCCATTTCTCCCAATTGAATCGACTGGATCAACTGCTGGGCATTCCTGAGGGGCAATCCTTCTGGATAATGTCTAGAAAGAGATTAAAATGTCCCACAGACTCTACAATTCCAAGCCTCAGACACCTCTAGTCTTTCAATAACCACCACAAAAGCAGTTTTCATACATGGAGGAGGTGTATGGATGACAAAAAAGTACATCATTTACCCTTATTTTAGTTCTGACCCTACCTGGAATATTTCACAGTCCTGAGGTTTGGAACATGCAACTATACTGAATTTAAAAAGTAGACAATTACCAAAACAACACTATGTTAAGCCTATATGTTAAATAAAACCATTTCAGGTGCTGAAGTACACCACTAAGTCAGACTTTAAACTGCATAAGTGGAAAAACATACGGCCTATATGTCACATCTACCGAAATACGGTGTGATTTTCATCTCTCTTGCAGGAGTGCTTTTCATCAAGAATGTACGTTTCCCCAGAGAGAAGAAACTCCAGCCAGAGCAGAAAACATCCAAGGTACTTGTCTTTTATTTTTTATATTTTTGGCACTGGGTTCAATTTGTGAATCCAGCTTGTTGCTGGCATTTAGGGTTCATTTCGGAGACTTTCACCTCCCAGATTAATAATAGCTAAGCCTATGCAGAAACCTTACAAGAATCCAGCAGATTTATATACAAAAGAAGGAAAAATACTAGGGGTGATAATCTCATCCATTGCCAATAACCTTTCACAGCACAAAATACCCAGTTTTATATTTCAGGTTCTTTATTCATTCAATGTGAGGAGCCCAAGTTAGAGGGTCTTGGTTATACGGCAAACACGTCTGATTCCTGCAATGGCACATAACACCCAGTGATGTCTTCTCAGGAAAATCCTATATCGCATGCTGTGCCGACTTGAATCAAATCCCTGCTCCCCAGGCCCAGAATCCCACTCGGACAGACAATGCCATTCGCTAGCAATCCATATCGCAGCCAACTGTTTCCCCATCTCCCGCAAATGCTGTGAATTCAGGACTCTGGAACAGCACTGAATTATTTAAGCCCCTTGCTCTCTCTCATTCTCTCCGTTATATCGCAGGAGACGCACGAGTCGGCTTACAATGGGATCTGAAGAGGCTGCAGGCAATGCATGTAGACACAGTTTTATGCAAACAGGGCAAGAAAATAAAACAGCACTGAAGAGCCATATTAGCACGGATTGATGTTCAACACTTATAACACAAGCTGTTCAAGTTCTTTAAGAGAGTAAGTGCTTCGATCATGTCTGCCGCACAATCGTGTTCTTCTCTCCGAAAGGTGCTCCCATCTGCCGGGAAATCTCATTAGACACACACCTGTTCTGCCCACTCCCTCTTTACTCCTGGGACACCTGCAGGTAGTCTCGCTGTGCAGAGCTAACAAGCCACTTCCCAACCAGCAGTGAGAACCTGGAGCTTAGGCTGTCACACGACTAAAGGTTAATGGGACCAGGGCAGGTAGATCTTCTCCCCCTTTTATCTCAAACTCCCCCGGTTCTGTCAACCTAGTCTTCAAAGAGCAGAGGAAAAGCCATCAATAGCTATGCAATGCTCTAACGTTTGGGAAATACAGAACAAACATTGCAACAGCAGTACATGTTAATACGCAGATGACAGGTGGAAATACCTCAGAATTTCTGATCCTCTTCTACTGTGCGAAACAAGACTTTCAGCAGCTTCAGTTTTAGTACTGAAAATGCTCAACAATTCTTTCATATCTCTGCTTAATTGCATTTCTATACCACTTCGTATCCCAAAGGATCCCAAAGTGCTACACATACAGGAGAGGACAGTTCATCCATCCCTGCCCCATTTTAATGGCCCATCAGCCACCCTCAGACACTGCAGAGCAGGTGGAGAAGTGAGGAATGACTTCACCCATACAGTATACAGACGAAAGCCCAGGGCACTAAGGTTAGTGCCAAGGCAGTCTAAATATTTTAAAAATCTGTTTACAGAGCGGAATGTAAAAATCGACAGTTCATATATAAATGCATCTTAAAGTGCATGGAAACCATGCGCGCCCATCAGGTGCATTATCGAAAAAATGGAAACCAGAAGGCTCAATCTAATGCCACAGAGTTTTACAGCTAGACGAGGAATTTAAAACTTGAAGCTCCCAGTGTAGCATTTCGGTGTCCGAAACGAACGAGCTGAATTCCGTCAGCTGCGAACAGTCTGAAGAGACGGAGAGATTCTGTATTACACAGAGAATTCCAGCAAGGTCTCAGATTCATCCACCACCAACCACGTGCTCATCCCTGCGTCCTTTCAACAGCTGTATGTGAAGACAATTTCACAACGTGGCATGTACAGAAACCCATCCAGTCACGGTTTACATCGGATCTGTTACACTCCTGCAACAAAACAACTCCCCTTTCAAGGGAACATGTGTCCACTGGACTTTAACATACTTTACGTCAACCATGTCTCTGTTGTTTTACTTTTTTTTTTGCTACTCATTTCTAGACTATATTATGAAGAATATTTACCAAAAAAACTATGGCTGACTTTTTTTTCCTGTGGTGGTTTACTTATTCATTGAAGAATAAAAGAGTCTGCCATTGTGCAATATCCATCGTCAAACACATCTGCTCCAGGCGGATTTACAATACCATGTAGGATTCCTGCAGGTGTAAGAAAAGTGTACCGTGAAAAAAAAAAGCCAGGAGCCTTTATTTTGAATACTATGTTTGATTTTGGAATACATTAGTATATACACTTATTGAGTTTTGTTGGTTTAAGAAACAGCTGTGTGGCTAGTGGCTAAGGCTCTTTTCTCATAAGGAAAGGGAAGTTGTAGGTTCATATAACACAGTGAGCCACTGTACTATGCTCCTGAGCTAGACACTTCGCTTAGTAAAATCCACAGCTGTATAAATGGTCACAAATTTCAACCCTTTTGGAAAAACACATCAGATAATTAAACAATAATGTATAAAAACACAGTGGTCAATGTATTACTTGTTTTTTTTACATATCAGCTGATCTAGGTTAAGGGGTTTTGTACCACAAATCAAACTGTTAAGACTGAAATGCATGGTCACTTAGGACATTCAAATATGAAACAGGATTACTACAGCCAAGATCTTATACATTTCTATTGGAAATAAAAATCCTAAATCACGCATATTACCAATCATTTTAAAACTAGCATCTCATATTGTAAGGCAAAACAAAAAACTTAAATGGGAACCACAAAGCTATTAGCTATTATTCTGGGTTACAAGGAATCAACATTAATGAGTGCATTTCAAGCTACAACAAAAGCTAAATATCCTATCTAAATATCGCCAGCAGCCATATCACCCTGCAACTCACAACTGGCAACCCACTGAAGCTAAGCAGGTGTGAGCCTGGTCAGTACCTGGATGGGAGACCTCCTGGGAAAAACTAAGGTTGCTGCTGGAAGAGGTGTTAGTGGGGCCAGCAGGGGGCACTCACCCTGCGGTCCATGTGAGTCCTAATGCCCCAGTATAGTGACGGGGACACTGTACTGTAAACAGGCGCCGTCCTTCGGATGAGACGTAAAACCGAGGTCCTGGCTCTCTGTGGTCATTAAAAATCCCAGGGCGTTTCTCGAAAAGAGTAGGGGTGTAGCCCTGGCGTCCTGGTCAAATTTCCCATTGGCTCTTACCAATCATGGCCTCCTAATAATCCCCATCTATGAGATGGCTTCATTACTCTGCTCTCCTCCCCACTGAGAGCTGATGTGTGGTGAGCGTTCTGGCGCACTATGGCTGCCGTCGCATCATCCAGGTGGATGCTGGTGGAGAGGAGTCCCCATTACCTGTAAAGCGCTTTGAGTGGAGTGTCCAGAAAAGCGCTATATAAGTGTAAGCAATTATTATTTATTATTATTATTATTATTAAATATACACAGAAACGTGTAAAACCAGTTTACATCACAAAATAGACTAAAGTTCCAGGTATGTGCAGTGCCATATTCTCCGATTCAGAACGAGGCAACAAAACATCCGGTGACATGAAGAGACCCTATTACATTGTAAAGAAGCATCTTCTTTAATCCAATAGAAATACTGCTCTCGATTTCGAGACAGTTTTGCAGATAAATGGAACCCTGCACGCAGATTACGTTGGAAACTTTCTGCAGTGAAATATCTGCTGCAAAACCTGTACTTCATTCACTCTAACACTGCATTACATTAGTTATTATAGTGACTAGCAAGCAGGAAGGGCCGCATCACGTCGCAATTCGTGGGAACTCTCGCTCATGGCAAGACCAGGGGTTTGCAGTTACATAGCAACTTACAGTACTTTCACAAAGTTCACGGTTTTTGCTTAATTCAGGATTTGCCGTTTTTTTCTAAACGGTCAATGAATTTACTTTGTTATCGAGATTTAATAACCGGTATGAGAAATTGGGACTGCAGTTCCCCTTTAAGGGTGTCGCTCAATTTATGCTGTATGACAGAATAGCCACATGAGGAAGATGACACTAAATGAGTGAGGAACTTCTGACTGGCTGTCCTGACCTGCCTGGCACAAAACTGAGAGCAAAAAATTACAGGGTTTTATGTTAAGGGTGGAGTAAAACTTAAAAGAAAAAGCCAGCCATTATTTTAGGGGAAAAAAAACACATTTCTAGTCTTTAATAGAATCCTGGTGATGAGATAAAGAATAAAAGTGACAAAAGAACAACACATGACCCATAACAAAGAAGGCAAAGGTGCCTAAAACCATGGGAAGGCTAAAGGGAAGTTTAGAGATAAGAGGATTCAGTGTTGGCTTGTGATCAAGCCAATGTTTTTAACAGTGAAATTTGACATCGAAAAGGTCAGCATCATTTGACAATAACCACTCCACACCCTGTCAGTAACCGTCAGCTGGGATGAGCTCTTGAGACTCAGTGTGGCCAGAGTTAACCCTGTCTCATCCTAGAAAACAAAACGAAGTTGTTCTTGATGTTCCACAGAGCAATAAAAGCACTTTCACTCTCCTCAACTGTGTTTATGACAACAAAGATGATACACTTATGTGTGCTGCACAGCTTTAAATGTGCAGTTGTCCTTTACAAGGGCTATTCAAGATACAACCAAGTAAGATCTGTCAACGTAATCCAAATCTGCAACAAATTCAAATACAAAGAGTGTTTTTACATTAATCATGTTAAAGATATAGACAAATGCCTTTTCTCTATTAATCCTGCACTTTTCTCTGGTAGAAACTCGCATTTTCCAATGCCCACATGCAAACAGGCAAACAAAATTAGCTGCAGGGAAACAATAAAACATTTTTTAATTTCCGTATCCACAACCCAGTCTGAATAAAACTCAAACCGACAGCAGGAGCTCACATATTTCCAGTCATTTACAAGGGAAACTTTTATTCGTAGCCTATAGTATCAGGTAGCAGTCTTTAAAGCATGCACAGATCATTAGAAAATTTACTTTAATCCTGGACTGTGTAAACCTGTCTTTTCTTACTAAGCAGAAATTCACCATGTTGCTAGTTTTAAATGGATGACAAAAACAATAACTAAAGAAATAAAAACAGGGAAAATTGTATTACACATCAAAAGTGACTAATTTAAATGGGTTTACCTAAAAGGACTATGATAAAACTTTCAGAGGTATTAACCTCTCTCATTCATGAAAAACGTCTAAAAAAAATAATGCAAGGTCTGAAGGACGGCTTATAATGCCATAAAAAATATTCTCAGCATAAGGAAATCTAGGAGGAATTTTAGGAGTTTATTACAGCTTTCGCTGCAAACCTTAGATTAGTTGAAAGTGTAAAAGAAAAAGGCATTTTGCCTGGGATTCTTTCTGATGCAGCTTTCTTTAAAGATTTGCAGTGCAAACGTCTTGCATGTGACAAATTCAAGACCAGAAAAAAGCCCCATAAATAATATTCTGGCTTTGCAGTGCCGTACGCAGGCTTTCAATATCGCCGTTATATATCCTAGAGTAAGCTGCTTCTGGCGTTACGTTAATACAGCACTATAACTTCCTTATCATATATAGGTCTGCAACTTCATGCAGGTTTTTTAAACATATTGAAGCAACTCTTACTATTTCTAGAAAATAAAAACATTCAGAACATACTCTTCTGTATTTATTCTTCAAATCCTTTTCATGTTTGCGCATGTTTTTTTAAACAAATGTATCACCAAAGTCAACTCAGCTTAAAAGATTCTATGAAATAAGCCTCCCTGCTCCAGCTGAACTCCATTCTCCCAGACTCCCTGAGTGCAGCTGGTACAAGTTAATGCTGCCTGGCGCAGGAAGGAGACTGCAAGCCTATGACATTTCAAGAAAAGCTGCTGACAGTTCGAAGACAAGAGTGTGAAGTTTTCAGCGCTTCATTAAAAATAATTAAAGGACAGCAAACACAGTCACTTTCAAAGGGACCAGGACAGTGATTTAAAAACTTCAAAAGCTTTGGTCTACTTCCAACCTTCTCAGTATGTACTGTATACACATACATATGAGATTTGGAACAAAACATCCAGACAACTATCTTACATCCTGTTATTGCCTGGCACAAGAGTTCAGTGCCCCGACTGACGCAGTTTGAAGCAGAGGATGAAAGCAGCATGCCCAGACTTCTTGTTTTCCTGAGAAGCCGATATAATTAGCATTCCATGTCTACTATACATTTTGAGGACTGTCACTTGACCATGTAATTAAAAGATGACACATATGATGGGCAAGAAAGTCACCTGGCATTTATGGACCAAGCAATATTTCTTAATTGTTCACATTGCACTAAAGCATGGAAAATATATGTACAAAATCCTTTAGCCTACTCTCAAAGTGAAGCCCTTTAACCTTAAATTTAGTGTCTCTAGGGGTCATAAGCAAAAGACTGTTGTCTCTTTAGCTCAGGAGTTCAGACAGAATAAGTCAGGAAGCCAAGAAATGTTCAATATTTTTCTCCACCACAGTTCCAAGGGGCCAGGACTTAGAATGTTTCAACATGCTTGGCTAACAATGACAAATTCAAGAAATTGATTGATTTATTAACAGATGAATCTATTTTTCATTCATCAAAGTGCACTTTACAGTATGATATGTCAAATAAATCCGACTTTGTTTGAAAACTGCTATGTAGCATGCAGATACATTTTTACATCAGGAGATAAAGTGGCCAAGTTAAAATGAGACACCAGTTTCCAAAATACTGCTACACTTTTTTGACCAATTTCGTTTTACACATGATTCATTCATGAGGAAGACATTGATCTAAATACACAGAACACAAAAAATAACTGGTCTCTCCATGGACTTTTGTATATAAGAAGAACTAAGAATAAGGATTTTGAATATTGATTGAATGCTTTTGGCATCAGTTTGATTCACTGGTTATTCATGACTGACAAGCAACACTCGACTGACTTTGACCTTTGCAAAAGCACTAAATCACCTCATTAAAGATAGAGCTGATTGAGCACAAGTGATGAAGTGATTTAAACTGTTGAATGTCAATCCTGGATAAAATCAAGAACAAAAAAAAACTGGAGAGGAGCCAAGCAGGAAATGTTATAAAGAGAAATCCTTTGTGCGATGAGTATGGCAGAGGCTGAATTAAGTCAATGTTCTGTTGCTCTCCGCTTGGGAACAACCTAGAGACAAACATGGTCCATGAATTACGGACCATAATCTGGACCATGAGTTAAAACACCTTTTCCAGGATCAATGAGGAGTTCAAAGTGTAATGATCTGGGTAGGTGTGTCTAGTCTCCACAGAACTCCATTTGTAGTTCTTGTACAGCAACTCGATAGTACGCCGCTACAATGATCATGTCCTGGGATCTTACAGTCCTGTTGATCATGTTGCCATTCCTGAGCTCATCCCGATATTACAACATTCCAGTGGGACAAAGCACATCCTCATCCTACTCATGTAACAATGGCTTTCTTGCAAGATGAGAATGTGACAGTCACACCATGTCACCACCCCCTTTGTGGTCCTAAAGCCCAAAAAGAAGATAAATAAAATCAGACTTTTTCCAGTTTTATTTACAAATTGTACCTTGCAACATCCAAGTGAAAAAAAAAAGAAAAAAGTAGAACAACTGGGTTGGATAAGAGAACACCCCCCTGAGTTAATACTTGGGTGGAAGCACCTTTTTCAATTATCTCTACCTAGTTTGCACACCTAGAGGGAAGAATATTTGCCCATTCCTCCTTACAGAATTGTTCAAGCTCAAACTGCCTGGTGACCGTTGATGGACTACCCTCTTCAAGTCATTCCAAAGATTTTCAATGGGATTTAGGTTGGGGCTCTGACTAGGCCACTCAAGGACATTCACCTTCCTGTCCTCCAGTCACTGTACAGTTGCTTTGGTGGTGTGCTTTGGGTCATTGATATGTTGAAAGGTGAACCATCTCCCCATTTTCAACTTCCTGGCTAAGGGCTGCAGGTTTTCTTCAAGAATGTGCCTGTATTTTGCACCATCCATCTTCCCTTCTATCCTGACAAGTGTCCCAGTCCCAGCTAAAGAGAAACACCCCCACAACAGGATGATGCCACCACCGTGCTTTACTGTAAGAAGGGTGTTCTTTGGATGGTAAGATGTATTGGGCTGTTGCTAGACGTACCATTTTGCATTCCGGCCACAAAGTTCGATTTTGGTCTCATCTGACAACAGTATCTTTAAGGTGCTTTTTAGGAAAACAAACTAGACATGATGTGGCCTTTTTTAAGGAGTGGCTTTTTTCTTGTCACCCTCCCATACAGGCCAGATTTGTGGAGCGCTTGTGATATTGTTGTCACATGCACACAATGACCAGTCTTTGCCATAAAGGCCTGTAGCTCCCTCAAAGTTGCCTTCTTGCTTGGTCATCCAGTTTGGGCAAGGTCTGGGTGGTGCCATACACCTTCCACTTCTTAATGATGGTCTTGACTGTGCTCCACAGGATACTTAAAGCCTTTGAAATCTTTTTATACCCATCTCCTGACTTGTGCCTTTCCACAACTTTATCTCGAAGTTCTTTTGAAATAATCTCACCCATAGTGGACTCTTTGCTTTGAAATGCACTTCCAAGCAGTGGAATCCTCTAGAAATGGCTGGTTTTATTCTGAACTAGTCAAAATCACCACAATTGATCACAGGTGGGAGCCAATTCGTTTGTTGTGTGATCTGTAAGGTAATTGGTTATACCTGAGCACGTTTACAAATACAATTGTAAAGGGGGTATTCACTTACCCAAATAAGGTATTTTACGGTTGTAATAGTAATTTTCAGAATTTTTTTTAAATTTTATTTTCACTTGGCTAATGTGGGTTACTGTGTGTAAATAAAAATGGAACAAGCCTAATTTAATTTGTTTTTATGTTAAGAGTGTCATACAACAAAAGGTACAGATTTTGAAAGGGCATGGTGACTTTTTATACCCACTATATATGTGGGATAAATTAGGATGATTTGTAACATATAGAGCTCAGAGACCATAACTTGTTCAAGTTCAAGAATGAGACAGAATTCCACAAAACAGCATCTGCAACCTGGTGAATAACAAGCATCACAGATCTACAGAAGGTATTCTATCCAAAATGCTACTAGCCTGTGACTTTCACAGTAGATCCCCCATTGAGGATAATGTTAATCTACATAATGAATTTACCTGTGTCATGTCTGCTCAATAACATATCAGTGCACCTACAAAAGGTTGCCATTTTTTGTTAATCTGTTGCAGTTATGAGTGCTGAATTTCTTTTGATGTTCAGTATATTACACTTAACACTCACAAGGCATCTACATTTCCTAAACGTTAACAAAAGCTTCATGCTAACCATCAGTGGACAAAAGCACTTGGCAAATCTCAAAAATAAAACCAAACTATCATCCAAATCTATAGGAAACAACCACGACCGTCAACAGATACGACCTATGGCGTCACACCACCTGCCAGACTCAGTGTAAACAGGTGCTGCCGCATGACAGGAGCATAAAGGCATCATTGCTCTGGTGGGACTTCACAGAATTCATGCTTTTATACGAGCGCAACAGTGCAGTTTCCTACATGTCCTCAGGCAAGGAGCAAACCTATACTGGTGACTTTCTTCTTTAAAGCAACCTTCTACATTCTCCTTCAGTCAGCTTGGCAGGGAGCACATGGTCTGGTCTACACCTGAACATTCATCCAAGAACTTCACAAACAGAACTTAAGATCATTTGGCAGTAAGAAAAATAAACATTAATAAGTACTAAACACCTAATAACATGGACCATGTTTCAAATTTAGGTTTAGACCTGCCTGCAACTGGAGAATGATACCATATTTCATCTCCTTCCTGACATTGAAGAAACAAGATCAATTCTGCGCAAAATGTTTTAAAAAAACTAACACCATTTGGCATTAAGCGTTTTTGTTTCCTTTACAATATGATAGGGTAAAATGTTATTCCACAGTGTTTTCTAATTTTGTTCTTATCTCTTACCCATGACACACATGGGTCTGAAGACCTGTGTAACTACAGGATGTTCTCTTCCAAAGGTTAAATGCCAGGTGAATTTTAATCTACATGGAGAGCCC
The DNA here is from genome assembly GCF_055471065.1 of Atractosteus spatula. Classification (NCBI taxonomy): domain Eukaryota; kingdom Metazoa; phylum Chordata; class Actinopteri; order Semionotiformes; family Lepisosteidae; genus Atractosteus; species Atractosteus spatula. The sequence continues at coordinate 54,423,796 of NC_142706.1, forward strand.
CCTCCACATTACCTCAAATGAAAAAGGATGTACTGCCATTACCCAAAGCCCAATCATCCTCAAAAATCAGAGCCATGTTTATCACAGGGGAAAAGAACTAAGAGAGAAGGCAGATTTGCAACTTCCAACTTAATTAGGCATCAGTTGTGATGATGGTAAGAATTAACAACTGGGGAGATGTGAGAGAAGAGTTTTAGAACAGCATTTATTTATTCAATTTACAGTGTGTCTACAGTGAAAGAGACAGGAGGCATGTCTGAAGACAGAATGCTGGCATCAAAGATATGCAAAGACAACAGTACAACACAGTACCAAACTTCAAGAAACTCAAAACAATTCTCCTCATCCTGGGCCATAATTAAAATCAAAACTTCCACCCACCTGGAAAACAACAACGACAACTACAATTAAATACCTGATGGTGGATTTCTACCAGTAGAAGAAAAAGTCCACCTTCAAGTCCAGAGTTCAGAAATTTACAATGGGAAGATGAGCAACACTTCTGATTTAATCGAAAGCTGTAAAATCTTCAGCACAGTTTCTCTTTTAACTGAATAAGGTTATATTGTATCAAAACTCTCAACATTTCCAATGCTCAAAACACCATATACTTTAGCTATTTTATATATAGTTGTCATTGTCCCTCTGTATTATATATAACCTCTTCCAGATCTTTTGTCACTTAAATGTTGGAGCAACATTAGGAGGATGTTTTAAACTAATTATCTAGAAACTAAGAACTACGAAACCCACAACATGTTTCTTTTTAACAAGAAGTACCTCTTTTTCATCATTTTCGCTTTTCCAAGCCTGACTTCCAAAAAAAATACTCCCTCAATCTGTAATGAGCCTGACTTCCAAAAGCAATATACAGAGTCTGTTCATTGTAGACGAAGACAGATACTTAACAGAACAGTGTTTAACAAGGAAGCGAGAGATCCCCAAAAGCAGATCCTCGTGTTCAAGGTCAAAGTGAAACAGGTCGTCAAGAGGCAGCCACTGATCGACAACGCCTCCCTGTTCATCAGCAGATCCTGTCTCTCTCCACTGGGACAACCCAGCCTGCTCTGACTCAGTGTGCTTTGCTGTCAGCAGGATTCCTTAAGAAGCTGAAGCTACCATTTCTTACTCCGTTTTCCTCGTTCCACCCCCCTTTCCTCCTCTTTAATTTATCACCAGTTTCCTATGACAGTTGCATCCCAGCCTGTCTTCCCAGGAGGATGGAAACAATGGCAATTTAGCTGAATTTGGAAACCAACGTGCGAGTGGCTATTGGTGATAAATTATAAAAGATGCAAGCTGCTTTGTGATGCAAGTGCCATGAGATTCCCTGACTGGAGGAGCTAAAACAACAAAAACACACACACACAGGATTGGCATGTCAAACATTTAACTACTTGTTGGCCAGAAGAATGGATTGTAGGGCCTGTTCAGATACAGTTTCAATTAGAAAGGACACTTGCTGTTTGCCCAGCTGTGGCTCTGCTGTAGATAAGGACCTGGTATGGGCTCTTCTAAACACTCCACATCATTCACGGGAGATCAGAGCACCAGAACTGGCAGGCCCATTCAAAGTCTTACCTCTTGAAAGCAACCGATAAAGAAGAAAGATTTACAACAGACAATCTTGGTAATAAATTCAAGCACAGAGAACTAGTAACACTTCTCACTTGCTGTGAAATATCCTTTCATATGCATCATGTAGGTCCTAATAAAATCATTTAGTAGGCAAATCCCATTTTTATCTGCCTTAATTTCCATAATTATTATTTTGGAAGGAGTTTACAAGACATTATACAAGGGCATTTATTATAAAGGAAATCATGTAATATTTTGAGGTATATAGTTACTTTGTTGTGTATACTTGTGTTCGCTTTTACTCAGAGTTCGTCTTACCATAATAGCAGTTTTTGCCAATATTTTTGCTGGAAAAGTTTCTGCAAAGACTTCCCTCAGCAGACCACTTGGCAACTTGCAAGGAAAGTGTTGATTAAGATCCACTGGTGCAACATGTTCAACAGTACTCCCTTATTATCATCAACTCATCATTTAAATGTTCAGAAATCTCACTGAACATATTTATGACAGAAAAATACTTTCAACTAAAAGATCGAACGAAGTTATAAACTTGCAATAGGACGTGGCAAAAAACAGAAACAAACAATAGCAGGCAGCACATATATAGGATAGTCTTGACGCATAACAAAATAGCCGGATTAGAGGCCCCATCCAGGTTTTGATCCACAAATGTCCAGAAATGAACTGACCTTCCCATTCAGATGATAACTGATACGCATACCTTTCCTTCTCTTTCCTAGAAGAGCAATTACAAACAAGAGGAGGACACTTGGCCCATTAGTTAGCTAATAAGTAATTGATCCCAGGACCTCATGCAGACATTTCTCAAAACAAGCAAGAGTATCAGCTTTAAAAATATAACTGGGTAGCTTGTTCACACTCCCACAAATCTCTGTGTAAGTGCCTCCTGTTCTCGGTTTTATCTTCAATTCCCCATAGCTACTGCTCGTGCTTTCTGGTTCATGTTTACAAGTTTACAAATACAAGTTTGGAAAATGGCATACTTTGCCCTTCTTCAACAATTCGGAAATGGGTAAATCTGCACACTTTTACCCAATATTTTCTGAAACTGTGTTCACTCTTGAAATATAATGCAAGATGTTCATATGTGTTGTTTAATTTACTAAGAACTTTAAAAGGATCAACTAATTCTATAAATTGCAACATAAAACGTATTTTAAAAACATTTCATATACCAACAGTATGTAGTAGAAGTCCCTTTCATTTTTAATCAGACCCATCCAGTTTCAAAAGCTGGAAATGACCTGTATCGGTTTCCATTAAAAATGAATAATAATGCAAAAACCTGTGGATAGTACTGAAATTCAAATCTTAACTTTGCTACCAGCACACAAAGTAATGTGAAATGTCACCTTTCCAGTGACGGTTATGAGATGCAAAAAAGTGTAGGAAGTAATTATTGTTCAAAATTTAACTTATACACTCAAACAGAAGAGTTGGTATGTATCATAACAAATAAAAAAAGAAGACAGAGGCCTTCTGCTGACTTGACGAAGGCTGTGGAGGCAATAGTATTTTGAACCATAATTACTGAAAGGTCACTTAGTGCCTTGCCTTTTATTACACTGTCACTGTCTGCAACAGCAGTGCGTAATGGAATAGGATTACAAACTACTGAATGCTCTTACCTTTCCAACAGGAATTTATGATACAGCCTATGAGAGTACAGAATTGTGTATGAGAAGGCAGCAGCATATTTGAACATCATGCATCTGTGTTTTAACTGCTTTGTCCAGTTCAGGGTCGGGGGGGGGGGGGGGGGGGGGGGGGGGCTGAAGGCAAGTAACAAGCGCAAGGCGGATATAACCTGGACAGCACCACAGTCTATCACAGTGTGTCTGTGTGTGCCCTAATACCTGGGCCAGTTTTTCCAAAAGCCATGTAGCCTTCCAGTATACATTTGGACTGTGGGAGAAAACCCATGCAAACATGGGGAGAACATACAAACTCCACACAGACAGCACCCCAGGAACTAAACTCCAGGGCCTCAGCTCGGCAAGACAGAAATGCTATCTACTGCGCCACTGTGCAGCCCACTATTAGAACATCAACTTTTCCAAATGAGTATAAATAAGCATGTCTGTTGTGAAACTGGCAATTCAAGAATTACTCTAAGACTGCGGGGCCAACACCACTACACCGCAGAACAGCAATGATCAACTGCTGCATATGACACACCTCATATGCGGAAAGAGAATGTATTTCAACTGATTGAGTTGTTTTTTTACCGGCTCTGGCAGAACACAGGGGTATAAAACCCCACATAAGTCTCATTTCCAAGCAGATAATGATAGTCAGGTGACTGTCAGAACCATAAGCATAGTAAAGGAATGTTTCTCTGTTCAAAAAAGTGAGACACAAGTGCATAAAACAGTGTTATGCAAGTTTTCGTGGCATTTGCAGAAGATGTATATATACACACCAAACCATATTCCAGTCTTTTTAAAACAGAACCTGCCTTTTCTAGAGAAAAAGAAGTGGTGTGTGAGTTGTTACAAAGAAAGCTAGAAAGGACACAAACAGCTTGATGTCAGCGCCTTTTTTTAACTTTCTATCATCTATAAACATCCCTACCTGGATCGTTTTTGTATACAAATTTGGAAGTGATGTACATTACCATCAGTGTAAATATGGGAGACATGTCTAACTAAACACCTGCAACTACTCCTTCAGCGTGAAAGACTCAATTCAAAAGAAATCCAGAAAAATAGGAGCAACATTGTTGGTCAAAGCAAGTAAAGAAGAACAGTTAATTGTGTGCCAATCATGAATGGATTTTTTGCAGCAAAGCATTAACAAACACTTGACTTACAAATATATACGGATTTGAGAGCCTATTTCTATAATTTAATGTAAGCATTCTTGACAAATCCTTCATTATTTCATGACTAACTGGGTTAAATGCAGACAGGTACCTAAAAACCTAAGCATTTCTTAAAAGTGGAAGTTTTTTTTCCTCTCTTCTCACAAGCCTGCTAAAACATCTTAGTTATGAAACAGTTCAACAAATTAAGCGAAGTCAGTGCTTACACAAGGTGCAGAAGCCAGACAGAGACACAGCAGGTCATGAGAACTGCACACACTCAGCGCGACAAAAACATCCCATTCCTGAAGTCGAAGACTCATCCCCGGATATTTGTATGCATTTTGCTTAAGGGCACACCACTGTGACGCTGCTCCTGAAAGTTTATCTTTCACCCTCTCAAGGCGAAAGAAGACTACACCATGAGATATTCTGCTCCAAAAGCCAGACTTTTAAGTCCTGGTGTGTTGAGAAAATTCACCCCAGACACCAAAAACACATCCGCACAATCGTGACGGCGACTGAAGGCGCACAGCAGCATGCACAAAACACACTTACTGTACGTGCCAACGCAAGCGAGGTATAAAGCGGGAGAGAGCTGGTCCAAAAGTTCACACTGCCGAGGAGCGATTCGTTCCGTTTCAAAATAAAGCCGTTACCATGTAACTCGCCTTTAGATTTCGCAAGTGCATTTTCGGTGTCTGTAAATGCTGAAAAAATGCGTTTAACATGTTCAAGCTGTATACATGTCATTTAAATACCTCGTAAATGAACGGTCCGGTAGTGCAGCTCACTCCTAGATTACTTTCCAGAGGGGACACCTAATACAAAACAGACCAACCAGAAAGCTTTGATTTCCAAATTATTGTGCAAGCCGAGGGATCACAAATGCACTGTTTATGGAAAAAGAATCTTTCTGTTTGTTGAGAGCTGATTACAATTGCATACTTCGAGTGAATAATATAAATCCTAAGTCAAAACCATTTCTGGGGTAAAGACAATATAGATATTAACGCTTTTTTAAGATGTACAGCATGCACCCACTGCAGCCAAACTGTTACAATCGTTTACCAATGGCTTCAAATATCTGTGCAGTTAGGGGAAATAAAATTCTGCCTGACGATGGTCATTTTGAAGTGCTTTCAAGATGTTAAAATATTTTGCAGACTCGAACGTTCTTGGAGAACAAACGGGATTCCAATGCAGAATCTTTTTCTGGAAGGTGGATATACACCCCCCAAATAGCGACTGTCTATACTGTAGGTAACGTGAGACAGGGCTATATAATTTATTCATTATTCTCAGGTCACGGTTCTAAACTCCCAGTGACGCTTTAAGAAGGCTACAGAAGTGACTCGTAGTAGCTAATGCTAAAGCTAAATTAGACTCATGAAAAAATATCATTAAGGATTTTCCAGCTAGAAAAAAAGAATCGACGCTTTGTTGACAGAATGCATTAATAATTCGGACTTGAACTGCAAACGGAGCACCGAAATCAGCGTGAACTTTTTTTTTTGTTAGCGTGTAAAACTAAAGAGCGTGTCGTGGGACTCACAACTGCTCCCATTGTGCAGGAGAGTAACTTACTACCGCATGTGCTCCTGTCTGTGCTGGAGCTGCCGCTCCGCATCACTAACGACTCCGCTCTCAGCCCGGCAGTGCCTACAGAGATCCGCGCCGGTTCAATTAGCAATACTGCAAAACCACTCTGTGACAAGGGGGGGGAAGAGTCAAACCTTCCTGGTTCTACTCTGTTACAAAGCCCAACGCAAGCCCACATCCAAACGCTGCAGAACTTGTAAAGGTAATTAGTTGCTGGCGTTGAAATGCCAAAAAGATCACTTTCCAAAGAGCGATTAAATACACGAGTTATTTTTAATCGTAGAGGGATGTAGAAACCACCAAAATGAGAAGTTCTGTCGTGACCACACCGAGGAAAACGTATACCAAAAGCACTTCCAACGTGAATTGAATACTAAATGAGGACTTTTGTACGGGGCGACATGCACACTATTCACTTTTTTTTCGGTAGGTTCCCCACAGGTTAGCACAGAGAAATAGCATGCACCTCCTATAAATGCACACTTCTAGAGCTCTGCTTGTCCTACCTTGACCTTTTCAGGACCCGGACCCGTTTAAATAAGCGGTTTCCCTCCGTCCTTGCTCGTATGGAACTCGGTGGATTAGAACAAGAAGCTCCCAACTGTCCTTTTCCAGAGAGCCCTGGCCCTTTCCTGCTAGCACTGACTTGCGCTAAGGTATTTGCCTTAGATCACCACTTTCATTTTAGAAGAGCATGTTTATTTACCTCCACAGACGGACACGGTCGACCAAGTGGGGCCTCTTCGATTTCTTTAATATCCGAGCCCCGAGGAGGCTCCCCCTGCTTTGGGTGAAACACCGATGATGGCCGGTGAGGCTGCTGGTCTCTCTCCGCTCCTTTTTTCCAGCGGGTTACCCTCCCTTAGTTGTAATACACACTCTCCGTGCTTTTCAACTCTTTCTCTCTTCGAAGAAAGCTTTCTGTGAGTCCTCCGCCTGCCTTGTTCCCCGCGATAGGCGAGACCTACTGTTGCTCTCTACTCCCGGACCGCTGTGACTGTCCGAGTCCGCTGAGAAGTGACGGGGAGTCGGAAGGAAATAAGACACAGAGCTCGCTACTCTCCTCCTCAGCGCTTCTTTTTACACCGACACACTCCAGAGATGTTGAAGGCGCAAAGAGATGATGTCAGCTACACAGCTCGATAGCAACCGCTTCTACCCTCCCTTTTTCTCTCTCTCCTGCTTTCTCCTGGCGCTTGAATGTGACCTCACACTTGTACGACTTCCAGGGCTCCCTTTTTAACCTTAATCAGGGAATCTTGAGTCAGTCAAGAAACATGTCCAGCATATTCAGACGTGTGAGTAGTGTTATTGTTTATCCTGTCAGTTTCGTCGGCTAAACATTGTTTTGATGATGTTCTTTTTGGGTCGAAGATTTTGTTTCCTTAATGTAAGTAATTCTACAATAATTAGCTATATAACTTACGTTGTGAACATTTAATAATTTAGTCTTAGACAATAAATAAATTTAAATTATTTATTTAGACAATAAATAAATCTAACGCATTTCATCTGCCTTTCGTCAGATAGAAAACACACGTTATATTGGTTTTATCTGCTATAACTTTTTTGCATATTATTTTATTCCACTTTTAGAATGGAGTTATTCAGTGTAATATCCTAAACACTACTTAAGCACAAACCGTGATAAAATATACGACAATATGCAGTTTCATCTAACTTTATAAGTTTTAAATTTGTATTTTTAAAATATCTGCATTATTTTTTAGATGATAACAATTAAGTGCTAACAACGCTGTGAATATTATGGTAAATGTCCTGCAGAAAAGAACAACACAAAGAGGCCATTTGTCCCATCTAGTTCATTTGGTTACTAAAGACAAGTGAATTAAATGTGTAGACATTTCCTAAAAGAAGCCAGGTATCAGTGCTGGCAACATGGTTGAGAGTTTGTTCCACAACCCAACAGCCCTGTGGATAAAGAAGTGCCCCTTATTCTCGTTTTTAACACCCTTCCTTTCCCTAGAGCTTCCACTGATGTCCTGTGATTTGTGCATCACTGTTGATTCTGAAGATGTGTGTCGCGTTGGCTTTGTCAGTGCCTGTGAGTATTTTGCATACTTGACCAGATCCCCTCAAAACCGTCTCTGCTGAAGACTTAAAAGATTCAGTTCTTTTAGCCTGTCAGAGTAGGACGTTCCTTTAAGCCCTGCAAGGTAACTGATCGCTATTCTCTGGACTGATTCCAGGCAACATTATTTTTTGTCACAAGGTGAACAAGTTTGTTCAACATTATTGTAAAGGAGGATTTATTAGTGCATTTTTTTAACACAACATTTTTGAACTTTGATTTAAGTTCTACAATTTTGACTATATATCCTAAAATTAAATTAGCCTTTTATTGCTTCTCCAAATTGTCTAGATGTATAATTGACGTGTCAACATAAACACCTACTGTAAGTCTTTCTCCTGGGTAGATTCTTCAAGCTCAGCGTCTCCTGTCTTGTGTTTATAGTTTCTGTTTCTGCTACTTGCTTGTAAAGTAACACTATGTATTAGGCAGACAAGAGAGTCCCCTATAGCAGAGGTGCCCAAAATCTGCTGGTTTTTGTTCCAGCTGAGCTCTCTAATGACTTGAATCCTCAATTGTACTAACAAGGTTGTTTTTTTTTTTTTAAGTTGGAGATTTTGAGGTACATTTGAAATACAGTATTTAAAAATGAATCCTCCAAAATGTTTAAAGAGCTTAAATCAATTAAAACATTCAAAGTAATCCTATGATTAGGTTAATTCATGGTTCTACTGTGTAACTGGGAGCCAAGCTAGAATAAAAACTAACAAGTGGATCTCCATAGGCAAGTCCGGAACCCCTGTCTTACCCCTTGTCGTGATGGCTATATAGTAATTCAATATTCATAATGTACAGCATCTGCATATGATGCCTAGAAATCTCAAGAAGAAAATCAGAATTAGTCTTATTTTTTATTTTATTAATCTTATATTAACAAAACAGAAGAGGAGAATTGTTCTAAAAGCACAGTGTGCCCATTTGGTTTGAGATATTTCATTTCCCTACGTAAATCAGGAACAGTTTACATTTGTATAGTTCTTTGAATGCTTGGCCAATTTTAACTGCTCTGCAGGGGGATCCTTGCACATAACTTCAGAACCAAAAACATTTTTCCATCATTTCCAAATTCTAATGCACGTTTCAGATCTCGTCATCTTTTCTTACTTTTACAGCAGGAATAGCTTTGAAACTAGCCATGCATTTTTTTACTTTGCTAAATATTGCATATTGTTTCTTGCATAGTCTACTCAAGGGCTAAATTACCTTACAAAATCTTTAACTTACTTGCTTATAACTCATTCCCATCGTGTCCCGGAAATGTATGTACATGACATCCTGTCAAATTAGTTTGGTAGAATTCTCAAAGTGAAATTATTTTTTTAATTATGTGCTTTTCACGGTTTAGACAAGATCTTGAATTAAGTTAACATACAGGAGGTAGTCTCTGAACCTGTATAAGGAGACATCTTCCCAGAGACGTGCTATTTTTTGTCTTGTGCCATAACACTACTAACTGTGTTTTTGTCTCTAACAGACACAGCATTTTTTACTCATAGAAGATTTTGATGATAAAATCCTTTTTTTAAAATAGTTCGGGTGGCTAGCTGTGTCAGCATGCGTAGTCTGCAAAGGAACAAGTAATAGGTTTATTCCATGCTGAAAAGAGAAGAGAGAAAACATGTTTCGGCTGTGAGGAAGGCTTCACACACCTGAAGAAGGCTTCACAGCCGAAACGTTCTGTTTTCTCTCTTCTCTTTTCAGCATGGAAGAAACCTATTACTTGTTCCTTTTTTTTTAAATACCAAACAAAGAATAAAGGAAAATTGAGCAACACCTTCAAAGCTGTGCTCAGCAGATTTCTTGGTCCCATTCACTGTGGTGTTATGCAAAAAACTCCTGATATGGTCTGCACTGTTGACCTGCGTATAAGTTATTTTAATGGTACATCTTACTTCCTTTGTAAAGCATTGTTTTGTAACATATGTGAGTATATTTGTACCTTTCAATTTAATTCAGAGCTCGTTTTTGATGAAGTACTCAAAGCATGCCTCAAATTTCAAGGGTCATTCGTATGCATGAGACAGTAAATGTTTGCAGCAAAAAGAGTCTTAGCACTCTCCAGTCTCTGGAAATAAACTGGCTTGTCTGAGAAAAGATGCTCATTTAAAAACAGCTCATGAATTGTCATAGAAAAGTTCTGGCTAAACAAAATGCAAAGTAACATCTTTTTGGGCTTGTGATTTTGTACACTGAGCATCAAAAGACTCTTATCACTTATAGGTGTGGCATATTCCCAAACTTGTTGTTTTTTTTAAGAAGATGAGCAATGAAAAAGCATGTGCATGTTCATGGTTGCTGAGTCCCACAGATTGGCACAGTTCATCTCACAGATGTTAAATTAGGCTCAAGTCAGTCAAGTGGGGCATCCAACCTTGACATATTTTCATCTTGCGAGTACGCAGTTGTTATACTGTATGAGCACCGTGAAGGTGCACATCTGTTACAGGGCTCAGTGTTCAGGAGCCTCTTACACAATGTGATGTCACCTTCTTGAAACGCCAGCACTGTAGAATTCTCCCACAGCACAATACCTGGTCTTATGATGTAGCAGAGTTTGCTGCTGTCTCAGGACTGGTGCTGTATATGTTCTAAACTCACAAGTGTCCATGATCATACCCTGGCAGGGGTAGAGGTGCATCCTTCACACTTGTTCTGCTGGAGCGTGGTCCAGTCAGAAAGAATCTTCAGGATGGGTAACAGCTGAGGTGCCAGCACTCGATCATTATTGTACTGTTCAGCCACATTGTCATCAATTACTGCAAGTGGAGCTCTGTTGCATCTAGACATGGTGATCTTGTGCCAGATCCTGTTTGGTCTGTTGTACAACACAGTTAGCATATCATTCTGCACAACTGTGCCAAACTCACTGACATCTATCAGGGTGGTCAAAACCTTGGTTCATCAATGCAGAGGATGTGGCTCCTGCCTGAGCTGAGTTAGTCTGGCCTTCACCATACCAACATCACTGTGACGTTCTCTTGATAAATATGTTGGTTCCTTCCTTTGTTTTTCTTACTGGATTTTCACCAGACTTGACATTCCGCAGAAACAATCACCTCATCACCTGGGCCCAGTCAATACTGACTAATGTGGTGATTAATGGTTATGCAACATGAGAGCAAACACTTGAGTGTTTCATAGTCAGTCTTGAATAATCAAAACTTACATTAAAAACATTTAATCAATATCCACAAATTTTTTTCAGATTTTCAGAATCTGTATACTTTAACTTTATAAAAACATACATGCATCTTTTTATGCTCAGTATATATATATGGTATTTTAATGTAGTTTCATAATCTGTCAGAGTTTTCCAAGCATGCCATGAGAAAATATGCAAGTTACTGAAAATGGGCCTTGTCACTCACAAACTGTGAATACATTACTTGGAATGTCATTATTTTTTCAATGAGAGAACTAAAAATGACATATTTACAGTAGGCAGCAGCATAAGGTAATACCCTACATCAATAAAATGCAAAATAAAGCAAAGACAAAATACACAGAGAAATATAAAATACAGATTGAACTGTATTTAATAACATCTTCCCTGTTAGGCTTTGTTATTTGGTAATGGAAGAAAATCTGCAATTTGATGTTTTAAATGCTTTTTTGGCTTTTTCGTGTTCTGTGTCTTTGTTAGCCTGCATTTTGGAAGAGAGAGAGTATCAAGCACTCTGCTATCACTAAGCACCGAAGAATGTGATTCTGAGCAGCATTGAATTGACGTTGGCTTGTGGCCAATAAAAGCTGAAAAATATGCCTTACAGTGAAATAGAACCTTTCCAGAAAGACACAAATGGATTGAAAATTTATGGAGACTATAAACCCCAAGAGCCAGGGACTCCCTGCGTGAAAATGATTGTGCAGGCCTCATTTGATTTGCAATTTGAGTTTTTCCTTGTGTCTCGTTATTTATTTTTTTTTCAGATACAATTTCCACAGAAGCTGCATAAAATGTGGGCTTTAGACAATATTCCGATGAAATCACAAACTATATATTTTGCTATCTTCAAGCTGGGTAAAAAAATGTCATCTAACTACAGCAATCATAATAATTAAGGATTTGACCTTCAGATGCTACTAATTTCTAAATGATTTAAGCCATACTTTTCAGAGATTTTAATTGTCAGTTCTCTCAGTGAAGCGTTATTAATATTGTTGTTCATGTAATTGTAGGCATTGTATTTGGACTCATGTCATGTAACCTGTGCAGATTAAGTTCTTCGGGGCTAATTTTGCTTTGGTTTGTAGCTCTGCCCTGGCACAGGTGTTGTGGGCACTCTTTTCCTTTCAGCTATTGCCTCCTGCCAGGAACGCCTTTCACATAATTTCACCAGCAGCTAAAACAGTCAGTCCTGCTGGCAAACAGCAATGACACCTGGCAGAAGACAATATGATGTCAAGTAAGTTTCATTCTCTCTAGGGCGTTACAATTAATTTGAAACTCTAATGATGCATGAAAAGCAAAACAGTCTTTAGCCTGATGCCGAGAGTTCTCTGTTTTCTAAGATTTAGAACAGTGAAAAAACAACTGTTTTGCTCTTCTGCTACATCCACTTGGTTATGTATTACAGGCTTTGTGGTCAAACCTTGTGTGCTCAGGTATTGTAGACTCTGTATAACAACCAGTTCTTTGTTAACATGACTTTACAAAGAGGTGTTCTATTGATCCCTCCTTCTCACTTGTTGTATACAAATCGTTCAAGATTATGCAAAGTACAGAAAAAGCAGGAAGGTTACATCAAGTCAGTTTTAGTTTTCTTTAATTTTCGACTGAAACATGCGTGAGAAAATGAAATGAGGAATAGTAAGTGCACACACGACAGTCTGGTAAACTGCTCGGCTTTCTCCATTTCTTTTTTTCTCACATACTCGCATTGCTATGATTTGCAGAACGTTTCTCTTTCATAGGAAGCCAGACAGACCAGACCATGGCTGGGAAAAAACCAAAATGATTTCCATCTGTTGGTCTGTTTTACAACTATAAGCCAATGCTGCAATTATTTAGCAGAGGTTGGCTGTGAAGATGTTAGCAGATAATTAGCCTGTTTATATTAACTGCAACCTTAGCAGAAATCCTGGACTGTTTTAGCACCACACAGTGTAACACTGAGTTCATTCCAGAATAAATCTGCAAAGGAAATCACTTCTACAAGGTATGGCTGTCATGTCTTTCCTTTATAGAGTTTAATGATATACTGTAATGTTCATCCCCAAAGCAAACTTTTATGCCATCCAAAAAGAAGCCAGCGAAACTACATGGCTGCATAGCTTGTTCGATACTCCCGCAATGCATTGTGTAAAGAAGTGCCTTCTTTTCTCACATTTAAGTACCCATCCCTGTAGTTTCCACTTGTGACCCCTGCTTCATGTTTCACGGTGAAAATGTTCATTGAGTTCAGTTTGTAAAAGCCTTAAAGAATTCTGAAGACTTGTGTCAGGTCCCCTCCCAGTCTTCTCTGTTTCAGACCAAAAAGGTTGAACTCTTTTAGCCTGTCAGAGTAGGACATTTCTTTAAGCCCTGCAAGATATCTGCTTGCTCTTCTGTGGACTGATTCCAGATTAAAAATATCAAAATAAGTAGGCAGAATAAGACACATGTAATTTCAGTTCCATGCTTTTAATGATATACATTTATTTTTCTCATTTTTCTGTTGCTTCTCCACATTGTCTTTCGAAAAATATAATAAAGTTTCAACACAAGTACCTACATCTTCTTCATAAGTAGTCCATTGAAGCTCATCTTTTTCCATTTTATCTTTATTGTTGATGTTACTCTTATCAGCATGTGTATTCTTCACTTGTCTACAATAAAAAACATCTGCCAGGTGTTTGCATAGTCTTGAAGGCGATCTTAATCCATTTTAAAAGTATTTGCTTCTTCTAAAGTTTTTGCTAATCCTGTTTAGGTATTGTCTGTTGCTTGACTTCTTTAATAACTATACTAGAATCTAGATAATTAGCATCGATTTTGGAAATGCTGGGTCCTAATACTGATCCCTGTGGTACTCCACTAATTACATCACCCCAATATGTGCATTCTCTTTTTATCTCTACTCTCTGTACTCCTTATCCATTATCTAATTTTTAATCCAAACACACACCATGTGTTTATGTGTAAAGTCAATTTTTTATACATACTATCTTTTTTCTAGATATAAAAATGTATAAATACATATGCAATTTAAAAATCTTTTGTGATTGTTCATTTGAAATTTACTATCTACCTGTTGATGACCTTAATAAATATTGATAAATCAGTCCAAACTGTTTTTTCATCAGGTAGCTGTAAAATCCAATCACATCTTGTGAGGTTGATGGTTTTCACCGATTGTGTCACTGAAGATGAAGTGTCTCTGAATGTTCCAGCATTGTGTGGAGCCATCTGTAGACTCCCCTTGTTCAGACAATTTGTTTAGTAAATAATTAAAGGAAATATCGGATTTCAGCCAGAAAGTTACAGAGTTAAAATAGAGAGACTCAACCCTTCCTGTGGCCTCAGCTACACCCTGCTTCTGGTAAGAGTTTGAAGTCACACCTCAGATCCCAGTAGAGGCAGGGTTAGGGAGGGTCTTTACACCAGATCTCAGATAAAGAGAAATATCTCTCAAACGTAAAAACTTTAAGAAGGGATTAGTATGCTAAGGCTTTCAGTTCTGCACTCATCCATTATCAGAAAGCTGCTTATTTTTGCTAAGGGGTGTGGCAACCCAAAGCCTGACTTTGAAGGACAGGGTGCAAAGTTAAGCTACTTCCTGAAGACACCAGCAGTCCATCACAGGGTAAACACATACAGAGAGAATTTGGCAACACCAGTTAACCTTACCTCAGGGAAGTGAGTGGAAACCAGAGTACCCTGAGAAACCCAGGCAGTCACAGGGAGAACATGCAAAATTGCAAACACAGGGTGCCCCATTCTTGATCTGGAACCCCAGAACTGTGAGGCAGCAATGCTGACTGTAAAGTCTCTCCTCTGTTTCCTTAAAATTAACAACAGCATTTGTTCATTGATCTTCAGATACTGCTCCCCAGTCTAACCTCATAGATTCTTGTTTGCAAAGCCCATACTCTGCCTGTTCCACAGTCCTGTCAATAAAGACTTTCAACTTCTTTAACTTAGCTTAATTAAAAAAATGTAATATGACAACTGCAGAATTCAAAGGTGTTAATTACAATCTAGATAATATACCCTGTTTTTTATTATGACAATATGTTTAGCGATTTATAATCTATATAAAATATAATCTGTCTTCCCTTCTGTATCCTATGTATGTCTCCTTTTCATGTAGGTAATAGATTTGGCTTTTAACCATGGAATTAAACCTCTACATGTTTCCTAACCTGAAAAGCCAGGAACAGCTTTTTTCCAAACTTTGCATTCCCATGTATATTTTAGAAAAAATAGAATAATCTTTATTTGTATAAGTGGGCCCTTTATAATGAAATAAACATGTTATGCATTAAAAAATGCAAACAAAGTATTCAGTATATAACAGGCAGTATACCACACATATGAGTATAGGAATGGCATTGAGCCTTTGAATTTGGAAACAAACATAGACATAGATGGTAGTAGTTCAGGTGGGGAGCTGCGTCAGCATGCGTAGGCTGCAAAGGAACAAGTAATAGGTTTATTCCATGCTGAAAAAAAGAAGAAAGAGAACACAACGTTTCGGCCGTGGAGCCAAGAAGGCTCCACGGCCGAAACGTTGTGTTCTCTTTCTTCTTTTTTTCAGCATGGAATAAACCTATTACTTGTTCCATAGACATAGATGGTTTCTTCATTAGATCGGTAACATTTTGAATTATCATACATTAGGGTTCAAATTGCGGTTATTCTGTGATATCACTCCTTTGTGTTTTTAAGACTATTATGATTCATCTCCTGTGTCAAACATGCACTTCTACGCCCAAGACTGGTCCCGAGATGCAACAGAGATTTTACGAGGGAGATATCAAAGGAAATAGTGGCACATTTATAGGCTTTTTATATTCTATGAAACAAATAATGCGCACACAAAAAAAATGAGCATATTACTGAAATTAACCCTTTAAAAAAAGAATTTGAAACTGAAACCAGCAGTTTATCACTTCATGTCTTAACTGAAGTACTGTATGTTTGTGGTAAACATCATCTTAGTATGTACGTACTTAAGCTAATCAATGACTCTGTCTGTTCTCAGCAGATGACAACACATTTCAAGTAACTTCCTTATATTTCCTCATTGTAGGCCAAATCTTCTGTTGCTCTTATTTTAGATTGTTTGCATTTGTAACAGATTTTCAGGTTTGACTTCGTACACTTCATAAATCAGGAAAACAGGAGATCAGTTTTGCAGTATGTACAGTATAGAGACTTTAGTGTGATATTGAATTTAGTTAAAGTTTAGTTTTTTTTGTAGTGTCTACAACTATATTTTTCATATAATAAATAAATTATATATTGTTTTTTATATGTAAAACATGTTTTAATATAAATGTATTGTGTCTTTGTTAGTGTATATCAATGTGGTAATAAACATAATAAATCTTTGTTATAATCTTCATCTTTGTTAGAGTGCCTTTTTTAACACAAACGAGTTCCACAGAACCACAGAAAGTTAGGAATAGGCCATATAATGCATAAACATAAAATTAACAATGCTTCTTACAGTATTAAACTAATGGTCAGCTAAATATCAGTGATTAAAAAGAGAATATATATACTCACAATAGGTCTATGAAACAAGACAGTACTACTGAGAGTTGCCTATACCATTAGCTACTTCAATTAGTTTTGCCTTGGAAAAGTTTTTGGAAAATAATCAGTAGATATGGATGACATATTCCCTCATCTTTTCTGGAAGGTATGCAGTGCAATTCCTTCACAAAGCTGAGGGAGTATCTCTCCACCTTTTAAACAGTAGCCTCGACGTCTGGAAGCACAGGGTGACTATACATCTTACAGACAGCCCAGGACCTCATGAAACAGTTATACAATGTGATATCTTGTTTGGTAGCATAGTAGCTTTGAAACTAGTGTCATTATTTATGTTTAAGACCACCATTATGATAGTCAGGCTTGTGCATTTATGTTTCTTATTAAGTAGGTATGTTTCCATTATTATCACTGTTCAGTGTTTTTGTGCGTGTTTTCCAGTCTGTTTTACCATTTGCACTCCTGTATTGACTGGGGGGAAAAGCAGGTCCATCCAAAATATGAGAAAATAAGAATAAAGGAGAATCGGCCATCTGGCCCATCTAACGCATTTGGATTTTTTATTAACTAATTCACCCAGCTGTTTCTTTAAATAGGCCTATGTATGGGCTTCAAAAATACAGCTGGGAGCTTGTCTCATACTCCCAACACCTTTCATGTAAAAAACTGCATCCTGTTCACAGTTTTAAATGCTCCTTCACATGCTTTCTATTAGTGTTCTTGGGTTCGTGTTCCACTATTTGTTCTTGAGAAGCCCATTAGTTTGACTTTGTCAATACGTTTGAAGATTTTGAATAACTGAAATGCTCTTGTACGTTTAAGACTCTATTCAAGTATCTTAGTGCTGTCAGCAGTGCTTTTTCGTTTGGTTTTTGGTAGATTGGAACAAGGAAAATTAGAGCTGCTCTGTGCCAAGTGTGCCCGAGTGAGTTTAAAAAAATCCCGGTTGTGGATCTTGCTTGATGCCCCATATTTGATAGGCTTATGAAAGAAGGTTCTAAAAGTTTAAAGCAAATACCTGAATAGTAATAGTTTGGTGTCTCCCAAGTGTTCAGATGGTAGCAGAGCTTAAATGTACCAATGTTGTTCTTATTTTTATTCTAGTTTCCCACTGCTGCTGTATCCTACCGCTGTACATTATGTACAACATTCATTTGGGATTTGAGATAATACACTGATACTCTTCAGCATGTATTTCTAGTGCTTCTTTTACATCTTTTCTGTGTCACCTGTGCTGAATGACAAACACAGTACATGAACACTCTTCACGGTCTTGGCGAAGAGTAACCCACTGTCAAAATCAACCCACCCTAGAGTCTTTTAGAGTCCTGATTTACATCAGCCATGACTTTAGCTGTGAAATGGTTATAAGAGGCAGTGATCAAACATTGCATAACAGCAAAGAACGGCGCTGTAACTGTCAGATACAATGAGGCATCTAGGTTGAGGAACAAGGTTTTCTTGGGTTACCTCTTTACTTGTCAAAATTCATCAGGCAGAGCACAGTACAAAGGCAGCCCCTGAATTTGCTATGCAGTCTCCGATCGTGCACACAGTGGCTGGTTTTAAATTGTAAAAGATAAAAACAAACATTAACTGAGTTAAAAATGTTGTGAATCCATCCTAGATATAGATATCATGGCTGTTTCTTTTACAAGAGATGACCATTCCTGTATTTTGGCAGACAAAAACTGCCTCAGAGTAGGAATGATCAAATGTAGAAGAGCATTAATTTATCATATGAGTGTGCATCTTTACTTATATATTCACTCCATCATACTTATGTACTTTACTGATATACACCATGCTTATAGGAAGTTTAAACACTCTTTCCAGGGTAACACATTTGGTGGCCCAACAGCTTAAAATCAAGACAGATTAAATCAGAATTTATTTTTCCTTTATTTACACAATGTAACATGCAACCTTCAAGTGAAAAACAAATGCCCAGACATTCCGAAAAGTAATTACAAATGAAAACCTAAAATAATGGATCGAACTGTAAATATTTTCCAGTATTATATCTGGTTGCATTGAAAGCAGTAAGGTTTTATACTTAAATGCTCACAGACGTACAAGTGATAAAGATTATCTTCATTGCGTGCCAATCAAGTTTGAAACATCCGCTATTTGCATGGCAGTGAAATAAATGGTTTTGGATCTTTCAGACTCAGAAAACCTTGACTAAGACCTCCAGAAACATAATTTATATTCAATATAGCAACCTGAGGACAGCTGCAGTAGCTAGGTATTGTTTATCTAAAGTATCAGCTAGAAAAGTGGTTGTGAATGTTTCCATTTAAGAACACACTTAAGACAGCTCCTCTTCTTAACAAAATTCCACGTTGTATTGGGAAATGATCACTTTTCCCAATACGTTAGTATGTTTTCCCAATACAATGTGTACTGTATATTTACTGTTGTGAAAGACGGCAGGCTATTGCTTCACAGGTGAGTGATACCATTTCTTAACATTTCACATGATAAGAAAATATCTTCATCATAACCGTTCAGCACTGGAGAGGCAGCTGATACAAGTGAACTCAGCAGACTAAACAAGAGAACAGTGAACAAACAGAATGGAGGAGCTGTGTCAAAGGTTCACTTAAGTGCTCTGACCTCACGCAACCTATTGAGCATTTTCCTGGTGTGAGTCAATGTCCGGGCAAGAGATTGTATTTTTTCTTTAACATCACCTTCTACTTGTCAACAGAAACCTTTTGTGTAAAATCTCTGAAGAGAAAGAATCTGTCAGCTATTATCATATAAGGAACATATCCTATTTTACAGTCCTTGGTAAGACATTTGGATCATTTTGACACCTCAGATTATTATTATTACTACATCGATCCTTTTACTAACTGCTTTATCCAGGACAGGGTTACGGGGAATCTGGGAATCACCCTGGAAGAGATGCCAGCAAAACAGATACACAGACACACTCATACCAGGGCCCACTTTCCCAGAAGCCAAGTTATATACCAGTATGTCTTTGGACTGCGGGAGGAAACTGGAACACGTAGAGAAAACCCACAAAACACAGGGAGAACATACAGGTACAAGCTCCACGTAAATAAAACACCAGGAATTGAACCCAGGGCCCCAGTGGTGCGAACCTCCACACCACCATCACCACTTCGAAGACTCTGCATTTTAACCTTCGATGGATGTGCACAGAAACCTGTTCTACCTGAATGGCATGCTCACAATGGTAACAACAAGAAGCTTCATACCTAGGGCCTAGCTTTGTACACACAGTGCACTGTTGCTTTGCATAGTGGAAACTCATGCCAGGGTCATTTCATGCACATGCTAAGATGTTTAAAGTCATATCAGACAGGCAGGCGTTGTCCAATGAGATAGTTTGCTTAGTGAATAATGAGCCTTGCTGATGAATGTTGATGCAATTTCACCTATGTTGCCAAACACTGTGTTTTGTATGAAGGAATGCAGTGGTAATATGAAAGTCAACTGGCTTTGTCGAACTGTGCAAGCTAATTAGATTACTTGGGCAGCTCAAATGCATATAAAACATTTTTGCTGATGTCATTACAACTTCCGCATGTAGTTGGATTTTAATGTTTTATTTCGTTTTTTTAAATCTTTACATAATACCTACAAGTATCACATATTCAACTCACCTGTCATAGACATACAGTATTTGCAGTATATTACATGTGATTTGTGGATTTGCAAACAAAGACACCATTAAAATATCTGAAAAATATAGTTCTACTTGAATAAGTCAAATCATTACATGGAAACATGGAAGAGTGAAGTAGAGGAGCTGATGGAAAATCTGCTGTAAAGGGAAAATGTATCCCTGCAGTGCTTGGAAAACAAAGCTACTCATTTCTCCAATACCTGTAATATAGACGATATAGAGTGCTTAAATGTGAATTAACACAATGAAAAAAAATCTAGAATGCAGATGTAAACATTGCAAGACAAAATAGGGTCTGACATTTGTGAAAAAAATGAACCATTTATTTTTTATAAGCAACATTTTACATACAGTAAACTCAAGAGACTTGTTAAATCAGACAACAGGCGAACACTATTCGCAACAGGGACTTAAGGATATAGCATGATACAACACTGTGCATCAGATGTGCAGAAATAATACTTGGGTAGAGCGCTCTTGGAGAAAACAGTTTATGCTTTGCAAATTAAATGAGAAAAAAAGCACGAGTTGTAAGGCCATTTTTCAAAGTAATCCCCATGCTAGCCCCTGGATTGGCAGCATACATGCTTAAAGAGTATTGAGCCTATTTATGCTGTCATATAGTCCTTATCTGTATGCATTGCTTTTCAGACAAACTGATCTTGTTCCTATTCCCCTGCATATGAATTCTATTAATATCCAATGATTCACAGCTCTACAGAGCATGCATTGGAAATTTGGAGCACAGATCTCTAGGTTTATTGTTCAAAGCAGCCAGAAGGCTGCAGGTCTATGGGTATTTCATACATATTGAATGAGACCAGTTGACAACAAGTAGCAGTCATTAAAAACTGCATTATTCTCCAGGAGTGTTCTACAAATAGTAATACAAAGGATATTTTTTGCAAATGCGTAACTTCAATATTTAACATGTCACAACCTTATCACCATCACCTTTGACAAAGGTATCTCAAAAATCCACTAAGACAGGATATTTCTAACATTAACAAGCTCTTTTTTTTCTGTTGATCAGTTAAGAGCACTATAAGTGTATCGTGCAAGCTTCACCTAGTTTTGAAATATAATTTGTCTGACAGTTTCATGCTGTTTTTTCTACAACTCAAATTACACAATATAAAAGTCTTTTAATTCAGCTCACACACAGGGTCCTGTGACAGAATGGTAATATAAGAACACGTAACACAATAAAAATTATTTTATATGTACCGCCTAAAACAACTGAAATATTTCCTATCAATTTGTACATTTTAGTGAAAACATAAAGAAGGATTTCTTATAAGGAAGCTTTAAGTATGAAAGGGTCTGAAGAGTATGGGCTGGTTTAGAGATGTATAAACAGAGTATCAGTTATATGTCCAAGTCTGAGGATGTACTACTAGCAATGTGGAGACAATATTTGAGAAAATATCCCCATAAAGATAGTCAGTCATGAACAATGGAAATGATTTTTCATTAGCCAAATGGCACCTTTTACCTGAAAACAATATATGTTTCAGGTCTTTTAGCCTATTTCAATAAATTCTAGAATAGTAACTTAAAAAAGAATGAAATTCGAGGAGACGTTCCCTGAAAGACCTGAGCAAAAATGTGCGTTTACAAAAAATATGTAGGACTTTTGAAATAATTAAGATGTAGCAACATTGAGATTTCAGGATACAGCATCAAACCTTTTATTTCTTAAGAAATATGCCTCCAGCTGTACCATATAGAAACAAGGAAAAGACAGCTGAAATACAGAAGACTTGGGGTTTTTTAACAGTTCGATGGTGATTTTCTTTATTTTAGTTTAGTTTCTAAGTTAGATTTAGTTGTGCTCAAATGCATTTTTCATGCAATGTTTGTCTCAAATCTGCCTCTTTCTGTTTAACCCAGGCCAGCATCAGCCATGTGTTCCAGTAAAGAAAACATCTCTCTTCATGGAGTTGAATCTACAAATGTCTTCAAACCCAGATTGCTACATTGGTATTTGGAATTTCCAAAACATTTAGAAGCATGATTATTGATGTTGATCCATAAATTAGATCCTGATTCTTTTGTTTAATTAAATCCTGCTACTGTAATTCAAAAACAGTTTCATTACACTATATTTCCCTTAAATCAAACTGGTAATGGAAATAATCTAATGAGGAGTTTCTAACCATTTTTAACAAAAAAACAAAAAGTAGCATTGTGGTATTCTGTTCTATTCTACAAACCACAAATCTCATATTATCCGTGTGAGAGAATGTTCACTGTGTAAACCTTTCCAGTTAAATCATGTTAAATCAATCAAAAACATAATTTTGTAAAACACGCGTAAGCAATGCTATAGTATCTTACAATATTCTTATAATATAAATAACATTCATTTTTAACTAAATTCAATGAACAGAATGACGAATTAAGGACTTGAGAAACAATCTTACATTTTCGTCACCTTTCTACTCCCTCTGATATAGACTGGAGCTCACTGTTTTCAAAAATGTTTGAAAGGGATGAAGTACTCTTTTCTTTTGTACAATCTGTAGTCATCAACAGCACCCAGATCCTAAGGAGTGATGATATATTTTCCAGATGAACTGAGCTGTTGATTGTATGAGAGTTACAGGAAATGGTGAGGGAAACAAAGACAGCTGCCACACCTCTTCATCAATGACTGGAAAACAGACATAAAAAATATTTAGGATTCCACAGGAAAAGCTTTTCATACGTGTTCTATAGCTGGTTACACTCATCTCTGTAATGAAGGGCACAAAGCAGCTGACAATCAAAACATTTGTGCTCAATAAGCAGGTCAGGTAGGTCAGTAGTTTATAAAGTACCTGTCTTGAGAAAATACAAAACAAGGGAATATAGAAATACCACAGTATTAGAACAATGACAATGATTTGTCTTTGATTAATTCCATTCCAAGGTTTGAAGCAGGGAAAAAAAATGAACCTGGACAAGGTGGTTTTCTGTTGCAAGCGTATTGGTAGTCACAGAGAGTCACTGGTGCATGTAAAAAAATAATTATCTGAGTGCCACTAATATTGGTTGTGAAGTCAGCAGAGGGACTAATTCCTGATCACTGAACAGCGCCATCTGCTGTACACAGCAACCAACTTGGAAGACTTGACAGTATCTGTGGCCAGGTTTTCTTATAGACATATCAGAGTTTAATTGCACAGTAACTGAGGAAGCATACAGTATGCATATTTGGGAGACGCAGCTATTTTCTGTAGTCAAAATATACCACCCAAAGCGCTGCATACAAGTGTTAAGCTCAAAACCTCAAAATGTGAAACTGTTCGTTAAGCTGTGCTATTTCCTTGTAAAAGTATATGAGCACTACAAAAGTTGCAAAGCAATACGTAAGCAACTGTCTGTTCTAACTGTGTATTAATATGGGATGGCTCAACACAGGCATGTGTTAAAGGAGGACTTTTGAAAGTTTAATTTCTTAAACACTTAACACTCACTGTTTCTAATCCAACCAGGTCAGCATGTAGGGAAAGAGTACAAATCAATATGTTGTGTCACTGCAGCTATTGTAATCCAAATCAGTTTCTGTATATACCAATGATTTTTCATGTCTTGCAATGAATACATCCTAATATTACTAATTATAATAAAAGCATCCATCCAACAATGACCTTTGGAAATTCAAATAGTTTAAATAGTATTTGAAGTTTAAATAGTAAACAACTAGGCTTCAGACTAACTGTTTTTATGGCTCTTATCAAGTACTATACAACCTGACAATTGTGCTTCTTTGACAGAGTCTGTGGTTTCCTTTCTTTTGCTCAAGAAAACCACACTCACAGGGACTCCTCTGTAACAACAGCAAGTTAATTTGTGACCCTGTTTGTGGGTGAGGTATCTCCTGTATAAAGCTTTCCATTCAATTGCATAATGTTGTGAGAACAGCGCTGGATTCGTGGGGAAAAAGCCTTTTCAGTACAATATAACACAGCAGCGAGTTTAATTTGACCTCACTTAGACATCTGAAGTGAAAATAAAATTTAAATTGAATATAAGACAATCACAGCTGTGCCCACCTCCATTTTAATAGTAATCACTGCTGTTTCTGTGCTGGACCCAAACTACCAAAACCTCTATTCGTTGTTAAATCAGAGCAATGCATCTTTATTAGATGTATTATTAAGAAAATAATGACTTAACTGGAAGCCTCCATTTTTAAATTAATATAATCTCCAGCTTGGTGTCTTCACCATCTGCCTCCTGTTTTAAAAGCCTGTCTAGGGTTCATGTCTGCATCTCAGACTTACTGGCATACAGAAACCTGGGAAAGATGACTGAAGAAGACATGAGCTCATACCCTGGCTAATGGACCTTGACCTCAAAACACAAATTAAAGGCCGACCCATGCTGAGCAGGGCCACACTTCCACGCATGCTTGCATAATGGCTAACAGATGCTACAGTTGTTCTACTGTTCAAACACCATGGCTGAAGAAGAGAGCTGTGGGTCATAGTTCAAAACTCACACAGCCATTCTGTCCTCTGTGAGAGCAATGACAAACAATCAGTGCAACCAGGAGACATTAGCTGGAAAGGCCTGTGAAGGAATTCATACTGCAGTCCATTAAATCTATGATACTTTAACATAATAAGAACTGCCAGAACTCCTATATTGTTGATGATATACCCTTTAAGATTACTTTATTTTGACTAACCTATATAGAACACTGTTAAAATTTTCCCTTGACTTAAGTGGGAAATGATTACAAACGCTTGCTGTGTTCCATCATTAGAAAAACGTTTGTTCCTGGTTTGGAACCCAGAGCCTATCCTGGAAACACAGGGCACAAGGTGGGACTACAGCCTGGTGGGAGGATGGAGAATACTCATGTGAATATGGAGACAACATCCAAACTTCACAATCAATCCCAAAAACTGCAAGGAAGCAGCTTTATCACAACTTTCCCTTGCAGCTCTTTACAAACAAAACTTTGTAAAACAGATACTCCCAATTACGTTTAGTTTTAGTTAATGAATGCATTCAAAATGCTATTTTAACTGCTCCTAGTTGATTTTTGAAAATACAATGTAGTTCAGAGAAATCTACTAAAAATGTGCCTAAATGATATATAACAAATGACTTATGAATCATTGGCCTACAACATTTTTCTATTTTGCCAAACAGGTATATTTAAGTAGTATGTTAACATGAAGGGAATGTATAGTGTGTCCTCAAGAGTCAACTTACAAAGCTCTTGAAAGCACCATTATACTAAGTAACCACAATAACCGGTAATTCATGTACTGTAGAGTTTAGTAGCAGTAAAACAGAGAAGAACCTTTAAACTTTTAATACCTTTCATAACTGCCAGAGAGCACTGTTTCCATTTTTTAACAAATACAGTAATACAAATGCACAGTGTGTTTGAAAGTTACATTGAGCAGCTGTGATTGTTCTCTATGTGATTGTATCTCTGTGATTGGGGCCTTTTCATACATACACAGTGTACCAACAACTGCTTGTGGCCTGCTGTTCTGCCCTTAAAACAAGTACCTGTATTATTGCAAACATCAACATTGTATAGTTTGTGACGTACATGCCCCCATCTATAATTTGTGCTACTGGAAGGAGTATGACAGCTATATATTGCAGTGACATCACTTTTCTTCTTTGAAATCCAGGTCCAAAGTGCTCTAAGGCAACAGGGCCCACTGCTAATACTTGAACGTGTGAATGTATTTTACTGAAAAGGTCTGAAACTGCTGTTCCAATAAAATAAAGCAAATTCTGAGCATGTCATAGCCCCGCATAAAGACAAAGGTTTGTGAAACACAGGTGGCATTTTAATATATAAACATCTCGTTAGTATCATTTCAACCCAGTGTGTCACAGAACCTAGGGTTTCAACACTTCAAAAAATTTAAAAAGAGGACGGTCCTTTGGGGGGGGGGGGGGCAATGATATTTGTATGCAGTAAGTATCTATTGAATCTCGGTCTCCTGTATAGGTTTATAGCAGGGGAGCTGGTGATTTGTTTACCAGTATCAAATCTAAGATTACCATATTTGAAAATTCACTCAGGAGGACACTCTGGCGATGGGGAAGGGGGGCTGCTGATGATATGTGTACCAGCAGATGATTGTACAAGAGTTGTTAGGAATCGCAAAGCCTTTGGGGAAAAAGAATAAGGGAAGAATTGTAGACATTTTAAGATATTTGAAAATTCCTCCCAGAAGGAGATATAAGGAGCAAAAAGGAGGATATGTCTGAGAAAATCCAGTCGTATGATAACCCTACCTGAACCTGTATCCTCTTTATCCCTGGCTTTTTCCCTTCCATATAGGAAATCTTAACACTAGGGGCAGGACAGGTAGCATGTTAAAATGATCTTGGTAGAGATTTATCAAGCCTGGCCTTAATACACCAAAAAGGCAGAGCTGTGAAAACTGTGAAAATGCTGTGAAAATCCCCCTGTGCTTGTTTGCATACCTAAAACGCAACGGGATCTTCAAGAAAGTCTTAATAAAAGATGAAGGTAGCCTAATTAAACATATAATACAAAGGTACAAGATTATTGAAATAACAGAATGATCCAACAGTAAATATTCCCTTATGAATATGGTTGTGAGTTTCCCTTACAGGTAGCACCTCTTTCAGTACCAATGCCCTTAACTAGACATTTCCAGTAACAGTTTTTCTGTCTCTCTTCACTAGCTTTTGGGAATTCAAGCTAATTATTTATAATTATATAATTTATAATAATGATCCAGTTATTTAACCAGCTGATTCTAATTACCCCCTCAATGGTGCTAAGTAAACTAGGGGTTCCCATATTATTTCACATATACCAATTCTTATTCATTTTTTTCTATTTTATACACCATGGAGTCTCAAAACTATTTAGTTGGTAACCAGAAATCCTTTTGGTTATTTAAGGAAATCCAAGTTTTGATTGTTATAGGGGTGTTATGGTAAGGGTTAGAAATGTCCTTAATTGTAGTGGAGTTTTTTTTCTTGGCCCTATGTTGAAGTTTTCAGGCTGTTTTTGTATGTATATTTTTTGTGCTCTGAATAGTTCCATATCAGTGAGTTCCAGAAAACTATGAACTTAAGATCAAATGAATCACCATTGTTTTAATTCACTTCATTTCTTTACACTCCTATACTGTTGCCAATATGATCATGACGATTAATACTAATTACTATATCTAGCAGTATAACTAACTGTAGAATTAGCGCTGATATAATGCTGTAAAATCTACAACATAAGATGCAATTAATAGCATCTGAGGACATTCAGATTAATTATGAACAATTTATTGTGTGGGGCTTACAGTCAGGTTCACTCACTGAACTCAGGAGCATTTTGGAGGAGTTTATCAGTAAAACACAAAATAAGCAAACACAAACTCTTCTAAAAATTTAATCAAAGTTTGTTCCACATACAGTAATCTCTTGGGATTCAGGAGTGAACGTCTCCGCTTGCAGTAATCAGCACACGCGCTAGGTGGCCCTGCTGAATTCCCTATTCCCTCCGGATGTGATGTCGGGCCTCTGTGAGCAGCAGGAGCAGCTTGGATATGGCAGGTATTCCGCAAGCTTCTGAGCCCGTGCAACCCAGTCCCATCCCCTGCATCGAGCCGGATAACCTTGACTTGAGCTTGTGATGAGGGTAATGGTGTGTGGGATTGGACTGCACGTTTCACTGCGCCCATCATTTTTCAGCAGGATTGAGATCTGGGGATTGCTCTGGACAGGGAAGGTGATGGAAGTCTGTCTCATCTCTGCAGCTTGCCCGCCACTGAAACTGTCCATCCATTTGATTCAATCGATCCTCGTATGTCAGCTAGTGTGTGTACTTCAGATATTCAAGGGAAAATATGAGCTTTAATTCCTAAGCCACCATGTATTAAATTCTTAATTCTATAGTGCGAGAACTCGGCAGGCAGCCTAGCGGTGCCAAACTTTAAATTTCATTTCTACTGCTTTGTGCTGCAATCACTGTTGGGTTTAATCCTGACACTCCTGTTTCTTGAAGAAAGCTTGTCCTCCCCATACGCGCTTCAAAGATTTAATTTAATCTAGTGAACACCTTTGACATCAAACACTACAAAAGCGTTAGCACAGCAAAATCAAAACTTATACTGGCTTTACAGTCAGGGAATTTGTAATTACAACGATTCATTAATATGAATATTAATATAAGTATGAAAATACATTTTATTTTCTGGGTCATTTCATGCTCACATAACCATATAAGAACAAAAACATCAGCCAGGGATTTAAAGAGACCTTTAGTACTGGGACACACTCACTTTGATGTGCTTTTCAGGGTGTAAAAGTCAGTATTTTGGGCCATCTTGTCTCACTGAAAGTCAACAACTGCATCAAGTCTTTGTGTAATTATTTGAGATGCTTTGTTGCAGCAGTTTGGGTTTCTTACCTATTATTGGTGTGTTTAGACTTCAGTTTCTTCTTCAGCATGTAAAATGGATCCTCAGCAGGATTCAAATCTTGAGATTGATTATGCTTTATGTCATTATCATGTTACACAATAAAGTCCAATTGGTTTGGAAGCCTTTTCTTTTTACAGTAAGCAGCTAAATTATTTCTTTAAATTTCAGAATTAATTCCTGATGGTAGGTAGGTAGATCCCTTTTCAGGACATAAAGGCCCATGGGGGAATGGGGGGCAAGGGCCACCATTTTTCTTGACCATCCAACACTGGAAGTAGAGGTCATGTGGTCAGCATCACACTCCAGCCGGCCTATTACCCCCGGAAGGATTAACCCCCAGTACACATGTGGGAGGCAGGCTGAGTGGACCTGGGAGCCATCTGGAAGGAATGAGAGCAAGCTACATCGCTTGCCCCTATCTGGGATCGATCCCTTGCCCTTCTGGTCAGATGTCAGAGCTACCCTTGCCGTCTGAGCTACCATGGCTCCAATTCCTGATGCTGCCACAATTATTTAAATGACCAATAAAAATGAGTTAATCATATCCAGAGGCAGCCACTCATACCCAGTCTATGACATTTCCTCCACCATGTTCACAGATGAGGGAGTGTTCTTTGGGGCATCTGCAGTTCCTTTCTTTCTCAACTCTTTAACCTTCCTATTGCTACATTTCAAAAGAATAATCTGGACTTTCTGCTTTAGGGGCTAATGAGAGTTTATATCTTGTTTTGTAGCCTTTAAAATTCTACTGCCTGTGCTGATGATGTTTCCATCATCATCTGCAGATGTCTTTCTTGGTTGATCCAGTCTGAGTTTAGATTTTACTGGTTCAGTTCTTTTGGAAGGCGCTGCAGATTGTGTTTCGGACCCTTAATTACACAATTTATCATATAAGATTCGCAATGCCACAGAAAACATGACATACCCTTTCTCCTATGTTCTCTAATCATGTGCTCCTTAAACGAAATCCTCCTTTCTCTTTTCCACATTGACAAAGCGAGGGGATACACATCCTAGCAGATATTTTATGATAAAGATGGTCTTTGCAATCGGAATGCATAAATACTTCATGGCTCTGCTTTATTTCTACTTACAGTATGTCTCCTATAGTGTGTTTATGGCGCCCCCTGGAGGGCGAACCTGTCTACGCACCCAATACATGTCCTGCTGCATAACACAGGGACAAAACGAAGGGATTGATTTTCTTTTGCTTATAATTTTCTATTAAAGACTTTACAATAGCTGCTTTTACTATTCGGAACAGGGACACGCAGATGAAGCGATTTCCTGTGGCAACACCTGAGATGACATAAATTCTGCTTTTTAAAATCCTAATAATCAAATGACCCACCTAGGTTTCCTTCACAGAGAACACCTGACTCCTTGTAGACGATATTGTATGAAGCTAGTTCTCAGTCCCTTGAGAACACTCTGTTCAGCAGAAGTTGTGGGCACCCTTTTCACCTGCTTTCTGAGTGTCTAGATATGGTTAAGTTTTGGATATGTACATCTTATTCTTTGACCATTATTCTAAATAGTAACAGTGTTCTCACTTGGCACTATACAATTAACTGCAATTCTGGCCTCTAAGTGCAAAGAAATAAATCTGGTTGGTTGGTCTCATCACACCTAAAAAGATGTTGGCGCTGCGTTGGAATCAAATTTGATCAGTTAAAATGAGTTAACCCTTGTTCCCAAAAGAGAGCTTTCACCAGAACCACCTTTATTTGTTCCTAAAAGCCTTATTTCACTTTTCTGCATTAAAGACATTATGAGAGAGTCAGTGATGTATTCCCACCTGAAAGCCAGGTTACGTCTCCTTTCCCGACTCTAACACTTCACCTCCAGCTGTAACGAGAAGATTGAAACGTTTGGTTCATCACTTGAGGGGGGAATGTGCAGTTAAGGGTGAGATTACACGGATATTGAAAAAGATACACAACATTTTTGCTTCAAATAACTCTACTACATACTGCATATACCGTACCTGAGGGCATTTCCAAGTGTGCAGTTTAACCATTTCTACCTAATAATTGCACTTGTTTACCATGTCCGGTTACATTCAGTCTGATTATATTGTATATATCACATTGTATTGAGAGGATAGTTTTCTCAATGCTTGGTTTTCCCTGCTACAATATGCCTGATGGAGAGGCATTAGGGATAAGGTAGTGGTTAGGTCTCTAGACTCCTGACAGGAGTCTCAGGTGACTGTACTGCTTGAGCCTTGAGCCAGGTACAATATCCAGACTGCTCAAGTAAACCCAGCAACATAAATGGTTCTGGTTGAGGGTTTAAATCCCAGGTGCAGCACTAATGATGCCCACTTGAGGGAGGTATTTCAGCCCGATTGCTCCAGTAAAAATGTCTTGCTGTATAAATGGTTACTCCTCGCCACATCAAAGTAAATGAGAATTTTTTAACAACTGACAAATCTAGTTAAATAAAGGAACCTATGAAACAAAAACCTTAAGGAATCATTCTTGGTATTGCTGATTATACAGAGAGGGAGGCCATGCATCAGTAATAACATGAAAGAAAGCGACAAATTAGGCAACGGAGCCCTCTGCTGATACAAAAATGTACTGCAGAGACCCCGAGCTTGGTTTACAATATATATTAGAATTCTATTCCTTTTAAATCCAGTACATAGCAAAAACATGGCAGATGTGTTTGATAACTAAAATGCACTTTAGAAAGAGTCCAAAGAGCAACGAGAATGATCCCTGATCTAAGATGATTGTCTCATACGGACCTAAATTTCTAGAACAGAGGAGATTGAGAGGAGATTTGATCAAGGTACATAAAATTATACAGGGTTAAAGATAAATTAATCCCTGGGGGTTGTTTTACACAACAGAAAGAAGGATATGGGGTCACAACTGGAAATCTTGAGGAACTGACTTCCTAGCGAAGTGGTTGGGTTGCCTAAACTCTGGTCACCTTTAAGAAGGAGCTGGACAAAATTTTAGATTCACTCGCCTACCAAACTACCAGACGAGGAAAAAGGCTCCCTGTCATTTGCAAACCTTTCTTGTTCTTATGTTCTTATATTATCCAAGAGCAACATTCAAATTGCTGTATTAAATATAGCTCTACGTATCTGTAAATAAGATACATCTGAAGCATATAAAAGTTAGAACATTTTGAAGTAGGAAAACGATCATATTACAAGAGGGGAGCTGCTTCAGCGTTCGTGCACAATGGACTCATGACTAGCAGAATGTGGGTTTAAATCCCAGGTGTGGCTCAAGTTAGGTATTTCAAACTGTTTGCTCCGGGGAAAATATTTTGCTTTTCACATGGGTACTCCCCAGCGTGACACCCGAAGAAGGCTCAACAGCCGAAACGTTGTTTCTTCTATTTTTCCGTGTGGATTTAACCTTTGCAGTATCATATTATTCCAGTCAGCTATCAGACGACAGTGATGTAAATAACAGTTACAGAAAATGAGGTATGACGCATTTTCTGCCTGGCACAAACCTACACCAAAATCATAAATGCCTCTGTCTGTGCTTATATGATCTGAATACTTTTACAACAGCAGGTCTGACAAACTTGCTAGTTAACAAATTGGCTTCTTTAGCAATTGGGAGCTTAAACTGATCCAATTTCCACAGTCATCTGTTCTGAAATATCTTAATTTAGTTACTGTAATTATTAGTAGTTAATATAGTTATTTTTATTCTCGTTTGAAACCTTTCTTATGGTTGCACACGATACCTCCTCCAGACATTAGCTGCCTCCAATCGATTAAAGCAATGATGGAACAGATCTTACACAGTAACCTCTGGTACATGTCTATTTTTATACAAGCTTGTTTCTGACGATTGCAGCTCTTCCTGCTCCAGGAAGGATTCGAGCATAGTAGTTATCGTCTTTGGTTTTCTTTTCGTGTCCTAAGACCGAGTTAAATCGCGCATAGCTCCGCCAGGCTAAAAACCTCACACTTTGCTAAATAGGGTTTTGTACAATCTAGATTTCAGAGTGAGTTGTTGAGCGACGTCTGTAACTGGCCAAACGCACAAAGCCCTGTTATATTAGCAGTACAATATTCAGTAATCCTCGCTTTTGTTGCAGTCTTTAACCAGTTTGTCATTTGCCTCCCAGTGAATTTTGTAAACACACCGTCTTTGCAAAATTTGGGGTCCAACAGAAACACCTGAGGTGACCACTGCGTCGCTCATATTTGTCTCAACGTAGTCGACGCAGCCAGCTTGAACTGTACAGAGCTAGAGTCGGTGCTAGCAAGCTCAACAGGATCAAATATCTGCAGCAGCTACTGCTACTGTTTAGAAGTTACAAAACAATAAAATGCCCTGATTTTCCTCATGTTACAAAGAAAGTCACTTCGATGACCTATTAGTTTTAAGTAGACTATACTGAATAAGTGAAACATTTATGTAATTTTTAAAATAACTTCTTGTTAAAATACTTGATTTATTATGGGATACTATGAGCAAATAGTATCTCCTCTCACGTAACTCAAAACGAGACCGCAGAGGGTCGCTATTTCTGTCTGACAGCGAGAGTGATGGCCAGATACCGAAGATGCTCAGCTAGCGGTTTATCGCAGACTACCGATAGCACGTTGAAACTACGGAAGTTTATTAGCGCCACAGGGGGAAAAAAATACCTTGTTTATACGAGAAAATGATTGCGTTTAAACACATTAGTTAATTTGTGACAAAAATTGGCTACTATATTAATACTGTATACTGTATTGCGTTGTACTGTACTGTATATGCAATAATATGTCCCGTGCAAAGTAGTACAAACACAATAATTTTCTCGTATAAACAAGATATTATACTGTCTCGTATAAACAAGTTTTTGTTTCTCAGTGGCGATAATAAGCTTCCGTATGAAACACTAAACACTAAGGATCCCCCGAGATTAATATTCATATTCATATTAAATTATGTTCTACATACATTCAGTCTGAAAACTAAATTAAGTTCCAGCCTGAGTGTAGAGTCGTAAAACAACTGGAGATTTTACATTGGTTGGTATATCATACAATAATACTTGACTAATCCATTTATTTATAAGAAGCACTAGATGAAAATGCCCCCTTAATAGACAAATGTACAGAAGGGTTAAAATAAACTTACAGTCTTTCTTTATCATCCATTTTTCCAGGTCCTCCATTTCTAATTCCAGCACAGAGGGAACATCATCCTCAAACATGGGGCTTAAAAACAAAGGAGAGTTGAAAGTTAATAACACTTTCCTTCTGGGGCTTTCTGACAATTCTGCAATTTCCCTCACGGGATCAATAAAGTATCTATCTATCAATGCCAGTCAGACATTCCAGACTGCTTCAGCATAAACACATCAACTCAAACTCTTTCAAATTCTTCAGAAAAAAGAGTGAATCACGAACCAGAGGTCACAAGTGGAAACTGTGTGGATGTGTATTTACTGTATAACTGAGAACTGGAGACACTTCTGTAGACAAAGTGTTACCTACAGTACATTAATATAAATCATAATTTAAACTACTCAGTCATGCTGTTTAGGCTGATACCCACCCTGGCATCTTTCAAAAAATGGCAGGATCAGATCCTGATTGCAAGTACTAACTACCAAACTGGCTACATACTGTAGGCCGAATGCCTTCTTCTCATTTGTAGCTGCTGAAAATCTGTGTTTTACAGAACATATTCTTTGTGTCACCTGTGTTTTGAACTGCACTTGCTCCTCAAAAGAAATTATGTACAACATTAAAGTCTGAAAAAGGCCACTTTTTGTGCTTTAGTGTATTTCTGCCTTGGCACATTTACAAGCTCACCTCTTGTGAGAGCTTCTGTTTTATTTTTTATTATTAAACATAATCAGACAATGCAACTGGCATGTTTACCCTGAGAAACTGTGTCAGAGTCTGTACTCACTGATGTGATGGAGAAGATTAAAGCAATGCTTTTCTGCAGTTCTACTAAGATGGCTTGCCTCTCTAACTTCCTCCCAGTGAAGCCTGACTGTTTTGAAGTTTAGCCCAGAAGTGAAGAAAGGTTGAGATGTGGATCAGTTTTACACAGTTCTTTAATCTTTTGATACAATGAGGCAATTTCCTTTGACACATTTACTGTAGTATATACTTAGAATTGATGCAATGATTGCACTGAAAATAATTTAATTCAAACTAATTTCTCTTTGTCAGTCTACGAGCAATGGGGTATAGTAAACTAAATTAAACTTTTGAATGTGTTTGCTGTGTAAGTATATTCATAGTAGTATTTAGTAGTATTTTGCCAGTAGCCATACAGTATCTCCCTGCAGCTCACAGCCGGCAGCCCACTGAAGTTCAGCAGGTGTGAGCCTGGTCAGTACCTGGATGGGAGACCTCCTGGGAAAAACTAAGGCTGCTGCTGAAAGAGGTGTAAGTGGTGCCAGTAGGGGGTGTGGGTCCTAATATCCCAGTATAGTAATGGGGTCAGTATATATATATATTTCTTCAGATGAGATGACTCTCTGTGTTCATTAAAAATCCCAGAGTGTTTCTCAGAAAGAGAAGGGGTGTTACCCTGGCATCCTGGCCTAATTTCCCATTGGTCTTTACCTATCATGACCTCCTAATAATCCCCCTCTATGAATTGGCTTCATTACTCTGCTTTCCTCCCCACTGATAGCTGGTGTGTGGTGAGTGTTCTGGTGCACTACGGCTGCCGTCATCATCCAGGTGGGGCTGCACATTGGTGGTGGTGGAGGGGAGTCCCCAAGACCTGTAAAGCGCTTTGAGTGGAGTGTCCAGAAAAGGCTGTATAAGTGTAAGGAATTATTAATTATTAGTAGTATTTAGGTAGTGTTGAAGCAGTTCAAGTAGGTGGCTGTCTCAACGTGCATTGGCTGCAAAGGAACAGGTAAAAGTTTAGTCTGTGCCTTTAAGCAGTTTTACCAGGCAGTGTTTTTGTTTCCTTTTTCTGGGGCAGGACACTCACAGCCCCTCTGCTGTTTGCCCCAGCCACACAGAGGATGTCACCCCAGAGCTGAATTAGAATCTTTCGTGTGGTTCAAGATGAACTTGTTTGACAGACATACTGTACAGACAGGGCCAGTTTGATACATACTGTGTGGTAATTCATCCTACCATGTGACTCATTTTGTATGACCTAAATTACTTTAATTCACTCTACTTCTTCCACCATTTAAAATTCATTCAGAAAAGTCTCATTTTAAAACCTTCACTCAAATAAGAATTTTGCACCTCAGTTTGTAAAATGGAAACCAATTCTAGTAGAATGTAGGTTAAACTGCCTATTTTAATTATCCAGACAAACTCTAGAACTGCAAAGCTTTACTATGACGTACAGTGGTGATGTGGCTGACAAAGGAGAATTAACTGTTTAAGAAACTGATAGGACTTTGTCCTTTTGTTTTGGAGAATGAGAGAGAGTGTATGTTAACATTCATGTTAGGAGGTCTTGTATTGCAGTCACATGACATGTTTCTTCTTACCTAGGTATCTCCCCACCAGTTAAATGTCCATCTTCTTTCTCATAACCTAACGGAGAAAACAATTTGATTAAGAGAACATATAACTCTTAAAATGTCAATAGAAAATCCTCTTTCATGCTGTGTGCTGTTACTTTCTGGGCATTACATTATAAGTGAGCTGGCATCCTCCACTGCGAATTCTGATTTGAGTTTTGTTTTGTGCACCGGAGTCTGTGAGATTTGTTTTAAAAAACCCTATCAAAAAAATACTTTCTTAGCATCTACCAAGAATAACACGGCGTTATCTAAAAATCTATATTCTACCATTGTATGCTGGAATGTCAGTTTGATGATCTCACATATTATACAGTAGATAAAGATTACAATTTAGATATAATACTGAGACAATGTTGAAGGTTTTATAAAAACAATTTGCTCTGTAGAGAGAATTTCATTTCTACATGTTTTCTTTTTCTGTAGCACCTGAGAATGCTGCTTTAATTTAGTTGTGTAATTCAGAAAGAACTAACAAATTGGAAATTTACAGGACTTACCCACATTTTTGTTTTTTTTCCTCTTGCAATAAATCGCTACCAGAACTATTATAACAATTATTGTTAATAGTAGCAGAAGTGTGGCAGTAACAATAATTGGGTACGGTGGGCTTGCGTCATCCGCTGGTTCTTCGTTTTCTTTTCTGCTGCTGGAATTTTTACCACCATCTTCAAAAACATTAGAAATACTATCAATATGTGCATTATATCTTGCGTTTGTGAAAATAATTCATTCTGAACAGTGACATTAATGATCTTTTGTTTAGTTTAGAATCTGCCTTTTTCATAGTTTGCACATAATATGTGGGAACACAGTTGGTTCAAAATCTAACATAGAAAACAAATGAATTAGGCTTCATTCAGGGATTAATTTGTAATAAGGAAAAGGATCCCTTGTTTTTGGTTGTGCTGTGTCTTTTTTTTCAGCATAACGTTACATTTTTGCTGTTTAGCACATACAGTAGAATGAGTCAGAGAGAAACTAAAGCTATTTGTCTGATTAAGAGATTGGCCATTGGCGTTCTCAGTAGCTCAGTGTGCAGGTTGATCTCCAAGGTCCAAGCCAAATGTCTGTTCGAGCCTGGGTCATGTCACCAGCCAGCTGTGACCCTTGTAGGCTAAAGGTTAGTCAGCCAGGATTCTCTTGGCTATCTGGCAAACAGATAGTCAAGCCTGTGTCTTGCGTGGTGGCTGCAGCCTTTCAGTGTCAAGGGAGAGAGGTGTGCTTTTCCTTCAGTTGGCACTAACTTTATTTCAGGCACTGTGGAACTTGCAGCATGTCACAAATGGGCAGTGAGGTGGCTCTGTGGCTAAGGATCTGCGCCTGTGGCAGGAAGGTTGCCAGTTTGTATCCCGCGGCCGGCAGAGGAATCCTACACCGTTGGGCCCCTGAGCAAGGCCCTTAACCCCATCTGCTCCAGGGGTGCCGTATAAATGGCTGACCCTGCGCTCTGACCCCAGGCTTCTCTCTCTGTTTGTGTGTCTCATGGAGTTGGGGTATGCAGAAAGACAAATTTCTAATACAAGAAATTGTATATGTCCAATAAACTGATCTTATAAATGGTTTGGCTAGTTGGAGATATCAGAGAAGCATCTCATTCTCTCCTGAGTCATTGTCAGAGATCTTAAAAAATGATTGGCCATTTACTGTGACACTGTGTAATAAAAATTGTAATAAAAACTCAAACATTTTTGGAAGACATTTTTCAGAGCTACAATTTCTCAGAAACAACAAGGCTTATTTCTGATGGAACACAATTAGTATTAATATTTAAATGGAGCCATCTGACTCAGATCCTGGATGGCTAAATTTACTGTCAGATGGGAGTTCTACCTTCTACCTTCTACCTTATCTCCTAACAACCTACAGTAGTTGGGCAAAATATTTGTTTTAAGGGAACAATTTAACAGTTTTCATAGGTCTTCAGCCTGGTATCGATGATTTAATGAGACTTAAAAAATCTGCTGGACATTTAGTTTGAAGGCCCAAAGCTGTGCAATTTTGATCTCAACAAAAAGATGGAAAAAACAGTAGAAAAGAAAAGTTAGAGAACCTAAAAGTTGCAGAATTTGTGTCACGTTACTAAATGACTATAAATTGAATTCCTTAGGAAAACATTAAAGGAAAAGCTTGTGAGAAGCTATGGATAAGAATTTAACTAACCTTCAACCACTGCACTTGTAGATTGTAGAATGTTTGCTCTCCCAGAGTCTCTGGTGATGGTCGTGCCATTACTTTCAGATGCAACTGGGAAGAAGTACCATAGAAATCATGCCTTCGTATGTTTTACAATACATTCCTCATAGTTGTTTTTAATTAGAATCTTCTATTGTTAGGTATGTTCCTAACTGACAACCCCATGTCAGCAGTAGCTGTGAAAGCCTACTCAACTAATCCTGAACAAATTAATGCCTGAATGAAGCCTAATTCATTTGTTTTCAGTACTAGGCTCAGATATTTTTGTGTCACTGCTCGGAGAATCCTGGTTATAGTTGGGTACGGTTCATTGGTGAGATTATCCAGGCTGTATCACGTAAAACTTGGATCATAGAGCTCAGTCAGTGCTCTGTTGGTCAAATTTACTGGTTGAACTATTCAGGTGCCCATCAAAATTGGTTTATTTACTATTCCTCCTTAAAACGCCTAGCCCCACAAACAATTAATTATCTGAATTTAACTTTGAATGGAAAAGGTTTAATTTCACAATGCAGAGGTATTGTCTTGGCTCAATATGAAGCATAGTGTTATCACTGTAATGCATGAAGTTTAAGATCTCTTAAGGAAATAATCACTTCATAGGACAATCATCTAATGCAGGTATAAAGTAGGAAGTATTCATGCTTACTGTATGTATATATAGGTAACATTGTTTAATAATGTTAATTCCTTACACTTTTACCGACCTTTTCTGGACATTACATTCAAAGCACTTTACAGGTAACGGGATCTCCCCTCCACCACCAATGTGCAGCATCCACCTCAATGAGGCAACAGCATCTATAGTGCACCAGAACGCTCACCACACATCAGCTAGCAATGAGGAGGAGAATAGAGTGATGAAGCCAATTCATAGATGTGGATTATTAGGAGGCCATGATAGGTAAAGACCAGGGGGAAATTTAGCCAGGTCAACACCCATACTCTTTTTGAGAAATGGCTTGGGATTTTTAATGAGTATGGAGAGTCAGGACCTTGGACCTTGCTGGTTCTACTAGCACCTCTTCCAGCAGCAACCTTAGCTTTCCCAAGAGGTCTCCCATCCAGGTACTAGCCAGGCTCACACCTGCTTAGCATCAGGGTTGCTAGTCATGAGTTGCAGGGTGGTATACAGTAGCTGCTGGCATATAGTGGCTGTCTGGTTGTTAGACATTGTTTATCATTTGAAGCATCAGCAAATCTTCAGCTCTATATTGATTGGTTGTTAACCATTTGGATCTATGTAAATATAAAGGATATCCACAAGAAATCAGAATTGTATGAAGCCACATGCTACTTTACTGACTTTCATCATCTAGGGAATCATCTGGAGAATCTTCATTTTCAGGAATGGGCTCACTGGCACTGGAATCACCATCTTCAAAACGTCCTGAGATACAACTTCAGATTAGATTCAGTTCAGATTAGATACTGAGGCAGTTACAAAATCTAACAAAAAGGACCCAATTAAGTTTACTCAATTTAAACTGGTTCACGGGGCTATGAGAACTGTGCATGAGTTCATGAGTTCTGAACTTTCAGATCTATCCAAGATGTCATAAAACAAACTTTGACCCATGAGACACTGTAGGTTCCTACCTAAAGCGCTCAAATGCTTATTAATAAGATTAATAAATTATTAATAGTTTGGTCTTAAAGACTGCTGGTTGTATGCTGCAACAGGGCAAAAATCACAAGGAAGTCTGAGCACTTGGCCTGTTAACCACACGCTCTTGGTAAATTACTCTTTCAGGATGAAGACGTAGTGCACAGAAAGGCTATGCTTTACCACATCTGAGCAGAGAAGAACATAATAAGAGCAAGGGCATGGAGATCTTTTCAATTTGCAAAGGGGATTGAAATTGAATGGCATTTGCTTTTCCAAATGAAAAAAATCCCCAATCAATTGTTTTCTCATCAAAGTGATTTTAATATCTATAAATCACCATTAAACCCTTCAAACAGTGAAATGGAATAGCCGCTTTTCGTGTCTGCTCACATCACTCACATTGTATTAGGGACTTTGACAAGGATGTCTGTAATACTGACCAATACTGAATCTCTCTGAGTGCTAACTGTACATAAACTGGCTAACTGCACTTTGCCTGTTGTACTCTTTATTTCATTAAGAACCACCACTCTCAGACATTTCATATGGATACCAATCTTGTAAAAGAGTGTGCAGAATTAAATAAGGTTTGTAAACATGGCTGTCTTTCAAGAAATTATTTTATTCTCTTTGGAAACACAAACATTTGTTCGCAAAAATAAACAGCATTCCTTAGACAATACGTACAGCTGGATGTGAGCTTGTTAAGTTTGTCAAACTAAACCTGACAAGTCATGTTTAAGATCATGACAGTACTTGTACCAAACAGGGGTAAAATGCTGTGTAGTTTAATTAGAAATGCAATATGAAAAGGGAAAATGTTAGTTTTATATACAGTATATACTGTATATAAATAGATACTGTACTTTACATGATAGACTCTGGCTCCCCCATGACCCTGTATTGGACAAAGTAGTTAGAAAATTGACAGATGGATATCTACATGAATTGAGCTGGTGCTTAACTGATTATGTATCAATAGAAAGTAAACATACAAAATATTGATAACATGGGAAAATACTCATTCCTGCAATGAGCATGTAAACCATAGAGATGATCATTTGTTTTACACACAAGCTATTCCATGCAGTCAAAGCGAAAAACACAAAGAAAGAAGTAAATAGATCATTAATTTGAAATACAATTTTAAAAGTTATGACTACATAAGTATTCAAACCCTTTGCTGTGGAAAACCTACAGTAAATTAATTTAAGGTCATACATTTTTTTTAAGGAGCTGGACAATTAGCTGAGTGGCCTCTGTGACTAATATGACCAGTTCTCATGATTTCAGAATAAATAAACCTCTCTTTGTAAGGCCCCTCAGTCAACTAGTGAATTTCAAGCAAAAATTCAACCATGAATCTATTCTATTTAGAATATCTATTTGAGTATGGTGAGGTTGGGTCTTTAAGAACTGGAAGGTACCCAGACACTACCATCATGCTGTCACTCTAAACTGAGTCAGGAATGTCACCATGAGATCAGTGGCAATTTTCAAAGAATTATAGAGTTCAGTGGCTGAGACGGGGGGAAATGGATCAATACTATCCCAGTCACCCCACAAAAAAGGCCACATAAAATCTCGCATGGATTTTGCAGCAGAGCACTAAAGTGATACTACAGAGGCGTGCCTTTGTGGTCAAATGTTTTGTGCTTAGAAAAGACAAAACTTTTGTCTTTGTAAAGTGTTACATCTGACACAAACCCACCATAGTACATCAGTCAGTCAGCACCATCCCTACTGTTGAGCATGGTGGTGGCAGTGGTACGTTGCAGTACTGTTTGTCATTAACAGAGGCTGGGAAGCTTGTCAGGGCTGAAGGGATCAGAAATGGAGGAAAGTCCTGGCAAATCCTAGGGTAAACTTTGCTTCAAATCTAAAACTGGCTACACTGGAGTGGCTTAAGAAAATGAAAATTAACATCTCAGGCCAGTGTCCTGAGCTGATTCCTGGATGTAGACTAAGAAACCATAGTGCATTTAATGCTTGTGTGTCATGCTTGCACATAGGCTGTGCTAATCTTTTTGTTGTTGTAATTTTAGCATCTGTGTTGCCAAAGCAAACAATTCTATATTTAGCAAGTACTGGTTTTGCCTTTTGATTTCAAGAAACCTTTATGTGCAAGAGGTAATTTTATCTTTTAAGATGACTCTAAAGCTCAGTCATTCCTGAACACGAAGTGATTTTAATATTAGAAAATGTTGGTGGTTTCACACAGTCTGCATAAAATGTGGCTGTTCACCTTCCTACATTAGATATCTCTGAATGATATTTCAGGCATATTTCATCACAAGTCTATAGAACTTCTTCAAAGTGAATTTGGCTCTTGATGTTCAGAGAAAGCATGTAACACATAATAAAGCAGAAATATTATTCTAGCAGAGATACATCTGATCTGTTAGCCATTCGTGTTCAAGGTTTCATTACTGGATGCAAATTCCCACTGTTCAGTGAGGTCAAGCATTGAGTTGGCTATGTGAAAAACAGCCAGCTCACATACTGAAAACAGCACATTTTCTGAAGCCATCAATGTACTAAACTGAATGAATTATGTGTATACTGTATGTGCAATGCACTGTCACTGACATGCTCAGGATTAGTGTGATGATAAATTAAAAACTGTACAAAACAAAGCAAAAACAAAATCTCAAAACCAGTAAATGTTTCCATGACCAAGAGTTGAAAATGCAACTATTATTGTTGTGTCTATTTTTGGAACTATGGGAATTAATCTAAAAAATAACAAAATAATTGATGCAGTTGCCTACATGGAAGGTTATTGATTACTAATTTTCTTATTACTTCATTAATAGGATTCAGCCATAGAAATCCCTGTAAACACTTCTACTGACATATGGTGCTGAAAGTACAGTGATTCTGTGAACAGTTTATTAATGTGTCAGTTAACTTCCCAAATTAGATACTTTCCATCAAAAAAAAGAATCTAATTCTGGATAATTCATTTTCATATATTTAACAATATACAGTAAGATAATAATTTCAGCTTGCTCTTTAAAACACCCTAATTCAAAAAGGTATTTCTTACTATAACTATATTAAAACTCTTCTGACATTTCTGCTTTCTAACCTTGTAATGTCATTGCTACTTAATATATTTATATCCAATAACAGATAAATGGTTAGAATAGCTACCAATAAACAGTTCCCAACTGCAGATTGTCCACATTCAAAGTTTTTGATATTACAAATACATGTTTTTGATGTATTTAAGAACATTAATAAATTCATCTTGAAAGATGTCAGAGAAAGTTCAAAGAAGAGAAAAATAAAATTAGGTTGAATTCAGTAGTTAAATTGTTTTGAAAAATGAAAGACACATTAATTGAATTGACAGACAGGACAACAAACATTTTCAGCACAAAATCAGCCTTGAAAAGAGACCTGAAAAAGTCCCAGTTGTTTTCAAGACAATTAGCAAACACATACAAGAAGATGGCACAATCTCAATATCTTTAACAGAGAACGAGTTTGCGCAATGTTAATTTAAA
Organism: Atractosteus spatula; assembly: GCF_055471065.1. NCBI lineage: Eukaryota > Metazoa > Chordata > Actinopteri > Semionotiformes > Lepisosteidae > Atractosteus > Atractosteus spatula. The sequence continues at coordinate 54,467,485 of NC_142706.1, forward strand.
AGGAAGGAAATAGATGAGGAAACCAAATAGGTCCATAAACATCAAGAACCTCTGAAAGCATCAAATGATGCATCAACCAAAAGTGATAAAAAAGAATCTAGATGCATCAGAAATGTGCAACAGAATCACATCATGGAAATGACAAGAACTCAGAGGAGCTGTGCATTCAGGACAAGAAGAAGCACAGCCTTCCCAGAAGAGCTACTAGAAGACATAGTGTATGCAAGGAAGATGATGACAAATGGAAAACATCTGGTTTTGATGGTTTTAAAGTGGATTTTCTGAAAGAACCTACAGTATATAAGAAATTTTCAATTTTCTAAAAAAAACTCCACCAGGAGATTAACAGATCACCTACCAAAAACCAATAGAATGTGCAAGATTCAGGTGCATGTTCAAATTGTCTTGAACATATTCAGAGAATATAAATCTGTGCCTCCTGCATAGGATTAATCAACCATGAGAAAGAATTTACAGTAAATTAGTGCAGAAATCATCAGTACTCTAAGGACTCAAAACATTGAGATACACATGCATTAAATATATCTACAGTAGATGTACAATATCACCAACAAGACTCCATCAAAACAGACAAGATGAAGATGACTCCTCACTCCCCTGCTGTTGGTGGTACAGTACCTAACTCCACATTCCCTAACAAACAACCCACAAGCAAGAAACAGAAAGCCACAACAGAAGCACTGTGCCATGACAGTTTGACCAAGTAGTCTTCCAAGCCTCCATTGTCCACAACCCCACCTCCTCACCTCACACCACCGAGAGCAGCTCGGTGAACCATATAAACAAAGCACACAGGCCAAGATCCAATTATCCTGGGTGCGGGAATGTGGAGGTTCCCACTTCAGTGTGAGGCTGTTGAGGTCAGCCAACCTTACAGCGGGTTTTTGCTGCTGAAAGAGGCTGAGATCGCTGGTTTCATTTAGTAAGACTGCTAGGGGAGAGCAAATAATATTCTAGTTTAAAATAGAGGACAAAGAATAAAGAAATGTGTATCCATTATGTGAATAGGTACCCATAACACACACCTCTGGACAAGACAAACACAAGGCACTAGGAATTATTTCATATGAAAGGGGGAATTTACAGAAGTCAGACTGTACGAGTTTTGTCAGGACACTGGGGTTAACAACTGTACTCTAACAAACAGTACCACAGGATCTTCAATCATAAAATAATTGTAGAACCTACAATCTATCTGAGAAACCAGTCTTAGCTTCAGAGATCTGGAAAAAAAATGAAGCCATTTCCTTTGCTTAGAACCACATCTTGGGAGCCTCCCCAAACCACAAATTAGAGCATGTTAAATAGGGTGCATTACTCATTTTCCCAGTAACACCGTGTTTAGATTATTCACTGGAGATGGACAGTCTCTCAGCCAGTTGAACTACTTGACTGGTAATAGCAAATTAATATTTTTGCAGTGATAGTGTCAGCTGTTGATAGTGTTAACAGATAAATTTTCAATGTTTACCACTGACCAAGACATGCAGATGACTCACATCCTGTCTTTTCAAACAGATCTTCTTTCATACCATATTGTAGGCATGATTCATAAGGCCTTATAACTGTGCACCTTCCTCCCAGCTTCTTTTCTCATGCTGAAGAGCATCCAGCTTAAACTGTATTAGGAAACATTCTTGTTGAATATTCAGTGCTTTAGCATGTTTAACTTAGTCCCTTATCACCCAATTCTATTTTTCAGTGAGAGTTTATCAAGGGATTACCATATACTGTACCTGATTACCACTCTGATATGTTTCTCTGTCGTTTACTAAAAACAATATTTTCAGACTTCACTTTCATCTGAAAATATTAACACTAATTTGTTAATAGCGGTGGCACTGTGGCTAAGGATCTGTGTCGGTTGCTGGTTCAAATCCCATGGCTGACAGAGAAATCCTAGCCTGTTGGGTCCCTGAGCAAGGTCTGTAATGCCAACAGCTTCAGGGGTGCTGTATAAATGGCTGACCCTGCACTCTGACCCCAAGCTTCTTTGTGTGTCTCCTGGAGAGCAAGCTGGGGTAGGTGAAAAGACAAATTCCTAATGCAAGAAATTGTATATGGCAAATAAAGTGATCTTATCTTATGTCCTTCACTATAATATTGTATGTCTTGAATATTTCACATGGTCCCCTGATCTAAGCGCTTAACCTAATTCTTGTTCTGTACATTTTCCCTTCTCAGCGTACATCACAGTGCATACAAGAACAATATCATTCCATTCAGTTTTGAAGTCAATCTTCACTATAGGGTTTCAGCAAATAGCAGGGTGCAAGGGAGACAATGCCTGTAGCAGCATGCGTATTTTGGAGGGGGGTAAGCAAATTGCGTCAGAGGCACAATACACTTCAGAACACCACTATCATACAGCCTTTATTATTGTGCATACAGGCCTCCAGGCAGCCTGACAGCACCTTAACATAGAGATTGGCATCCCAGCCAATCAAAGAGATGGAATGACAGCTCACAGAATGTGTAGATAGAGTAATCTGTGTTCAGGAGTTAATCTGAACACTAGTACCGGTTTATGGATGTGAAAACTAATCATAAAACATGTAAACTTAACAGTTTACTAACTATTGCAGAATCTGGATCTTTAATTTAAATTAGGAAGAGAAGTGGTCATAAGGCAGATTTTTATGGTACTCTAAATTACAACACCCCCAGTTTAGGCATACACTATCTTCAACAAAGCTGGAATCTTTTTGCTCTGACCTCTAAGGTACAAAAAGCATACCAACACAATGAAGTCTTTTAACCTTTGTGCAGGGTACATTTATTTACACAGAAAAAATATGAAACACAAAAACCCCACAAAAGATACCTCTACATAATTCACTGAGTACCAGACTAAACATAAGACCAGGTAGTTAAGCTGATTACTGGAACCCTCATAAAATACTCTAGTTTTCTCAAAATAAAAAATCAGCTTCCAAATAAAGTCCAACTCCTTATTCCTATAATGTACTTTATCCTTCACCAACTGATCTGCCCCCTTTCTCCAGATCAACACGAGCCTCTGTTTCCTGGGTTTAAAGTTTTTACTTGACTGGGGTTTCTGGGGTTCCAGCTAGGCCCCATTGGATACCAACAAATGTCCTCCTTACCAAATACAGTATATTCAGTCTTCTTTAACCTAAATTCATGCTGTAAATGAAGACAATTCAGATATGTAATTTCTTGACTGTATAACTTCTTCTGTTCTCCATATGAAGGTTTTTAATGGAGGACTCAAGAACATAGAGATTATGTTTAAGTACCCTTTCACACCATTACGATTACAACAAATTAATTAAGTAATTATGAATTAAACTTTTTAAAAGACTTCTTCAAATCAAGTTAAATATAAGAATATGAAGTGTATTGGAAAACAAAAGCCCAAACAGTTCAACACCATTACATTTAAACTATGACAGAGAATTCAGTGCTACATTTAGAATGTTCTCTTTTGATGTGACTCCTACTGAAAACCAAGACTAACTGAACTAGTGACAAAGCAACGTGACAAAGTTTTTCATTGCCCTGTTAGCCCTGACTTGTTTGACTATCTACAGTAAGTGCAAAGAAGAAAAATACTCAAAAGGATGAGTACATTTATTATGATGAACGTACAAGTTTAGTGTTTTCTTTTCATAAAAATACTTTTTACAAACTGGAGTCTAAACAGCACCTCTCTAAGATATTTTCTTTTCTACCTGGCTACTGCCAATGGTTCTGTTCAATAATATTCCTAAAATACTTAATGACTTCACAGGCCATTACCCATGTAAAATATTGTTATGAATTAAAGAACCTCCTGCAACAATATACCTCATTCTCATATTTCAGGAGAAACTTACTTTCTTTTTGTTTTAACTTCCATATTTTACTAAACACAATTAGCATATTATATTATGGCCTGTTTATTTTTCCATCTGAACAATGTAAGGAGAACCATGGTTAATGTCAGACCGTGCATTCAATGTGCAATATGTGGGGCCACTGTTATCACTGGGCTCCACATATTGCACAAAACAAATTAAATGAACTATAACTGTAGGCATTCTAATTTAGTGAATAAAGTGAAGATTTGTAAAGAACTGCTTGTTGGAAATAAAGCCAACATAAAAAATAATTCTACACACCTAGAAGGTGAAGAAATCAGTCATATTTAATAGAAGACACTTTGTGAGGTACAAAACAAACACAGGTTAAACATCTCATGGTCTGTCATTTTCTCAGAAGAAATTTCAAACTCTTTAACCAAGCCCAGGGTAAGACCAAGAATTCTGTTCAAACAGCCTTTAAAAAACAACGGAAGATTCCTACCTGGTTATAAATGAAAAGGTTTTTGTAAAAAGAGGAACCATCAGCTCTGCTATACAGGAAAATGTTCATTGAAATGAATTGTTCTAGTACATACCAGTTCCAGCTAGCCCTGCAATTAGCAACAACAGCAGAAGTAAGGCCATTTCCCAGTCTTTTCGTTGCTTTTTGCCTTGATCATAAGAAGACATAATGCCATTGTGCCCTGATTTCTTCACTTGAGATCATGACATTCTTTATTTCCTGTTTCCTGACTGAGTTTTCTTACCTAGGGTTCTGACTAAAACAGGGTAATTTCTGTCGGATGTGATGCAATCAGCTAAGAGCTTGTAGCCACAAGCCTGGTTGCTGTTTTGCTTGCTGAAAAGTAAATTCCTCCACCTAAGGTATGCAGACTTGCCAGAAGCCCTCACTTCCCAGGAAATAGGGAACGGTGAGGTTTTTGCATTTTCTTTACATCGTTTTATGAGGGATTCAATATTTTCCACTGTTAGATACCTTGTTAACTGGAAAATTCTTCATAACACATGCAGTCTGTGCTTAACTGCTGCTTTAACAGGACATACTTTTGATCTTATCAATAACACGAAGAAACCACCACGGTTCAGTTTTGAAAACAATACAATACAAATGCACTACATTAAAATGGATATTGAACAATAGCTAGGTAGGTCAATCATTTCAGCAGGAAAGGTAAAGCCTACGATAATAATTTTACGACAGGGCAATCAGATGTAGAAAACCATGTCTGGCTGACAGGCTGAGGAATCCAAACCCTTGATCCCAGTCAAACCTTGGGGAATGACTAAAGCTGAAGGAGACAGACGAACCAGATCAGAGTATGAAGGCAGGTAGAGATAGCTGAACAGCAGTGGCACACAGGTTAATCTGAGACCGAGAGCTACTGCAGCTATAGGGGTTTAGCAGGGCCCAGTGGCTGTGCCGACACTCAGGGCTGTCTGGCAGGATCTACAGTTCTTTGTCACTGGTCCGGTGCTCGGCTGGCCGACAGACGGAGCGGGTTTGAGACGGACAAATACTCGGGCTGAAGTCGGGCTTGTTGTCCTTCTTGGAAGCAGGCTTGTTGTGCAGCAGGCACTACCCTATCCAGATGGCAGCTCAATGACAGAGCACTGGACTACAGGCAGGTCAAGGTTGTCTTGGACTGATGGAATAATCACCCTTTAATTGAGGGCGGGTGGTTATGACAAGCGGCCCGAGTGAGACCTCACAGCCCTGGGAGTCTCCTGGGAATGCGGCTGGTTTCCGTGGAGACTGAGAACGATGAGCTGTGGCTCGCCCGGACGTAACAAATAACGTCTTTCCCTATAATATATTTTAATCGGTTATTAAGTCCTGAGAAAATTGTTTTAATGATACTGTAGCAGATTAGCTCTCACCTTTTATAAGACTTTTAACTGTTAAATTGGTAGCGTGCCCAGAGATTAATATGGAAAAATACAATATCAGGACTGGTTCTTGGGATTTATTTTTCTTTGCTTCATTTTTAATTTTGAGACCTAATATTATGGTACCATTATATTATTTTTAGAACTTCTTTTGCTGTCATATTTCTGAGCTCAGGATTAGTCTAGAATAGTCATGTCCTTCATCTTGGAAAATAAGTCTGTTAAACCTGAAACTGGGGAAAAGACAACTGACTGAATTATGATACAATAATGACTCACCGAACACTAATTCTGACTGTTGCAGGTTGTTAGCACAGGACATGCTTTTCCTTCTTTAGAAATCTATTCTGCTACACTACCTTCGTTCTTTTTACTGGTATTTTGAGTTTCTTTGTTTTTCAAGTTGCATTGTTGAGTTAGTGAGTGTTGAGTGCTGGGACTGCATTCATTATTCAGGAAAACTGTGGTTAGTTTTATGGATGGATGATCTCTTTCACAAGAAATATTGGTTTACTATAGTATTTAGTTTAAAGAGGGCTATAATATAATGCAGGTTGGTGAGAGGGTGGGGTAATAAGGGGATCAGAGAGCAGTATCTTTAAAATAGAAGCAAGAGGACTGAACAGAGTAAACAGAAACTTTGAAGAGATAGTGCACTGTAACTACTATATCAGACATCTTGCCTTGTCCATGTAAGATGTCTAGGTGTAAGATGAGACTGTGATGGGAATGTTGTTCCCCAAGAGCATACAGGCTCTCCACAGCAAGCAACTAGCCTAAGAGAATTCAGGGTGTAGCCATAAAATGCATTAACTTATGCTGAGTTTCATCTTGGTTGTTTGTCATAAACCTTACCCAGAAACAAAAGCTTTTGAAGATTAAGTCTAGATGTATCAAGCTTTTTCTTGGATTTAGGGTTCTGTCAAAACATAAGGGGCAGGTATTAAAACATGCCTTCACTTGATTAATTACAAAATCTATACTACATAAGAATAATACATAGTGTTGTAAGGATTCTTCCAAATATAACACACAGAACATTCTGAACCAACACACGAACTCTTTTCTGAAGTCTGTCTCATTGCCTCCATCTTGTGGCACAAATGTGTTCTACAAGCACTGTTATGTTTCCTCCTATTTTACTGTAGTTGTAGCTGTAGCTGTGACGTGTTCGATCACGGCTATTGCCAGTGTAGAGCTAAAGGTACAGCAATCCAGGAAATTAAGCTCAAGGAGGAAATAAGTTAAATTAATACTTGTTTTACTTTCATGTGTAAATTTCTTTGGTACCTTAGTTTTTAAGGTCATCAGTGGATTTAAGTAGAAATAAAAATAATTGGTTACACTTATATAACGCTTTTCTGGACACTCCACTCAAAGTGCTTTACAGGTACTGGGGACTCCCCTCCACCACCACCAATGTGCAGCATCCACCTGGATGATGCGACGGCAGCCATAGTGCGCCAGAACGCTCACCACACATCAGCTATCAGTGGGGAGGAGAGCAGAGTAATGAAGCCAATTCAAGATGGGGATTATTAAGAGGCCATGATTGGTAAGGGCCAATTTGAAATTTGGCCAGGACGCCGGGGTTACACCCCTACTCTTTTCGAGAAAGCCCTGGGATTGTTAATGACCACAGAGAGTCAGGACCTCGGTTTTACGTCTCATCCGAAGGACGGCATCTGTTTACAGTATAGTGTCCCTGTCACTATACTGGGGCATTAGGACCCACATGGACTGCAGGGTGAGCGCCCCCAGCTGGCCCCACTAACACTTCTTCCAGCAGCAACCTTAATAATAATACCTCAAGCAAAAAGAAGCTAATTCACTTCTTGCTGTTACATAAAAACTGGTTTAATTGAAGATTATTCTAAGCATTGGCTGACAGGTAGCACACTAATCAACATACCTGTCCTTCTTTGTAAAAGCGGCATCCAATTTCCTGTCTCGATCATGTACCAATGCATTCAATTCAAGCACTTTGTTCACCATTCTCTTATAGATCATCTGATTGACTACAAGGTTTCAAATAAGCAGACAACTGAGACTTGAGTGTGAATTTAAAGGGATTTTTTTACATTTACAGCAACTTTAAAAAAGAAAACTTTACAAAAGTAAACAAGTCATTATTAGGTGACAGTGAGTGAATTTGAAACACAGCAGGTTTACTGATACAATGCTGAGCTGTAAAAAAAGAAATGACATGTATAGTTTAGATCCTGAAACATACTGAGATGCATGGCTCGCTTAATAATGGTCTGCTTAACAAAATCTTGCAGCAACTGTTTGGAGACAGGGGTGACACCCATTGGCAGGAATACAGCCCCCATCAATGCAGATGGCGTCAAAATGGAATTAGTTTCTATTAATTATTTAAGGCTATGGAAACAATAATTAGAACTTAACTAGAGGATAATCTGTATGGCAAGTGACATAGGTTTTCCCATACACCCAGTGGCTTATTTTTTCAAGTTATGTTTAAGTGCTTCATCTAAAATGGAGCGTTTGTTTTCATGTATTCTTTCTTATGATGTAAAATAAACTCCACATAGAGCATGCTAAGTAATTACCAGTTTTCTTCCTTTTGAAAACAGGAAGCAAATTATTTCACAGTATTTGTCAATGGCAGTGAGAACACATACTGTAAAAGTCACTTGCTGTACATTAGTTGTGCAGCTTACTGTACAACTTAAGGTACATGTCCTGTTTGTATAAGCCTTCATATAATCTGTCATTCTGAGTGAAGTTTAATTTATATTCAGTTGCCTTTTATTACACTTGCCTTCCAGCCGACATATAAAGTGTAATCCATTGACAACACTGTAGGGATTACTAGAGATTACTACATGTCCTGTACAGCTTTTTGTCAACTGAAAAAGGTCAGCTGATTTGTTCATTTTTTGTCATTTTGACAAATATTAAACATTGGAAACTATTTTAAAACTTGAATATTTCAGATGATATGAGACTTCTGAATTCCTCTGCTTTCTTGATTGTGTACAATGTCAGTTAATGTCATTTTTTAGCAGTTAGATTAAACTACCTTATATGGAGATCCATGTGTTTCAAATAATTCGTTATGTGTTTCCCACACACTAGATAATTGTAAAGAAGACTTTGAAGTAATTTTGCTAAACCTCTTGCAAACTCTGCAAGATGCATTTTCAGGGCAATTAACCCCTGAAATACTGTATGAGTATCTCAAGTGATTTCTGTACACTGCACCAGTTCACATTATTGTAAATCCACCGGACAAAACAAAATAATTAAGCCTAACTTTATTCCTTATTGGATTAGACACATTTACTTCTTTACATAAAGAAGTAAATTGAAAATGGGATCGGCATTATTGTCATTAATGGTATGCAACTAAAATTCTGCAGATGTTACATCAAGAATGTACATATTCGCTGTTGTTGTCTTTGGCTATTGTTTCCACACCTGCTGTTTCATTTTGTGGCTTGAATTTGGCCTTTTTTATAACGAGATGAAAATGTTTGCTCAGTCACACTTCTCCAGCTCAGGTGTAACATATCTGCTACCTCCAACGGTGATAAAGTGAACTCCTTGTTTTTCTCCACACACTCAATAAACCACTTGATCAGCAGCTGGAGTCTGTAGTTTATTGTAAAGCTTTTAATGGTTCCATGCTTCATTGGGTGCTCATTAGCTGTCATAGTTAAAAAGCAAAGGCGATAGCTCAATGAACTAGAGATATGGGGGGTACACAGGGCATTGGCTAACAAAGCTATCTGTTGCTTTTGAGCGTTAAATCTTCTATCCAATTTACAAAGACATTTTTCACACTTCTTGGGTCAGGCATCCTGTGCTGGTTGACCTGTAATCCACTGGTAGTGACCTGATGTTTTTTAGGTCTTTATTTGTACCAACTAATAACAAAGGAAGCTTTTCCAACTCATCCATATCATGGCTAAGGATCTGCGCCTGTGGCTGGAAGGTTGCTGGTTCAAATCCCACAATCCTACTCTGTTGGGCCCCTGAGTAAGGCCCTTAACCCCAGCTGCTCCACGGGTGCTGTACAATGGCTGACCCTGCACTCTGACCCCAGGCTTCTCTCTCCCTATGTGTGTGTATGCAAGAAATTGTATAGGGCTAATAAAGTGATCTTATCTTATTTTAAAAAATCCATATTGACTGCTACCATCAGCATCATTATTAAAGGCAGCAGTACTAGAAATTTAACATCCGATACAGCAACTTTGTCTCGCTTGATATTCATTCAAATAATAGGGCAGCACAGTCTGCTACCAAACTGTTGAAGTGCCTGCAGATGCTAAAAGACATTCCACAGATTGAGAGTGAAAAGACCATATTGTGACATCAAATAATCTAGCCAGCCAATACTGCACCCTGAAATCATCCTAGGTTCTAAGTAAAATCATTTAGTCTGACCCAAAGCATGGGTCCCTTAACTGGTACATACACCTTGATTTCTGGAATGATTGACAAGCATTCAAGATCTTTTATTTTTGTACATGGATGAGTGTTTTTTTTTTAATTTCATAACTGGTACCATCTTGTTTGCTTTCTTTTACAAGCTACAGCACTTAAGTTTACTTTCACCTCAATAAAGAGGCTCTTCTTTTTCCATGTTGCAGTTATTGGGGACTGACAGTCCTGAATTTCTGCTATAATATGGGGTGAAGTGGTGGCTCTGTGGGTAAGGATCTGTGCCTATGGCTGCGAGGTTGCTGGCTCAAATCCTGCAGCTGGCAGAGGAACCCTACTCCATTGGGCCCCTGAGCAAGGCCCTTTTCCAACTTTTCCATATCATGGCTAAGGATCTGCGCCTGTGGCTGGAAGGTTGCTGGTTCAAATCCCACAATCCTACTCTGTTGGGCCCCTGAGTAAGGCCCTTAACCCCAGCTGCTCCAGGGGTGCTGTACAATGGCTGACTCTGTGCTCTGACCTCAGGCTCTCTCCCTGTGTGTCTCATGGAGAGCAAGCTGGGGGTATGCAAAAAGACAAATTCCTAATGCAAGAAATTGTATAGGGCTAATAAAGTGATTTATTATATATTCAGAGATGGATACTGGTTTTATTTGGTTCTGTATTATCAAGTTTCAAAAAGTCAAAAATTAGTTGATTTGTCTCTGTTCCAATACAATTTCCTTCACAGAAGATAGTTTCTATATTGTTTAGCTTGAAACAGGCAACAATTGATAGCCGTGTTATTTTTATATATACAAAATACATAAAGACCGACCAAACAGTAACACTATCTTGATGCTCTCTCGAATTGATCATGGGAGGGTTACTGTGTTCAGAGCTTAAAAAAATTACTTGTCTCCTGTCTCTTAAGGTGACCCATCTTTTATAACAACGAATTCAAAGCTGAAACGTCCACTTTTATTTTGCATTTACATTTACATAATAACCCGCAACCGTGCTTTCCTTATCCAACAACAAAGGGGAGTATTTAGGAAGACGTTTGTCCGGTTGTTTTAAACGCTCCTTCAAGCGTGCAGAAAATAAATTAAATAAAATATTTCCACAATGAACAGAAATACATCGATACTGATAAAATAATTTTCAACGTTGGCTATTTTACAGTTACTTTTGCAATGACGGCAAAAAAAAAACAAACTACAGTAGTACGTTCGCGAAAGGACGTTCTAGTAAATACACGCGACCGCAAAGCCTGCCCGCAATACAATTAAGGGATACCCAAGCTGCGCCCCTTCAGCTCGAGAAAGAGCCCGGATGTTGTTGTCCTTTCTTGTTCTTCTCGCCTGGAAACCGTCTCCTTCCGGGTCTCTGCGACTCCACTGTGTGAGTGTGTGCGCACGGGGGGGTGATCCAATGGGTGCTGCAAACCGCTGCTAGTGCTAACACTGTAATTCAACACAACAGGACAACGGCATCGCCAAGACGAAAACCCGCCACCACCCCATTAGCAAGAACAGTAGAGGCCCCGGAAGACATTAGCAGGTAAGAGAGTTTCTTTGCTTTTTCTAGTAGGAGGGCGAAACGGGTTTTTTTTTGTTGTTGTTGAAGATACGGTTTATTTTCCCTACATCGGTCAGCTAGTCGCGACCATAGCTGTTGGTGTCGCAGGGGGGTGTGTGGGAAGTAGTGCCAGTGGCGGAGGCACAGAAAGTTGAGAGAACGGCTCAGTTTGGTTGCAAGTGTAGACGAAGGAACAAGTGGAGCCCTGTTTTTGTGATCGACTTCACGAGGGACTTGTTGCAAGTTTGCTTCTGTGGTTGTGGATCAAGTTGCGTGCTGTGGGCGACGTCGAGGATTAGGCTGACGTCTTGTACGATTCAAGACCCCGAGCGGTGGAGTCATTGACAGAGCCCTCTATAAACATTAGCCTTGCTTGTGTAATTCTGAACAAATCTTCACTTCCCCTTTCTAAAGACGTTACCCTTAAAAATCAAAGTGTAGTGTTACTTGCTTTGTGAAGCCTTAAATGAGTTCGAGTAGAATTTCTCAGGAAGTATTGGATTTCGGTATTAGACCCAGGGCTCAAAAGAAAAAACCATTAGAGTAGCCTGGCATTATTAGAAATCACTTGAAACTAAAGGAGCATACTGTACATATAAACCTAACGTACGTTTTAAAGTTGATGCTGTATTATGAAGGAGTTGTTGGGAGTTTTAAGAGTTGTAGTTGGCTTGTGTAACTACCGTTTACGTGTCTCTAACATCCAGATGGAGCCGTTGATGCGCTTCCTTCTGCATTCTTAAAGGAGCCGTGTTGCATCAGTACTGTGTAGTAAACTGTAATTCTGATGCCTTCGATTCTTAGTTACAATTTATTTTCTTGTATGACCAACATCATTTTTATTTGCTCTTCAGATTACAATTGTCAGAGGTAAACTTGGTATCGTCTAACACCTTCGCTTCCTGATTTTCTGTCTTCCTCATTTGTTCACCGTTTGCCTAGTTTTCTTATAACATTTTAGTATCTGGTAGAAGCGTGAACATAAAGACCTAAGCTATTATAGACATGACAGGCACTGTACTGTGTATTTAAAATTAGCCAGTTTTTTTCCATGATGAAGTATCCTATCATCAGTGTTCTCATTTATTGTGCTGATTCCTTTATCACATCATTTACAGATAAAACATTATTTAAAGCAACACATCTGTACAAGTAAACTATTTAAATCACACTGTGTACGAGTAACATTGATGTATGCATTTTACATGGATTAACAAATACAGCAAGGAATAACAAGAAGTACAGTGTAAAAAAGTATCATGTACTGCATGACCATAGGTGTGCAGTAAAACAATATTACTATTATAGAGTAAGAACCTAGGAAAAGTTAAAATTGGCTCGTCTTTGGTCGATAGTGTAATATTCCTGAGTCTTCACCATTCCAGTTTCTTGAAATATCTTAATCTGCGTTAACAACATGGTTGGGAAGTTCAAGTCACTGTTAACCCTTTTTTGTGAAAAGATCCCCCCCTCTTTGCAGTTCAAATGCACACCCTCTTAGTTTTACTGGTGTCTTCAAGTTCTTAACTTGTCCTGTTTACTTTGCCAGTCAGTACCTTTTAAATATCGAAAGACTTGTATCATGCCAGAACAAGAGGTAATAGTTGTGAAGCTGGAAAAGACTGTAAAATTTAGAATTTCAAGTGAACAGGCGAGGTCTGATGGTGCACCACAAGGTGATTGAGCATTGAGCTTCTATCACGAGTCAGAATTTCAACCACAGTAAGGTAAGGGAGGAGGGAAATACGGAACTAAAGAGCAAACAGGACCAGAGTGTTGGCAGAGATAGGAACAAACAGAGTAAGAGTATGATGGGATATGAGAAGAGACAAGACTATCCAAACCTAGGTTGCTAAAAACAAAATGGACCCTTTTTGAGACCTTACTCCTGGAAGGTCATTAAATACAGACTTCCATGTAATTGTTCTTTTCACTGTTTCCTATTTAAATGTAAGATAAAACTTAGAACTGTGGCTGGATTTCCAGCCGGGATGTTTGTATTTCATCAGAAAAAGAACAAATCTTATTTATGTAGTTCAGGTGGGTAGCTGCATCAGCATGCGTAGGCTGCAAAGGAACAACTTATAGGTTTATTCTGTGCTGAAAAGAGAAGAGAGAAAACACGTTTTGGCCGTGGAGCCTTCTTTGGGTGTGAATCTTCTTCAGCTCACACCTGAAGAAGGCTCCACGGCCGAAATCTTATTTATGCTGCAAGTAGGAATAACGGTGTTCTCAAATGTTGATTTCAGTTTTAAATGCAGGTGCATTCGGAGGAAAATAGGAACAAAACAATCTGGTCAGTAAGCAGTTACCAACAAACTGGAATTTTGTAAAGACAGTGGTCTCCAGCTTAGTCTTAGAAAGCTCTGGCAATATGGTAGCATTGAAGACATAGACCTGTTGAATTTTGATCAGTTAGGCAAGTGATTAATTAAATTAATTAATTTAGAGTTCACTCAGAGCAAATAGCTGTCAGCCAGAGTTCCCTTCATTGAGCAGATTATAAAAAGTCTGTAATTGTTTTGTTTGGTTTTGTCATGCCTTGTATGTTGTGTGTTACTTGGGCAGTTTTCCAATTTTCTAGTCAGTGGGTACTCCTGTGTTGAGTTTTCTTAACGGTCTAGAAGTGCCATCTTCTTTACTGATAGTTAGTAGAAGTGTCATTTACTTAACATGTAAATGAAGTCCTCTGAAAATAGACATTTTCCTTTCAAATTTTAAAAGGCTCCTATTGTCTCTTGAGACAGCTTACTTCATCCTTTACTGGTCTTTTGCTGTTGTAGAACAAAACAACTTTTCATTAAAAAAAAATCCATTGCAATATTTGTTTTAATCATGCAAAGCTTGCAATTTGTTGTTCTGTATTTCATTAAATGAAGAACAGATTTCCATCCATCTGTTTTTGAACAGCTTTTCCAGTTCAGGGTTGTGGGGGAACTGGAGCCGATCTCAGCAAGCAACAGACTCAAGGCATAGCACATCCTGGACAGGACGCTAGTCAATCACAGGGCACACACTCACATCTAGCGACAGTTTTCTCACAAGCCACTTAACCTACCAGTATGACTTTGGACTGTAGGTGAAAACTGGAGCACCCAGGGGAAACCAACACGAACGCAGGGAGAGCATACAAACCCCACACAGATAGCACCCCAAGACCAGAATTGATCCCAGAGCCCCAGCAAGGCAGCGATGCTACCCACTGCGCCACTGTGCTGCCAAGAACAGATTTCTTTCTCCCTAAAGTTTTGTTAATGATTTATTAAACAGCTTGGACTACTGCTTTGTAGCCTTTGATGTAGTTAATTGTGGGCTGAAGATAAGATGAACTTGTATTGTCCCCTAAGGGAAAATGTTATGGACACTTAGCTCTTCTGTACATCTAAATGCATCACAAAACATTACACATTACATTTATTACACATCTAGAACCTGTGACAGTGTGGTTGTGAGATATTACACATAGTTTATTACAACTTAATTGGCTTATACTGACACAATTGCAATTACCCTTGCCGTTTATTTGTATTAATTGCTTTAATAGGTAAGGGAACAAATGAATATTTGTATCTATTTGATCCACAAGATGTTCGCTCTGTGCTTCAAGCAGTATATCTTTAAAGTGTTGCCAACTTTTCTCTACCAATTCTATATCACCACGTTTTTCACGGTACACAATTTGCCCTATTATGATCATAGTTGCTTGATTATTTTCTGACCCTGTTTTCTTGACCCTATTGTCTTTATTTGAAAAGACTAAATGTTTGTATTGATTTAATCTGATAGTTTTTTTTAAACCTAATGATTTTGATATCTTGTTAAAGTGAAATAGAGCTTTGTTTTGTTGAGCATAGCATTGTGGTGTAACCAGTCTTTATTTTTATCCAAACATATCTTACACAGATTAGTGCCCAGAGCAGTGGAGAACAGTTGTGAGTATTCTACAGCCAGGGTGGTACGCTCTTCTGTTCTGATCAGCAGTTATGCATGTGGTTGGATATGAGAATCCATAGTCAGCTTTTTTCCCCAAGGGAAAGTTTGTCAGTGTAGTGTGAAACATTGGCCTTGTGGCACATCATTAGGATGTAAACGTTGATAACATTTGTGTATGTTATCAGCGGCATCATTATTTAATTATTTTCAGTAGGTACCCTTTCTTAGATGGTAGTACTATTTTACAGGTGTTGTCAGTAGAGCCTTTTACTGAATTATTTTATTCATCTTCTACTTCATTGGGCACTTTTTTAGTATTTTTTCTGTATTTCTCTGTACCTGCTGTGCGTTTCCTACTGACTGATGACTAGGCTAATGTTCTGTTTCATCAGGTAGATTGGAAGCAGTGGTCTTTGTTGCAACATGGCTTAATGACTTCCTCCAACATTTTTTATTCCCTATTTTAAGAATAAAATTCCCCTTCTTTGTCAGGTAAGAGGTCTGTAAGTCATCAAAATAATGTTAAACACCTGTGTACCGCAAAAAAGCTATATAAAACGAGCTCTACCTGCTTGACAAGTGAGGTCTAAAACAAAAACCAGCATTCTTTTAACACACAAATACCTTTTTTGTTTTCAATCACAATACCACGTACACCCCCCTCGCTTCTACCTACTAGGCCTCAACGTTATTGAGCAGATAGTGATTGATTTATAACGTCAGGTGTTTCACATTATTTTCATGGCTGATAGACTGCTTTCTCGACAACTATTTTGAAACAATTGTCAGCAGTCTTGCTTAGGTTGTGTTCATATCAAGCACCTGTAACATGTGATGGGGGAAATATCTCCCTTCCAAAACCCGGCCCCTGGTGATCGTACATACCATAAATGTAAAATAAGCACAAAGCAGCTTATCCAATCTGATTAGCTTTACACAGTTTCATGGTGAAAGAGAAGTTCATGTCCTAAATAGCAACATACATATCTAAGGCTTTTTAAAATTTTCATTGATTCAAATCAGTATATTTCAATGGAAAGCAGAGTTTGTAATATGTATTATGTTAGTTAGAGCTCAGTGGTTTTTCTTTTCCCTTCCCGCAAAGTTTGCTGACTGTTAAATTAATTTACCTCTAATTATCTTCAATGTTTTGGATGTTTTCTAGGAATGGCTTTTATTTCTTGATATTTGAACTGTAGAGGTTTAGTGTACCTTTAGTCTTCCTTCCAAAGTCCATTTTGTTGTAGAATATAAAACGCTTGATCCAAGAGTCAGTTCTTTACTGTTAGGCCTTTATTGCCTTTAGACTTAGATTTGTTGTGATTCTACAACAAGCCATTGGAGGTTTCTACAAACCTAAAAATATAAATAAAAATAGCTCACTGAAAATGCATTGTGGATACTAATTTTATTGTAATTACTTTGATTAGAAGGATTATGGGCTAGCTGTGACATCAGCAACAGAGCCATTCAACCTGTTTGGTTGTGGTATGTGTTGTGAGTTTTTTCTGCTCTTTTGTCAGATCTTTGCACTTCCCTTTGTTATTGGGTTGGCATCCTCCTTAGGGTGGGTCTGTACGAAATCACTGAGAATGTGCCTTTTCACTGCACTGCTTGTGAATAGCATACAGAGCCAAGCAGACTTGCCCTGGAGAAAAACAATAGAAAGAACCATCTAATATGGCAATATGAAATATGCGATTGGTATGACTCTAACTGACACTAATTGACACTGTCATAATGTAGGCGTATTTCTTTGTTTTTATATGATCATCTTGCATCTTTTTTGAGTAATTAAAATAGTCTCATTACCATGCAAAAACATTTAGAAAAATGTCATTTGAGATTCAGAACATATTCTTTGTGGTTTTTGGATCCAGGTTTTTATATGTATTATTTGCTTTGTTAACACAGTGAACAACAGTACACATTTCTCTTAAAGCTGTCTAGTGAGAAATGTTATGCTTTTAATTTCTGTCATGAATTGCTAGTATCCTAGTAATAAGAGGGCTTACAATACTAAAATCTTGTTTACTTTTCATTTTTCACTCCTAAAGTGTATATTGTCTATGTTTTTATATACATATATCTTAAGTTCATTTGAAAAACGAATGTGCTGAAGGTACTACAAAACGTTCATTGAATTAGATTTTTGTACTGAGTGGTGTTTTATAGCTGAACAAGGACGTCTACATATTTAATGCCAGACAAAGAAAATTCCGTCTTCAACTTCTTTCTTCTGCTACTGCTGCTTTAAAACAAATAGCCTGCTTGCTCAGACTTGATGTGTCTTGACTTATGTTTTATCTCATAACTCAAGTATCCTCCACATTCCAGGTCTAAGCCTGTGGTGCTTTCACTGACAGGTGAAGACCCTATTACTGCTTCTTCTGCTTATACTCTGTGTTGTAGTTTCTGAGCATGCTTACTGTCTGGACATTGTGAGCATTGTCAGTGGTTAATCACAGTGTTCCATGCTTTTACGCTGCCAGTATTGAGAGGTAAAAAGAGCACAAAACTGCTGACTGTCACAACCAACCATATATTTCCTTCTTATTCCAATATGTAAAAGTAGTTTCCAGTTGTTTCTTTGAAAATGATTGAAATGTAATTAACTTTGCTTTTTGCTCTTAAGTTTAAGTATGCAATTGTGTTTTTTCTTTTCCAAGTGGGTACATAACTTAAAATTATTGAAGGTCCAGCACTTGAAACTAGTCTGTGATGACTTTGTATACTGACAGTATCCAAGTCGTTTTGAGTCCAGTGGTAAGAGTAACAGATAACAATCAAATCTAACTTGAACTTGGCACCTAATGAAGAAAGTTCTAGTACTGCAAAAAAGTTTGTTCCGCTAGGGGAATATGAGCATCAAAATTCACATTACAGGTTGGACAGATTCAGAGAGAGCAGAATAATGCACTATTTCTTGGACATCAGTGCTGTACTGTATGTGGAAAAAGTCCAGCGAGTCTTCAATTAATGTCATTTTGGAAAAATTTAAGACTTTAAAAGTAGCATTGTATTTTGAGTATGCAGGTGAGGAAAAATACAAGTCAATACATGTAGTGTGGTCATTAGACATGGAAATATTTTGACATCTGATATGTATTATTTGTGTGTAAGCTATTCTGTAACTGGTTTACAGATATGCATTTAGAAATAGGGCATTGAAGGAGGATGAAAGCTGTCTCACAATGGTGTAGGTTTGTACTCTAAATTACAGGTACGGTATTTGGTTTTAGAATTAAAGAAAGTACATTTTGGTAGAAAGGATAAAAAAGGGTATGTGTTACTTTAATACATTAGAATTTTGTGTTTTAGGTGGAGAGTGTTCTTGGGGAAACTGTTTTCATGGTTCCATGTCTGTTTTTCAGGAATGTCTGAAGTAAGTATTGAGACTGAAGGTGGAAAGGTTCAAGCTGAGGATCCTCAGAAGGCAAATGAGGTGATGAGAATATTAATTAAGCTTATTCATTTAGATGAAGATAAAAATAAATAGCTGTCATGCTAAGAATGTTTTTCCCAAATAACTCCTGAGAGTTTGATTGAGTTTTATATTGCCACTGTTTTAAATATGCGAAGTGGTTTAATGTGATTTGGGAGTGCATAAAGAAACCTTCCTGGGTTAATATTGTTGTAGCATATGTATAATAAACAACAAATTACTGAAATTAGCAGCATTAAACTGGTATTAAATGATTCCTTATTTCCAAAATGTTTTAATTGCATTGTATTGATTAAAAATAAATATTAACAGGCTCAGTGTATCTGAACATCAAAACAGTACAGGAAGGAGGTAGTTTGGCCCATCAGTGTTACTGTAGTTCCTTGAAGCTGTGACTATTTTAATGTTTTTCTGGTTGTACCTAAAGGTGGAGCAGTAGCTACTCTGTGTCCTCAAAACATTGTTAGGACATGCAGTAGGCCTAAGCCAAAATGTTCCAGGTTTTGTTTTGCTTTAGAACTAAATATTATTGTTGATTCCTTTTCTAAAATCAGTTTTATAAACCAAATATATTATTGTCTGTAACAAATTTCTATCTATATTTACATTCTTAGGAACACATACTTAGGAACATTAATTGTCCACAATGTATTAGGCCTATGTAAGGATGCAATAGCGTTTTATTTCCATTTTTTGTACATTTATAACACAACCCCTGTTTGTTGATAGTGACTCAGAATTCAAGGGGGTAATGTGCATACTACACAGCTCTTGCCTGTTTTACCCCTAAAGTGACTTTACCTTGCTGTCATGTTGATGGAATCAGACTAAAATAAATCCAGGACCCAAGATTTGCTTATGGACCCAAGTAGCTTCTAGATGAAGATGATGTGTTCAGCCTGCCATGTTTGTCACAAAGTGTTCAGTCAGTTGTGTGACAGATGACAAGGATGGCCAAGGAATCACTTACATAAAGTATTGTAAGCAGACCCCAGCTACAAAAGTTGCTGACATTTGCCCTGACAAGAACCCTAGTAAAAGCAGGATGGATTTAGTTCAGTGCCACATAAGTCAAGCTAAAGCATGGAAATAGTTTTGATGAAGGAGGCATGCATCCCAGAACATGAGTGACAACCTATCCCTGGTCTTTTCTGCTTTAACTGTCTAGCAACTATTATGCAGTTGCTGTGTAGTATTTTGACTTTTCACAAGTTTTTGATCTGTCACTCACCATTCCTCGGTGATACTTCATGTCAGCTTTGGCACCCTGTAACTGGATTGCTTACCGACAGAATTGAAATGCAAACAAATGTGTCCTAGTGTGACATCTGATAAAATAATGCTCCCGTGGAATGATCTGTATAAGCACAAAACAGATAAAATTGTATATTGAGTGTGGTAAAGTTATCAGTTGTCTCTATACAGTATATGCTACCATCTACATAAAAAGCCTGGACACTTTTTTTTTTGAACAATGTAATATAGCAGTGTGCAGTATTCTGCAGTATGTACAGTAAATGAATCTGATCATGTTGTACCAATTATAGATTTTGCGTGTTTCTATGTTACAAACGTAGACTTCCCACACAATTTTCTAGTGATTTATACTTCACTGTAGGTTCACATTACTTATGAGTTTATAAGCAGGAAGGCAAATGCTGAACAGTACCAGTTTATGTCCTTCCTATATCTTGACAGTGTAAGCATTCAGTAAATAGCGTACTTACAACAGATGTCCCAGCTGAGTGACAATACAGTATCATTTGATTTGATATTATTCAATATTAAACATCTCCCCTTTTTACTACTATTGCTGTTCAATTGTAGTAATATTTAAATTACAAATACCAGCTACTGTAAAATTAAAATATATGGTAACCTGCTTTGCTGTTCCGAATGTTCATTGTATAATTTTTTTTTTGTCTGTATACACCTGTATAAAGGCAGGCACACTGATGAATAAGCGTCAGCAGTGTGGCCCTTGAAAACTGTCTATTAGTGGACCTCAGAATGATTGAATTGTAAACTTGCAGACTGACTCTTGCCAGCTTGGTCCTGTCATTGTCCTGACTTGAGCCCTATTTAGAGTCTGTGGAAAGACTTGGAAACTGCTGTCCATAAGCGATCCTCAAGCAACCTGAGAGAGTTTGAGCAAATCTGCTAAGAAGAATGAGCAAACATTGCACAGAGTGCAAAACTGTTACTTTACCAAGACGATTTGTGGCTGTAATACGTATCAAAAGTGCTTTTGCCAAATATTGAGTTAATAAATGCAAAAGTATTTGAGAATACTTATGCAATCATCTTTCTTTAGGTTTTGCTGACATTTACTGCAACTTTTTTTTTTACAGTTAGCAGTCTTCAGTTAGAGCATACACAGAGATGTGTATTTCAGTTTCAGTGGCTCAGCAGCATACACACAAGACAGAATTCTCTTTGTATTAAATTTGAGAAAGTTTAATGTTTATTCATTTTAAAATTTTTAAATGTCAATAGTAAATTAGATTTTAATATATTATGGTTATTACATTTAACATAGTTTAATTGGTGTGGATTAAATTAAAGTTTCTATAATAATTCATATAATGTAAATGTTTAGTCTTTTATGTCTGTATAATAATGTTGCACTTTAATTGCATACAATAGACTTTTGTCCCCATGTTCTCTTTTTTTTTGCTGACAGACAAAGTTAAGCCACAATTTGTGCATAATATAAATGTTTCCTTGATCTGATAATAGCAACAACCAGCTGAAATATAATATTGTTGAGCATCATTTAATTGTGAAGACATTTGGTCATGCTTAATAATATTTAATACCAACCAATGACAGAAAATAGCGTGTTGCCGGAACTAGCAATTTACCCCGTAATGTAGACTTAAGCTTTTGAGATTTTTGTTCTGATACAAGGTACAGTAACTGCAACAAAAGTAATATTTTTCTTTCCTGTGTTCTTATTCTGTAATACATTCTAAAGGTCATCATTCATGATTATAAAATGAATGAAATACAATTTTATTAAATTCTATGTGTAGGAAAGCATAAGAAGCTTTTTCTGGTGTTATTACACTTTGAGAGTATGGTTGTTGCCATTGCATGTGTTTTAAATTAAAATAACTGAAATGATTGTCCTTATTATACATGATGATTTTACAAAGTGATTTTTGCTTCAAGTTTAAATGGATTCTTTACAATGAAACATTAGTACTACCTGTAAATAAATACCTTTCCTGTCCGGTACCTGTGCATGTTTGGTCAATGGTGAATAAAAAATTAAATAGCATCTATCTCTTAGTTTATATGCCCCTGAAGTACTCCTGCAATTCTATTAAGATATCTAGAGTGGAATTACTGTACATTACTTTGATGAAGATTTTTCAAACCAAATTATATTTTTCTGTATGATATTCTATGAATATTGTGAGCTACAGAATCACAAAATAGTAGGTTAATAAGCCTTTTTTACGATTTTGTTCAGTAATCATGAATGTTTTTTTGAACAAACTTACATACATACTACACAGTTTTCTGTGTAGTATATGACAAATAGATCATAACTAAATAGTTCTCAAAATAAAGAAAATAAAATAAGAAACGAAAAACAAATTTGAATAAACTTCAGAACTTAAAAAAGCCTCTGTAATTTATGTGCACTCCTCTTAATAAAGTATAATGTATAAAGGAATGCAAGCATTTAAGATTAAGAGGGATCTTGGTCTCCACCCAGCCACACAACATATTTTTTGACTTCAATAAAACCTGTCAGCAAAAGATGTTGTACCCCAAAAATAACCAGATGAAAGCTTGTTGACCAAAACATTTAACAATTGCCAACAAAATGATTTTAGATGATATGTACCCCACTTACTCCATTGTTTTCATTGGAAAGAACCTCTAATTTCAGTGTATGTTAGTTTTTTTGTTTTTCATGAAGCAGCAGTCTGGGGCAATCTGCTCTAATGTTGTATGCTTACATATACATGTATAGCACTTTGTCACAGGGTATTCCTAAAGCATGTGTAAATAGATGTTAGGCATACCCTGAGTACATCTGTGACAGAGGCTCACTGCGGACTTTTCCATCTGGAATCATCCGTGTGGTGTAGCGTTAAGAGCTAATCAATTTCAGACTTATTAAAATACGTCTTGGAAGAAAAAATATTTTCCAGAATTGTGTTTTACCCAAAACCTCAAAGACTGTGATAAGTTAGAGGTTTAGAACCAGTTAAATAAGAGAGATTTTGTGTAAATTGTTGAGATTTGGAAATTTTAGTGTAGTTCCAAGAATAGGTTGACTTCCAGATGTTCAGTTAATTTGCTATAATGGGACCTATTCCAGGAATAAAAGTTTTGCTCTTAAACTCCTGAATTCTAATTTATTTAACTGCTGCCTCAAAAAAGTCTCAGCTGTGAGACTAATGCGCTGAGATCCAATCAGGTCCTATAGACACTTAGTTGAAAAAAAATGTTCTACAATTATTATTTACAGCCAAGCCACTATAATTGTTGGGGTGCTATAATGTTAACTGTTTTAACTTGATTTGTGTACCCCTTTGTATGTACTTAAGTACAGTTTTGGTATTTAAATTACAGATACACTATGTACAATTTGTTCAATAAATAATTTTTCATTTTTTCAAAAAATTGAATTTTATAGAGCAAATGTAAATAGGATTGTGATTGTACTGCACTTAAGCAAAGCAATAAAATGTGTGACCTTCAACTTAAGTCATTTCCACAATTCTAGTTGACTCTTAATGGGTTGAGCCAGTCCCCTGCTGCTAGCTTACAACACAAAGATATCTGCTATCAGGAGCTGTAAAAGAATGAGTGTCATGCTGCTGTGGAGGTCATTGAGCCTCAGCTGGGAAATACAGTACCTAACTTGTCATTCTGAGAGAACTAAGGAATAGCTATAGCAGTTTTGTTATTACAGCAGGAAGTCCACACATGCTATAATGTAAATATATATGAAAAAAATCATTACATTTCTGGTATGGGGGGTTGGATAGTCCAGTTACAACTTTATAACATAAATAGTAAATTATTTATTTATACTTTTTACAAAGGAGGGGTGACTTGCTCCTTATACTTTATGTGGATAAAGTCCAGCACTTGGCTTATTTCTTTCTGTTACCTTATGTATATTGCCCTTCAAAGTTTTTTGGGACAGCAAAGTCAAAAGCTAGAGTTGAGTTTGCTCAGATTTAAATTTTTTCAAATCTATTGGCGAATGATCATTTTGCTACAAGTCTCACATGGTGTAAACAGAACATTTTTATCAGGTTTTTTGTGAGTAGCCATGTGCCTGGTGGTGAAAGAGGATTTGGGAGATATCATTTTGTGGCTTAATAAATGGCTCTGCTTTATTGGTATAGTTATCTTAAGCTGGGATTGTCACATTGTGAGAAAGATATAATAAAAACAGTATACAGTGTGTTACTTAGAAATATAGTTTGGTTTTACACCTTTTTGTTCAACTGGACTAAGACAAAAGTCTTGATTGTGTTGGATGAAATGTGTATTTTTTGTTAAATAACATACCCTGAACAGAGACTGTTTTCATATTGATCTCATATTTCATATTTTAAAAATCTCTTCAGCCTATTTTGCTCCTTTTTATTTATATCTTTGATTTAAATTGTAGAGAATAGAGAACTATAGAACTGAGTTCTTTATCATTGCATGCTATAATGATCTTTTTATGTCTTTCTTATGTTTGTCTATTGTTTTGTCCAGAAGGTAAAATTATTTATTTTCTATCACATGACACTGTTTTACAGATTCTATTAAACAATTTGATTTGCTAATTAAAAATACAAAACTCTGTAATATTGAATTTAACTGCCGATTATCTATCCTTTTTTTGTAACTGTAAAATGGCTGACAGGTGACAGTCATCACTTTTTCCCAAATACATCTCACTTTTCATTCTTCCTACAACTTCTAATTTATAAGCTTATTTCAGAGGTCTCCAGTGGGCCTTTATTCTTTTGGTCATTTTTGTCGTGTGTTGTATTATAAGTCTTCTGACATATTATTTATCATATTATGAAAAATCCTTTTACTTCTCCACTGTGTGAAACACAATTGCAGTGTTTACTTTTTAACGATTTGTGAAAGTATATAAAACAAAGGTCTTCCATGCTCTTCTCTTATTGAGGAGACACAAAACCCTTCAAAAGTAATTACAGTTTAAACGAAGCTGGATTCCTTGAATAATCTTAAATAAATACTGAAGACTTCATATTCTATGTATGTTAATACAGAATGTTTTACAATTCAAGTCACCTGAATTGCTTTGTAGTGACTGGTCTTTGTAGTTGTATATGACCTCACTGACAAGTCACATTCCATGGTGGGTGAATTCGTTTTTAGTCTAGGTATGCTGTCTGTTTCTCCTTCCAACTCTCCCAAACATACAGTAAATAAAATGCTATTTAAAAAAAAAAAGCGATCTCATGTTTAATATGTTTTTGTACTTTAACCAGCACAGGTTACCTCAGGAGCAAAGCTTACATCCTCCTGTTTTAAATAGTGTTTTCCTGACCAGATATTTTAGTGATATGTTATAAATCATGAATATTAGATCAGATTTCAGTAAATTACTTTTTTTGAATGATCATTATTTTTGGTAATATTCAGCATATTCAGATATTGGTTTATTCAACAATGAATAAAAAGATATGCAACCTGTAGTGCAGGCTACATCCAAGATGGCAGCCAGCCACTATCCTGTCATTGGCATTTCTTAAATGAGTATGAACAAACACTGAGAAACTAAGGTACTTTAGGGTAGTCAGTGAGTATGAGCTCATAGACACATGGTAGAAGGGAAATTCTCAGGTGTGGCTGATTCACACAGGATTAAGTTTTGATCTACATTACTATAAACAAAAATGTATTCTTAGCTCAAATTGCTTAAAATGCTATCAGAAATTCCAAATTTCTTATCACAGGACATTGCAATTTTTGAGAACAATTATTATCACTCATTTATAATAAGCATAAAAAATATATATAATTTAAAAAATATAAGTATAATTTAAAGATTTTAATTGACTGTAGCTCTGGACACATTCGATTATTCACTGTTTACACTGTCATATTTTTGAAAATCTGTTACAAAATTAAAGTAAAATCTTAGTCTTAACACATATAATTTTCACTAAGATGAAAGTTGTTTTGCTGTGATACAGACTGCTGGGTGAGTGGAGGGGAGGTATGATTGAGAACAAAGTCAGCTCACTGTACTTTTCTAGTGATCCTCCAGTTGAAGAAAAGTTAAAGAAAATGGTTAGTTTCTTTAGTTTGTTTTTTAACTTTGTTTCATATATTTATTTTGCCTTTAACATTACCAGCTTCTTTCAAGTGAACCCAGCTGTACAATTTCCAGTTCAGTTACTTGAAGGATGTTTTTTGTCTTGTAAAGTATACAGTAGCACTGTTTTGTTATTCAGTATCATTCTAGTATTTGAAAGTTTATGTAGTGGACCATTAAATTATTGTCCTAACATTGTAATTTTTTTAGTTTAATAAACTGGCATGCATTTCTTCACCTAGAAGGAATCTAGTACCCAAGTTTCAAAAAGCTATCATGGCAGATAGTCATAAATATGGTTCTCTTTAGGCCTACTGAATTTTTAATTTTAGTTTCTGACTGTCCATTAGATGGCAGCATGTAACTTAGAAGAGAGCTTATTGATAATTCTTAGTATTACTGTTTTGTAATACAGTAGATACATTTTATTTTTCTGGATCTCCTGGCATTGTAAGCAGTGTGATAAAATGGGTAATACTTGAAAACTACTCCAGAAAAAGAAAGGCACTCCAGAAACACACCTTTCCCTTCTGCACAACATCACCTGTACATTGAGGGGTATAGTCTTGGTGTTCTAAATGAAATTCTTGTAAATTCACATTTGTTAAATAGGTGTTATTGCTTATTAGTATTTTTATTTTAAAAACATGCATGTACCATTTTTAGTTGGTGGGAAAAGAGGCAAGCTAAGGATTTTCACATTTCTGATTGGGTGTTTTGGCAAATTAAAGATTTTTGTCATTATAATTTATACTGTTCTTCTGTAATAACATAGGATTTTCTTTAATTCAATTTCCCTCATTTCTTTCCTTCATTTGCTTTACTTGTGACACTCGTACCCCAGTGGTGTGAGCATGAGTCAGAAGAAGAGAGGAAGCCATTTGACCTGACAAGCCTGTTCGGTAGTTAGTAGCTGATTGATCCATTGGATCTCATCCAGCCATTTCTTGAAAGAAGCCAGGGTATCAGCTTCAACAACTGGGTGACTTGTAGTCTTTTAACTCATTCATACCTGACCTCATTACACAGGAGGAAAACTATCAGCTTTCAATTCAATGGCTTATTACTCTTGATTCATCTAATTAGAATTTGTGGAGCAGAGCTTCCAGCAGGTGATGTCTTCCTTATCTATTTACCGGTGGAAAAGGGTGGACATCTCCTTTTTCATAAGGGTTTTCTTTGGTTTTTCTTCCTGCTGCTTCCAGACTACTTATACGCTATGGCGTGCACTCCTGTGGTTTGAATTCCCAGCATGTGGTTGCCCATAGTAATGGCACATGCATGGTGTGTGTGTGCTTCTGAAAGGGTACTTGGCAGGGAAAGAGGCCACTAATAGTTTTGAACCGGCAGAAGAAGAGACTGTGGGAGGGGTGGTCATGTTGTCTTTGCAAACCCCCCTGCCCTGTTTGCCGAGATCGAAAGGCTACATTCAGGAACAAAGATTAATTTCTTCCAAATCTGCTCATCTCACTTTCCTATCATCAGATGGACTGTTTTCTTTTCATTTTTATGTGGCTTGTTTGCTTAAATGGGAACATGGGG
Source organism: Atractosteus spatula (assembly GCF_055471065.1). Taxonomy (NCBI): domain Eukaryota; kingdom Metazoa; phylum Chordata; class Actinopteri; order Semionotiformes; family Lepisosteidae; genus Atractosteus; species Atractosteus spatula. The sequence continues at coordinate 54,495,434 of NC_142706.1, forward strand.
GATATTTTAGTCAAATGAGTATTTAATAGTGGCAACACTTTATTTGAATATTGCTCGGTTATGGCTTCATAATCCCTTAATTAGTGCTACACAAGACATTCAAATCAACTGCATTATGCTTTATAAGTGCAAGTGACATAACATGCATAGGAGGTCATGGCATTTGTTTTAGGATCAAAAGCAATAAACCATGCTAAAACAAAGGTCATGACCTCTTACTCACGTTAAGTCATTTGCATATGTCCCTAATGAAGTATGTAGCTTGTGCTTGTGTAGCAGTTATGAAGGGATGATGAAGAATTTATGCAGCAACAATCAAATAAACCGTTTTCTAAATGTTTTTTACACAGGCACATCTTTATATTATTTGATTCTAAAATGAATTTAAAGTGCATTCATTTCCAGTATCAGTATTTTTATAGCTGGTAGGTTTCCAACTTTTGTACTGTTCGAAAAGGAAGGCAAAAGTGAGTAAGCAACATTTTTATTCATGTATTTAAATGGCGATTACATAACTGAACACAGAATGTAGAGCTGTTGTGCTCCACCTCTACCTCAAACAAGGGGAGGTTAATTCTTGTGCTGTGAATGTATAATTAACGCCTTTAGGCAACACAGTTATTACACAAACTAAAGCTTTTATTGAGAAAGGTTTCCAAGTCCTTACTGGGCAAATATATAGAGTAAATGTATGCTGTATTTTATTTTGTAATCTTTATTTATGCATTTTTTTGTGAAAAAGTGTGCATTTGCAGTGAAACAAAAGGTTTTTTTGTCATATATTTTAAAACTAACACTCTCACATACAATGTGTATCCCAAGAATGGTCCCAGACAAGTAAATACATTGATGTTTAGCATATTTGTCCAAAATGACGAGGTAAGCACCGCAAGATATGATTAGAATATGGTAACATTACTAATGTGTACAAATAATTTGACACTTATTCTAAATACTGCATCTCTAAAACATTTTTCAATAAAATGGTAAAGGGTGTCATGTCATCATATAATAGTCATTTTACATTTCTTTTATTTCAGTTATTTTAAACTACATTTAAATGGAATAAAGATTATTTAAGGAAATTAAAGACAGGATATTAAGTAATGTATTGAAATGGTAAATTTGCATTTCTCCTTTTAATGTCGTGAAAGGAGAACAACCTGTTAATTTCCAGCTTCCCCAGTGTGTGAAATCTGTGTTTTCAAAATGCAAACAATTATTAGTCTTAGTAGTCAGTTATAAGTTCAAACCGCAGTTTCATTGTGTTGAAGCATCTTAAGGTTTTAGGAACAAGCAGAGGTTTCAGGTCTTGTGCTGTTATTATTAAAGTAAATAATAGTTGAGTATTATAATGTGTATTTTACTCATATTTTGGCTGTCTTCAGTTATTGTAATTAAAAGATCATTTTCAAACGTCAGAATCATTGTGCATTTTCCTTTCTTTTCCCCCCCCAGAGTGGAATGAACCTCTGCTGGTTCCTTGTGCAGTTGGACACTGCGCAGCTCCTCTTTAGAACCTTCTTAAGATTTCATGTCAGAAAAGCTGCGATCATTTTCGAGTCATTCACAGTACCATAGAAAGTACCTTTGCGTGTTGCTAGTGTGAGTTTCTCTTTAAAAAAATAGGCAGATGGCTTTCAACTTTGTTATTGTTGTGTGTTATTGTAGGAGATTGCAATGGCTGAGGAATCCCCAAGAAATACTGCAGCTGAAATTTCAGTGACCAGTAATGGTGACGCTGACGAAATGCATGAAGATATTTTCCAAAGGGTAAGACCATCTGTGTGTGCAGACAATTCAGTTTCATTCCTCGTCATTCCTTTCTGTTCCTCCATGGTAAGGCCTCACAGCTCTGATGATGCTCTGAAGCCTTGTCCTTCCAGTGCATTTATAAGTGTTGGCATTAATGACCTTTTCCACCAGATATAGCAGAGCTTCAGTAGCTCATCTAGAACATCCTTTACTGAATGCACTACTTTACATGCCTGCACCTTGATATAATGAAGAATATTTCCAACTCTATAATATTGATGAGCAAAGTAAATGTTCTGGTCAGTGTGTTTTATTAATTTCCTTACAGAAGATGTGAGATCTTAAATTCCAGCGTAATTCTGTTGAGTCTTGCAGAGATGTGTATATGTGAAATGTCAGGATTCTGAAATGCATTCCTTTTTGTCAAAAAATGCTTTTTATCAAAGTATTTTTGGCAAAAGCAATTATTTTGTTGATAAACACTTCCAGCATCATTAAAAGATGAAAACTCACCACTACAGATTATTTTGTTTTATTCCTGTCATTATTTTGGTAATGATTTTATAGGTCTTTTACATTGCAGTTTTATACACTGTACTAGAAGTATTTCATACTGTGAGAAGATTTAGAATTTCTGAAAACCATCGGGGAGAATTGCTTTTCTGACTTTTGTTAAATTCTTATCATATTTGTTGTTTCAAATTATATGCTTATGTGAGTTTTCTTCAGAGTAAGGAAAATTGAAGTGCCATTTTGCATTTTGGAACATGACTGAATATGCTCTGCTCTACAAGAGGTGTTCAAACTAATTTTCAAAACTGTGAAGGATGGGAAAAGCATTTTTTTTTCCCATCCTTCACAGAATGAACTTTTAAATTATGATGTATTGTTAATCGCTTCTTTCAGTTTCTTTAACAAGTATTGTATCACAGATAAGTTTTATTATTAGCAAGGATTCAGCTTTACTTATAGTGCCACAATGATGCCTCTTATAATTCTTTTCCTTCAATGAAAAAACTCTGCAGGGTAAGACAAGGAATCAGCTGGAAAACTCTAAAAACAGAACTTTTAAGGCATTTCCAATTCCTTTAATGAAAGTCCGAATTGCTTTCCCCAGCAGTGGAGGAGTATGGTTTAAAAAATAAAATAAATATTGACTTCTGATATTTTTTCACCTGTCCCTAATTATCTGCTATAGAAAGAGGACTGAAATTATATTTCTACCCACAGAACTACTTGTGCAGAAGCCTGTCATTATTTTCTTTGATTAATGAACTGTGAACAATTGGCAGGAGTGAAACAGAATGAATGAAAATGCTTATGCCAGCAATTTAAATGACAGAAGATTAGTTTATCTTGGAATGCAGTACAAGTTGTACTTGTTGTAAATTTGACACTTTCACAGAAGCAGAATAGTGAAATGTTTACCCAGAATATTTCTTGAGCTTAAAAGGTATTTCTGTTAGAACATAAAACTCCAAGCACATAAATGGTGTTGAGTACAATTTAAAAAGGTAGTGGAATATGTAAAAGGCCTCCAAACCTAACCCCCCCAACAAAATAGTAATGACAGAACATGCATTGCCTTAGTATCACAATAAGTGATGATTCTGCTTCCTATGTTAAATCAGGAGTGTAGTTAATATGTATTATAGTCAGCGAACAGGTTTAGTGCTACCTTGCATCCCATTAACAGTTCCTTTTTGGCATGAGAAAATCTGTTAATGGGTGTGATGCAGCTAATGTGTAACTGTATCAGGCAGTAGGTATCGGAATACTAAATATAGAGAAATCTCTGTATAAGTTCAGGCTTAAATCAACTCACATCTGGCAACCCACTGAAGCTAAGCAGGTGTGAGCCTGGTCAGTACCTGGATGGAAGACCTCCTGGGGACAACTAAGGTTGCTGGTGGAAGAGGTGTTAGTAGGACCAGCAGGGGGCGCTCATCCTGCAGTCTATGTGGGTCCTAATGCCCTGGTATAGTGATGGGGACACTAAAAAGGCGCCGTCCTTCGGATGAGATGTAAAACCGAAGTCCTATCTCCCTGTGGTCATTCAAAATCCCAGGATATTTCTCAAAAAAGAGTAGGGGTGTAACCCCGGCATCCTGGCCAAATTTCCCATTGGCCCTTACCAATCATGGCTCCCCACTAATAGCTGATGTATGGTGAGCATTCTGGCGCACTATGGCTACCGTTGCATCATCCAGATGGATGTTGCACATTGGTGGTGGTGGAGGGGAGTCCCTATTACCTGTAAACAGCTTTGAATGGAGTGTCCAGAAAAGTGCTATATTAATGTAAGGAAATATTATTATTAAATATTTTAGAAAAAGGCAATAGCCTTGCCTTAGAAAGATCAAGATGCATCATCGTGTAATAACATTGTGTTTAAAATCTGCTTTGCACTCTGTAATGACCTGTTTAAGACCATGAGAATGATAAAAACAAGAGGCTACCATTCAGCCCATCTAGTCTGTTCGGTAGTTAGTACATTGATCAAAGAATCTCATTCCACCATTTCTTGAAAGCCAAGGTAGCCTTTAAAGCAACATGGCTGGGTAGCTTGTCCCAGACTCCCACAACCCTTTGAGGTCAAGAAGCGCCTCCTGCTCTTACTTTTAAATACACTGCCACATAGTTTCCACTTCTGTCCTCTGGCTGGTGTTTCTCTGTTTATTCTGAAGAAATCCTCATGATGAACCTTTTCAGTGCTTTGGAGGATTTTGAATGATTGTATCAGGTCCTTGACTTGCAGTCTTTCTTATTTACTTAGTCTTTCTCCTTTAAAAGGAAATGGTCCACACCTAAAAGGTAAAGGTCTAAGTTTTCAATCCCAGGGTAAATCTCTGCCTCCTTTATAGTGTACACAGTGACTGATTTTTAATTGAATGTGTGGTTTCCTCCTTTTTATTATTTAGGGGTTATTTGCCATTTCTTGATGTTTTGGAAATGGATATGGATATTGATAGGGATAATATGAAAGTCATGTCTAGAATGTAGAACAGACTGATTCAAAGCTGCATAACTGTGTATCAGAGTTTATCATGAAGGAAAAATACAGTTTATAAAATAAGTGAATGCTGGAGTAGATAAAGATTTTCTAAAAGTATACCTTTTGTTGCTTTTTACATTTGGTCTTAAGACCAAATCTTTGTAGAGCAAAATCTCACAATCAAGCCATTATCATGGTGAAAAATATCATGTATAGTTTAACGCTATGTTTTGAAATCTAAAATTCTTGAGTATACAGCTATCAGAATTACTTTTAAATGCGACATTTTCTATTACCATAAGAAAGCACATGAGTAGGCTGACCTTGCAACTTATAATCCTTTTACTTTCAGTTTTATTTAAAAAAAATTGGTCTACTCCATCAATTGCATGTGGCAGAGTTGGCCAGACCTAGTCTTAGAGAACAGTATTTATAGATCAAGACTTAAAGCAAATCTCAGCGTCTGATCATATAAGTAAGTAAAATTGGTTCCAGTGGTTTACAAGGTGTTCAAAATGTTATTCTAAATGGTGTCTTAATTACCACATTAAGCAAGTTCCAGGTCTTTACAGAGTGTTTTTGGTGATTTAGCTGTTGCCTATAATACCTGCAGAATTGAATCCCTCCAGGACCATGATGTTACCCTTAACATTTGCTATGTTAGCTAAAGAAACGGTTCTGGAATATCATCTTCAGTATTCATATGTGGTCAAGATGTTTCCATTTCAATTTCACATCCATTTCAGGTTAAACAGGACGTTTTTCACTTTGGCTTGAAAAGTGCCTTTACACATCCGATGCATAAAAGTCCATGCAAACAGTCTGATTCTCACAATTTGAAATTAATAACCAATCCAGAGGACTAGTCCAATGCCAGAACACATGCCAGGTGGTTTTAACTCGGCAGTGAAGCACTAATCTGAACATGATTTGCATAAGAAATCATGTCTTAAAAGATCACTTGTGGTTTCTTTCATGACTATGAAATCTGATCACATGAGAAATTAATTAAATGAGAACAAAATCTTGTATTATTCTTTAAAAAAATGCTCACATTTAAAGCATGTATTAAAGAAGAGAATTATATTCAGTTAAGTTATAAAATGCAGTTGTGTGTGATGACAAAAACTCTTGTGGTATGAGAGGGCACACCTTAAAGGCATTATTTCTTTGTACGTTAATGCAGGGCCCTTACAGTTGTGCGCATATAAAAGATATGGTTCTTTTTGGCTATTTTGTGGGATCTTTTTTATAACAATTTCAAAGGCTGTTTTACAAGGTACAGAAATAACACTATAACTTTCTTGCAATGACATCTGATTTGAGAATAAGACCACAGCTGAAATATGGTAGAAATAAGAGAGTTGTCTACTATGTCTCTCTCTTGAACCTTTTTTAATACCGTTTCCAACACAGTTCAGCCATTAAGTGGTGTTTTAATATACCCTGTACTTTTTTAAATTGAGACATGGTGATGAAAAGCTGTTTCTGATTAAGCTGTACCCACACATTTAGAATAGTATCTTATTCTCTACATTCACGGTGTCTGCTGGAATAATCAAATGAAAATAATATTGTTTTTTGGAGTGGAAATTAATAAGATATGATCAGAATGTTTTGAACAGTTGCTTAGAAAATGATGTATGTATTTACACATGTACTGTTGCAAGCTCATGATCCAGACTTTGTCTGACAATAATGATGTAGGGTTTTCTGTTTGAACAGTACAGTTGGTAATCAGTGCCTTTAAAGGTACATGGAAGAAACGAAATTAGCACATGAGCTAGTCTGAAAAACATTTTGTTTTGAGTTTATACTCCATATAAAATCATATTTCAGTAACCATGAGACAGGTGACGGCTTAAGCACCTTAGCAATGTCAGAATCTAGACAGGTTGATAAGATTTTCACAGCTCGGTTATGAGCCTACATTTCTAACAAAAACCTGACCAACTTCAGAATAAAGAAGAATAATCAATTTAATTGACCAACAAGGTGAATTTTAGTTTATTAAAGTACTTTAGATTAGTACTCATTAGTCAAGCTTTTTTCCTGAGAAATGTTTATTAAAAAAACAAAATGAAGTTTATTGGGACTTCACTGTCCCAATACTTGCGGGGGTAGTTCTAGGTTTGAGTGTTCAGCTGACTGTCAGCATATTTAAGGTATTGTATTCTGGCCAGACATTGCCAGATAAATCCATGTGCGTTGGAGAAAGAAAAGAAAAACATACTCCATTATTAGTATTGATTCATTTGTCTGATGCCTTCATATGGGGTGACTTACAGGTCTTACGGTTTTTATATAGTATGTGAAAGTGTTTCCTGAAGGAGATGTAAACAACGTGTATTTTTCCCTATAACAGTGACGCAGTACAGCAGCGGTTTAGTGTGCTTCCTCTTTCAGCTGAAGTTTATCCAGTCAAACAGTTGAAGATTTACAATGTTTTTAGGTAGATATTCACTCAGAAGGTTGCGGATGCAGATCATGAATCTCCAAAGGTGCCTGTGAAGTGCCTGGGGTAGCGATCAATGGAAGTCTATCTGATAACAGATATCTGATAGCTGTTATTGAGCAACTGCAAAACATGACCATTTCTTGGTTTGCAGCACAAGAATAGATTAACTTATTATGCACAAGTATATATTTAGCTATGTATTTCAATTTAACAAGTAAAAATGTCAACTGAAACATTTTGGATTCAGAGATGCACATTCTCAGGGAAACATTTCTTAGAAAAAGAGAAGATTAAAAAAGGAAATATATACCTGGTTTAATGTAAGAACCCAAAAGAAAAGCATACATTTGATGCTCACAGACTTATGATGAAGATTATGAAAGGTATACATCATTTACAGTATTATAGGTTGCTGTGACTTTAAACAACTGTACTGTTGGAACGGTCTTTCGTCCAATATGAAGAGATGTGGAACAGAACCAACTGCAACTGACAAGGCTTGCAAACATGAGCCTTCATAAGCCACATAAAGTAGGAGCCTCTGTGACACTTGAAACGTGTGGATGAAACCATGATGTTCAGCTAGAACAGATGCTGCAGAGGGATGCCATACATAACAAATATTAGAAGGAAAAGATAGGAAGCATCTTGAATGCTTCATGGATTCTGTCATTGATTTTAGAAAACAGGAAATGGCATTTAGCAAAAACAATGAAGACACATGTTTCTTAAGTAGAAGTAATTATTATAAGCCTCAGGCTCTGGATGATGTTTTAAAATGATCAGTACACTAAGCCATGTGCATAGCTGTAATGGCTGATGAAACATAGTAGACTTTCCAACATCTGTTTATTTTTAACAGGTAACATCAGATATGTTGCTTTTTCAGTTATATGACAGACAGCTATGCAAAAGAACGGTTCCTGAATTTTGTATACGTGACAGAAAACAGTCATCTTACAGCTTGGATACAGAGCTTTGTTTACTGGAACATTCTGACATGTTAGTTCGAACTAATTCCAATGTGGAATCACCATACTTTTCATTCAATGATATGTTTATCCAATGAATGCAGGGTTGTCACAAAGCTATGCAAGAAAAGGCTGAATGAAACTTTTGGATCTATCAGTAATCACATGAAAGAGATGGGTTGAATGGCATCTTCTGGTTTAAAAAATTCAAAAGTTAGAGAATGCATGAAAGTTTTTCTTAGTCTTGGAGAACTGGTATTATGGTGTATTTAGATTTTCAGAAAGCTATGTAGAAAGCTACATAGGGCCCAGTAGAACCAGCCAGATGTGTATATATATACACAAGGCTGTTATTCATGCTGAGGTGGTCTGAGAAAACTGTCCAGCTCCACTAATTCAGGAGATCTCATGTTGCAGTTGTTTTCTCTGATTTGGTCATTTTGTGCAGTTGTTTAAACAAAAAATCGTATTTCACTCTCACTTTCTCTATTTATTACCACATGTAGGACATTTTAGCTGAACAATGAACCTGAAATTCCTTTGCATGATGTTAAACTGTGGTGAAAATGTTAGTCAAAGGAGGAGGATTTTTAAAATAATACGTCGTGGTCATAATACATACTGAGTGTTGGGCAATAACATTGATACAAATTGCTTTAATTAATTCATTTTGCTAGGTAGTTAAATGTTCTCTGACTTTTAATGGAGGTTAAGCTGGCTGGGTATTCAGCAGATACTTTGAAATTGAAAAGCTGACTGTATTAAGTGCTACAAGGGTAATAGATTTTGTCAGTGAAATGATGAAGGTGTAGCTTAATGACTGGAAATTACTTCAAAGCACTTTCATATTGCAGAGAGCAGGGAAAAGGGGCTTGACTGTTTCTCATGCACTGCTCACACAGCCTTTACTTCATCTGGTATTTACAGACCTGGCACTTAATTTTTTGTATCTAGACCAAAAAGAATTTACAATGCTTGTCAAATTATTCTGAGGGCAATGTTTTTTTATATATTGGTCAACTTCAAGAAAAATATTTTTCAGTTATATGGCTTTTGGTAAAACGTTTTGGAGTTTCCTCCAAGTATGGCAAGAGAGCACTGTTTATCGAATTAAGGAAACTATTGTAAAGGGTAGAAGGTCTTGTTCAGCGTGAACAAAATGGTGTTGCTGTTAAATATTGCGTGACAATATGCACATCTATGGGTTTCTGAGTTTTGCCTAGGCTGTATGACTATGCAATACTTAGCACTGATTGCAACAGTCTGTGCAAAGGATTATTTTCTAATCTGAAGGTAATATTGTAGATTTCCAGTACTTCAGTATAAGGAAAAGGTGAGTGTGCTTTTGAAATTTCATTCTGATGTTATCAGAAGGAAATCTGAATAAAATATTTATGAACAATTGTGCTTGTGCAATTCCACATCTTCCCAAGCTTTAAAACAGGGAAATATGAAACCGTGGCTTGCATATCTTGAAACCATACAGGAAACTGAATGTGCTCATATCTTAGGTGTTAATATTGCTGTGTTTGCAGCCTGTCACCTTTTCTTATTGTCAGGTTCTGGCAGAAGTGCCAGACACCCAGGCAAGGCAACCAGCCAGCTAAAGACTGTGAGGGTGAAAAAAAGGAATGCAAACTGCAGATAGCCTGACTTCATTCAAGTTGAAATTTATGTTAAATACATTTGATTTTTATACAATACATATTTTTTCATAATTAATAAAATGGTTTGAGATGTATTTCCCTGTAGTTTTTCGTTAATCAATCAGATTTAAGTAACTGCCTATTTTCTGTGCTTACCTATATCCTTAGCTTTCTGAAAAATGACTCAGTTGTTGTGTTAAGTGAAGTATTTCCTGGTTGCTGTTACTATAGTCAATGGTTTTAGTAATGGGATCCATTTCTCTTGATATGTTAATGGTGCTGTAACTTCTGTGGCTGTCTTAATGTCTGGTTTTCTGATTCCGTGCTCATTTAATTTTTATCATTTAACTTTGTCTTTCCATGCTGCTGATGCCCTGGTTTCTTTCAAGAAAGACCGGATAAGATCCTCAGATCAATAGGCTCCTACCAACCAAACAAGCTAGATAGGCAGAATGGCCTCCTATTAGTAACCTTTTCATGTTTGTGTTATTAAATATTACATTTTGGCCTCATTTCTTGTTAAGTTGCTTAACTGCTATTTTGTACATTTTAAGCTTTATATGAAGCATAAATATGATTTAGTATTATTTCTGGATTATTTGAATCATGAATAATAATAACAATTATATGGCAGAAAGGGTATAATTTCTTGCTAGAAATATTATATTCTCTGAGAGCAATTTTTTGCCTTTTCTGTTTCATTAATGCAGTTTGAAAACTATAGTTACAGAATTTAGTTACAGTGTCTGCTTTCTGTGAAGGTTTGTGATGAATAATTCAGCTGTGTCTGTATTTATTACACCCGAAGAGTGGTGTAATTCCTTAACTTTTCTGAATTGTGAGGTTAATTGACTGATGAAAATGGAAGAATATACTGTATGTGCTGTACACTACAACAGCAACAGATCAGTGGTTTTGTTGATCTTGTTTCCATAAAAAGTTCCCTTTTTAAAAAGATAATCTACAGTAAATCCTTGGTTTCATCGGGGCGAAGGGGTGTCCATTACTGTGGTATGTTCGTTAAGTCATGCATGCCTTTTTTTCATGCCAAAAACACACTTATTATATGAGGAATATATATGCTGGACTGTATATATACTTTTTTGATCTTTCGACTTATTGTTTTAACAATTACATTCATCATTGTGAAAATTGTTCCTGTGCCTTTTTATCATAAGCTCTTTATTTCATGTGTCGTACATACATGCTTTAGCGAAGTTCATATAGTATGAAAGACAAGCAACATCTCTTCTAAGCAATTGACCTACCCCTCTAGGGTACCATTGATATTCCTGATTTTTAAACCTACGTAGTATTTATTTCCTTATTTTATTATTTGTGAATTGCAGTGTTATTGTGAGAAAAGTATGATATTTCTGATTTTACAGACAATATTACCACTTCGGTCTTCACCAAGGCAGAAATCAACAGCATGGGAGGATAAAGTTCTATATTAAATTGAACAGAAGAAACAGAAGTGTTATGGATACTAGAAGTACTTAATATCATCATATTACCAGGGCCTTGTGGTGTTTTACCAGTTTACTTAAGGAAACAAGCAACCCTATTCATAGGTCATTAATATAACACTTCCAACAGTTGCTCAGTTGCTCAAGACAGGGATAGAACCCATCCATTCATTTTCTTACCACTTTATCCAGTACAGAATTGTGGGAGGGATAATACCCAAGGACTAGAAAAATGCTGATGTAGTGTCCTTACATAAAAGGAGAGATAAGCTGAGCCATGTAATTTTAGACATCTATTATTTGGTTATGAAAACAATAATTAGAACTAAACCTGTCGGTCATCTATGGAAATATGATCCTAGTTAATACAAGCAAGCTTCTAAAATATGTAGGTCTTGCTTAACTTGATATCAGTCTTGGAACATGCTGGTATTCACAGTTAGAATGAATGAACAAGAGAGTACTGTTGTAATGTTCTAATTGGGGTGATGTAGTGAATTATTAGAGGTATTTACATTTGGATCATAGCTTTTCCTAATTTACATTGATGATCAAATTCTGTAATTAGTAAACTAGTCATGTAAGCCACCAATAACAAAATAGGAGGATTAGTGCAGCACATTAGTGCAGAATTAGCAGCCAAGGTAACTTGAAATGTTTAAATTCGGAACTGGGCAAACACCTTGTAATGACATAATTTAGACAAGTGTATTATATTTATTATGAGGTACTATATGCAGTATGTACTCCCTGGACAGGACACCAGTCCATTGCAGGACACACACACACACCAGAGCTAATTTTCCCAGAAGCCAATTAACCTACCAGTATGTTTTTAGACTGTGGGAATAAACTGGTGCATCTGGAGGAAACATAAACTCCATGCAGATAGCAACCTAGATCTAGAATTGAACCCTGGGGCCTATCGCTATGAGGAAGCAATGCTAACCACTGCACCACCATGCTGCCCTACAGCAGATGTTTAATTTATAAAACTCTTCTCCTTTTGACATTTAACCACTGTGAGTCCGTGACTAACATTTCTGTTTGGCTAACTGCAATTCAGATCAGATCCTAACTGTAGGCTCAGTCAAGTGTGTACCTTGCTTAAATTTCATGTTTAACATCACTGTCTTCTAAAATGGGAAGATAAAAGACAAATAAAAATACTATTCTTTGATATTTACATCAAATCTCAGTGGTATCTGTAGATTAAACTGATATCCACAGTAAAGGTTGGTGAGTGGAAAGCAACATGTAGCAGTTTAGTTATACTTATATTTATTTGTAAAATATAATTGCAAAATCTGGCCTCAAAATCAGATGAGATTAATGAGATTAAAGAAAGTCATATGTAGTTTTCATGATGCTTGATACAATGCCAAGAACATGCTAGCATTTTACAATATAGGGTTTTGTAATAGTAGTTCTTTATACAATATATCTAACATATTTGATTTTTTTTTGTAGGATTTGACTCACAGCGTGCCCGGAGGCTTGAATTTGTCAGAAACGCACATCACTTCCAGTAACTATGGAGCGACAACAGAGGGAATCATAGAATCAGGACCATATAAAGGTATTTTGTTTTACAGGCCTTAACAATTAGTGTATTGCATAGCAGTTTGGTGATACTTTATCCATTGTACAGAAATGACATTTCAGTTGCAGTAAGTCTATCATTGTAATCTATACCTCCATAGTAAGTCCTGTATATTTTGCTGTTATAGTTGTATGTGTGAGATTACGTATAAATGCAGCCTGTAGTGTCGGTCTTATTCCTTGGCAGCTGGATTACTACCTTTTTAACCACGTCTCATAATCTAAGCAAGGCTGGGCCTGGTCAATGTTGGAATAAATGGAAGACTTCCAAGGAAAACAAAGAGCTGCCACTACAAGAGGTGTTGGTGGACCACTAGGTTGTACTCTTCCCTTTTGTCTGACCAGAATTTCAAAACTAGCGCATCAGTAAGTTTTAAAGGACCAGTAAGTCCTTCAAAAAAGTCCTGACTGGTCATTAAAGTTGGTGGTTGTCCTGGGTAAATTATACATACCAGGCTTTCTGAAATTCCCCCTTAATTCACTTGGTAAAGCAGTTCCTGACTGCTTCCTCTGTGTAGTGGGGCTGCTGGTGATCAATGGCTGCCTAAAAGAAAAGATAAGAATGCACACCCCCAAACTGCAGTGGTGATGATAAGAAAAGAAAACAATATACAAGTAGAGTCGGCTCTACGTCTTAAAGGAAAATACCATTGGTTAAAAATTGGTTACAATAGGTTAGTGGTTTAGTATAAATAACAAGTTTCATATGTGAAAAGCCAATTAACTACATATTTAAACATATAATAGCTGCCACATGTCACCCAGGTGTGTGCTGCATTTCTTTGGTGGATGAAATGGGTCCCCTCCTGTTTGTGGTGCTGTTGTGTCCTTTGGGATGAAAGTGGCTGTACTGTATATGTAGTGATATTTCTTATTAGCTTACTACTTTTTATGGTGAAACATAATATTGAGAGACCTACAGTATAGATCAGAGGAATCTGGTTTTGGGGTTTTCCCTTCATTTGTAATTGATATCTTAATTCAGTGGTATGCAAATTCCACAGAATCATATGTTCCACACACTACAATGCTTCTGTAATGTGCAGGCACTTCTGAAAGCAAAGCCATTGGTTTTCGTATATTCTCTAAAGAGCTGTCCTTTACTAGAGGCATCAAGAGGTGATGTTTGAATTTGAAAAGGAGGCACACAAATGACTGCTAATTTTCATTTATTGCTTATTCCTTTCATTAACACTTGCTCATCTCACATGAATAAATTGGCTCAGTCTACTCTTGGTAACAGCTGCATAAGCACTCTTTAAAGCACATAAGCACACCAGGTGCAGCCTGTCTACAAATAGCATACAGTTTATGTTTCTCTTTTAGTTGGTCCCGTGAAAAGCAACATATGTTATAATCATTCTGGGGATTTGTTGGAGAGGTACTCTGTCTTTGTAGTAAAATTACAAATGGAGTTTTGTTTAAAATTACTATAACATAAGCGTTAATGACACTGATTGAAATAAGCAGAAGTAGTTTTGGCAATTATACTCCAGTTTTTTAAACAAATCTTCAGGGAAATCTCAGCCATTTCTGCAGATGTTATACTCCAAATAAAGGGTCACGGTGTCATGGATAAAAAGAAATGGAATATCTTTTATAAAAGTTATTTGAACTGTATTTGTAATTCTGACATCTTTAAGATTAAAAGCATCTCAAGTTGTTGTTTTAGTGTGGCTCTATACAACTTTATAGTTGGTTGGTTAGACATGATAGTATCTTGAAAATTACTGACTTATCGTAATGGAAGAACAATTATATACAGTTCCCATTTGTAAAAATTATCGTAGGTTACAGTATGTTGGCCTTTGAAGACATCTATAAATAATTTTTTGAAAGGTCACATATAAATGTTCAATTAGAGGTGTTAGTGGGGCCAGCAGGGGGCGCTCACCCTGAGGTCCATGTGGGTCCTAATGCCCCAGTGTAGTGATGGGGACACTATACTGTAAATAGGCGCCGTCCTTCGGATGAGACGTAAAACTGAGGTCCTGACTCTCTGTGGTCGTTAAAAATCCCATGGCGTTTCTCGAAAAGAGCAGGGGTGTAACCCTGGTGTCCAGGCCACATTTCCCATTGGCCCTTACCAATCATGGCCTCCTAATAATCACCCTCTATGAGTTGGCTTCATTACTCTGCTCTCCTCCCCACTGATAGCTGATGTGTGGTGAGCGTTCTGGCGCACTATGGCTGCCGTCGCATCATCCAGGTGGGGCTGCACATTGGTGGTGGTGGAGGGGAGTCCCCATGACCTGTAAAGCGCTTTGAGTGGAGTGTCCAGAAAAAGCGCTATATAAGTGTAAGCAATTAATTAATTAAATAAAATTAGCCATCAGCAGGATTCTTGTTGTTTAAATAATCAGATCTTAAAACATTCCAAAGCTCTCCGGTCAGGCACGATTTTAGTTTGCGAGATGTCGGTTTATCATGGCTGGGACAATGTTTCCTGTGGTACTGAAAGGTTTCTTGATAGCCACTTGTCCTTGCTCTCAAGATCTGTGCCATTATTCAACTCAAATTTACCCCCCATATGTCTGCAATATGTCAAGCCTAAGCATGTGGCAATATTGCTAACTGCAATCTGGTGGAGTCTTTGCAGAGCCTGGAAAAGGGCACATTGGTATGTGCAATGGGCAATTTCAACCTCTTAGACACTGATTCATGCTTAGTGAGAATGGGTACGTTTGCATTTAAGGGAAGATAATGATGGCACAAGTAAAAATCCTTTTATTTCCTTGTGCCAATAGAGTCAAGTTGTGAAGCAACACTAGCATGTTATTACGAAGAGAGCCCGTAAGTGAAGAATAAAAAGATAACCACTCGCTAAGATTGATTTGCTGTTATTTGGCATATTTTCTGTTTCAGCACAGGTCAGGTCCCAAGGGTACCTGACTAGAGATGTTCATCTCGTACTAATTCATAGAATTCAGTGTAATTGCGTTTATTGCAGGAGTATGTCCGTTTCCCAGAACAATACCTTCCCAGATACTTGCCATGGTGGAATTTGGGTGCCATAGTAAAATGGTATTAAAACCATGAAATGCTTTGTAAATGCAGAGCAGTTATGAAAAGGACGATCTAGCTTGTTTTGTTGCTTGTATTCATCGATCTGGGGACCACATTCAGCCATTTCCTTGTAATAAATGCAGGCTCTTAGTTTTGACGATTGCTTCAGTTCAGAGTTGCACGGTTGTGCAGCGGTTTGCATTGCTGCATTCCTTGCAGTGCTGTGGCCCTAGGTTCAGTTCTTGGAGTTTGTATGTTCTCCACATGTTTGGCCCATGCTTGCTTGGTTTGGCTTCGGTGTCCTCAGTGACCCTGTATTGGATAAAGCGGTTAGAAAATGGAAGGATGGCTCAGTTAAGCCAGTAACTGGCTGCTTTATGTCATTATGCTGTGAGCTGGATTGAAAATCGACAGAAACACTGGCCTTCCACAGCCAGCACTGGCAGCCCTGTTTTAACCTGTCAGAGCAAGACATTCCTTTAAATCCAGGAATGTATCTGTTGTTCTTCTCTGGACAATATTCTAAATAAGACCTTACTACTGCATTATGTAATTTCAGCATAGCAGTGTTTTATTGGAAGTCTACATTTTTTATTATATAGGTTGCACTCACACTTTGGGTTTTTTGTTGCTTTCCCGCATTGTCTCGAAGGTCTAAATGGTCTTAGTCTTTTTTTATCAATGGCCTTTTATCTGCACGCAAAAACCCGATTCCAACATTTTATTGTTCGGTGTTGCCCAAAAGTGCTCATATTCTAAATTAGATTTTGCTAGTTCACTGTACAATTCTACCATGTCATACTTTATATAGATCCTACACTTTTACTAGATTTCTTACCGTTCTGTTTGCTTTTTCTGTTGCGTTGCATTGTCTAGATGCAATGAGTTTCAACATAAACACCTGGGATTTTTCAATATAGTACCACAGTACTGTATGTATATGGTACTTATTCATAGTACCATCTTAGCTCAGTGTATTTAGTTTGTATTTAGTTTTTCATTCTATTTCATGTTACATCTGTTTCATTCTATCCTTTTCATTGTTATTTTCCAGATGTTTTTGATTTAACTATTTTAGAATTTTTCTTTTTAGCTTCTACTATTTTCAGTAATTCTCCTATTTGGTTTCTCATAAAAAAAACTTGACTTGTTATTAACGATACCAGAATCCATATCATTGATTTAAAATAAGAAGAGCAGACATGCTCATATAGATTGTTACTCTGTGTCCTGGCTCTTGTATAACTATATAAAAAGATTATTCAGAACCATTTAAGACATGAAAACATTTAACTCCATTATGTTATGTCTATAGACTAAAGGAGGATGAAATTAATCTGACACTGAGCGGATGAGTATCATTATATTAAATATGTAAGTCAATGCCAGTGCAGAAGGGATTGCATTTCCTTGATTAGGAGAGGATGTATCCAATGATTATTGGTTTGAAGAACTGAGTCACTGTCATGGTTTGGTTGCAAGACAGTAATACTATAGAAATAAAAAGGATAAAGACAATTGTAGATTGTTTTTATAAGGTTTTGAAATTGTCTTCAATCCAAATCCTATGGATCTATTTAGTAGTATTGATCATCTTTAAATACATGTAGCAAAACCACCTGTATGTTTTACCTCCAGCACCACAGGCCTGAAAACATCAGATTTTTAGATAGAAAAAAAGCAAAAGCCTAACAACCTGTATTTCAAATTTTTTGTTTACCATTAAGAAACGTGTCACTTTACTGGAACAAAAATATCAAATGCCAGTAAACCGATTCCTAAAGAGTTCTATTAAGTGAAATTGGAGCGTCCATTCTACACAACTCTTTGGATCTGTGCCAGGACCTCAGCCTGGGTATCGGTTTCTGCACTACACCTTTAAAGAGCCATGTTTTCTAACTACCTACCTTATTTTTCCTGAGGAGCTGACCTGAATTGTCTTCTTTCTCCACACTGTACATCAACGGCTCCCCTGTGGAGACAGTTAGAAGCACCAGGTTTCTTGGTGCACACATTACAGATGACCCCACTGGTCCCTCAATACCACCTCCCTAGCCAAGAAAGCACAGCAGCGTCTCTATTTCCCGCGGCAACTGAGGAGGCCAAACCTTCCCCTGTCCATTCTTACCACTTTCTACAGAAGCACCATTGAGAGCACCTTGACCAGCTGGATCACTGTTGGGTTTGGGAATTGCAACGCTTCTGACCGCAAGACCCTGTAACGATTGTGGAAACAGCTGAAAAGATCATTGGAGCCTCCCTCCCTTCCATTCCTGTCACCTATCACAAACGCTGCTTACACAGGGCCTCCAGTAGAGTAGATAACCCCTCCCACCCCTCCCATAAACTCTTTGCCCTCCTACCATCTGGAAAAAGATATCACAGTGTACGGGCTAGCTCCACCAGACTCTGGAACAGCTTCTTCCCGCAGGCTGTCAGGCCCACTCCAATTCCAGAAACAGGGTTTAAACCCCCCCAGTTTGTTGTGTATATTGTATTATGTATTGTCTTGTAATCTGCACTTTGCACTACGTGTATCCTGTCTACACTATGTCAGTGTCCTGTCTGTCCTGTCTTTATTTGCTCCGTGGACCAGGAGGAACGATATTTTGTTCCACTGTATACTTGTATATGGCTGGAATGACAAATAAACATGAACTTGAAGTAGCAGCAGCCATGCAGATTGCGTTTTTGGGGCATTCATTTTTGCAGGGCTAACCAGTGCTTTCTAATTATCCAATATTCACTGTTTCCAGGATCTACAAGTCAGCCCCAGTCACCTGTTGTCTCTCCCAGCAGTATTGTGGCTAGCAGACTGGCCAGATCAGCCTCCGATATTCCTAGTGAGAAAGGTACACCATGCACTAGCTGGGTGATCCAAGAACTTTCTCTTGCTATATCTGTACTAAAATATTCCTTTAAAAAATTGGCTTCCTTTGTGGGACTGTGCATTCTGCTAAAGCGATCACCTACTACCAGTTTGTTCCAGATTTCCAATAATACCACTTTTTTCTTCCATCTCATCATCTTTCTGACTGGCCCTGCAAGTAAATCCTTGAAAATCGGACAAATAGATGGCTACTGTATGTTTACAATACTGTGAGATGCTTTTTTTTCCTTAACCCAAGGTTAAAAGGAAGTTTCATTTCAGCTTTCTCCATAATTCTTTCTAAACCCCCCTGTCCTGTTATAGCTTTATACTTACAGGTCATGCAAAAGCAGACACTGCTGTAGCTTTCACACATGAGATTTATGTGCGAATGTTTTGCTTACCTTCTGCTCTTTGGGTGTTTTTCCCTGCTGCTAATAGGTGTTTCATAGTGTTTCAGGGGATTTTCCTTTATTTCATGCTCTGGTATGATTAAAGCTTTTCTTTTTTGCTAAATGGTGATTTTGGTCCTTTTGCATAGGATTTGGCTTGGGTTTTGGACTATTGTTCTGTTCTTTTTTGTTTTCATTTGGTTTTGGTTCATAACTTTTTTTTTAAATATTCGACAGCTTGTTTTTCAAGGCATAAAAAAACAAAACGTATTAGGAAATGCTAATATGTAGAGAGGGCTGGAGCACAAGAAAATATTGTTAAATTCTCCTCACCATGATGCTTGGCTTGCTCATATGTTTGTGCCCCTGAAGAAATACTTGTATGTATGCAGTATTTATTGTATTAACAAGGTTTAAAACGGGGGACATTTTAAAGGGGTATTGAAGGTGAGGTGAAGGTGTATTGCCTGATAAATGAGCTTAGAGTACTTATACAAATTCATTTTTTTAAACCTTTACCTTTAAACATTAAATACCTAATATTGTTTATAATTTATTTAAATAAAATATAGACATTTACGCAAACTTGAGCAGGACATTGATCCTTATTTTCACTTTGAAGAGCTGTTTCCTGCCAGAAATATGCTGCAAGAAGGGCTGGAAAACTGACTGTTCTTTTTCCTATGTCGGTACTTGTCAAGCATCGACAGTAATTGTTTGCATATAATGGGTTTTGGCATGTTTTTACATTCAGAGAACAGCATTCCCAGTATAAAGACAATACATAAGATTGTACTGTAATACCTGTTCCATGATTAGGTGAAAAGCACAATATCATAAAACATTATCATATACGTTGTGCAAGTATTGCCTATTTCATTATCGGGGGGGCACCCTCCTCAGCATTCCTAGTAAAAGGAGAACAAAACTAGCAGCTATCAGACTGCTCCGACTTCAAAGTTTAGAATACAGCTGCCTGAAACTATTGTGCCATTATTCTTATTCATTTAATACAAGGAATGTATAGTGATTTACTGTGAATTTTGTTCATTTGTTAGTTTTCTAGTAATTCAACTTATATAACCATGTCAATATTATTTTAATTAAAAAGCAGTATAGAAATAGGCCAAATGCAAACGTGGTTTTGTTTTAAATCTTTCTCACAGAGAGTTCATTCTTGTATCTGTTCTTCAGTTTTTAGTTTTTATCTACAGTGTATCACTAACAGGAGCTGAATCAGGTTAGTCATGCTAACCTGCTCCCAGAAAAACCCTGAAATAACTGAATAATTGTCATCATGCAGTTCTAGTCTAGTCTCTGTGCTTAAATCTGTTCAGGGATGCAGGTATTAAAGCTCATAGGTGTTAAAGGCCTTGTGTGGAATCCTGTGTGCCTGGATTCTTTATCTGGGAAGAATCTCCAATCTAAAGAGAGAGCAGTGAATCCTCCATCCCAAAGAGCGGATACAAGGCCTGGCCATGTCACTCACTCTGGCTTAGTGTCTCCTTTGCTTACATTGCTATGATTGTGTTTGTTAAATCTTGTTTTTTTAGGAATTCCAGCAACCACCCCTATTGATGCTTTAAATTACTCTGTGATTGTTGTAAACATTCTGTGGAAAAGAAGCAATTTAATGTGACAGCACTGCCTCATCAATCATGGGAAAGATGGGAGGAGTACCAATTAAAAGTTTTTATGTTACCTGTATTTATTAAATGGCCAAGGAAGTTAGTACACATTAAACACATAATTTAGAACCACAAGCCAATGTAATGTGGCCCATGGGTTTGTTGGGAATTTCCAGTTTGCAGTAATTTGATTAATAATGGTTGAGTTTATATAAAGGAAGGCCGAGCCAATTTTGTATCATTCCTTTAGTAATGAATGAGTTCAACTGTCCTCTCCAGGCATGATGAAAGTGCAGCCTAAAAGTGGACCCATGGTTGTCTCAGATGAGATCAAGAATCCTGCCATTGAGAAGCTGGATCTGGTGCGAAAATGGAGCATCAACACTTACAAAGTAGGTAGACCCTTCATCTGTGAAAATGTTCTAGTGCCAAGCCTGCTGTTGTTTGTGGCACGTTGCATTAGGAGCACTTACAGAAATTAAATAGGATGGCTAGAAAATAGAATTGCTTGTGCCTGAGCGGTGTATGTTTGTATTTGCAGAGTGCAAATTTATCAGCTACAGCACCCTGGGACTAAAGGGTAAAGAGCAAAGCTGTGTCAGGCATTGCAAGCTCACTTCGTGTACTAGAAAACAACTGAATTATTATAAATGTTCTGTTCATTCCCGATTCTCTGTGTATATTAAAATATAAAATCAATGGTGACAACATCATCTGGAATTTGCATTGTTTCAAACTCTTGTTTATGCCAGCTTTTCTTAGTAGTCCTTTGCAATCACCTCACACCGCCTTGAGCACAGCGATGTTCACCGGGAGAGCAGGCCTGGATTAGGGCTCGGTTCAGTAGCGTGTCCTCACTTTCCCATCTCTCCTTGGTCAGGCTGATGGCTGTAACAGTCTAAATCTCTGGGGTAGTATGTAGGTAAATTACAGCTAATCACGAACTACATAACTAGATTTGTTTATTATTCCCTCCCATTACCTTCTAAAGTATTGTCAGTGATGTATATTTTAGTGTTTTTAAAGCTGACTATTACAGTAGAAAGTCTGCTAATTTGATAGCTTCAGTGAAAAGAACTGTTTACGGTTCTTGTGTGCTTTGTTCTTTTGTTATTAAGGTTGCTTTTACAGATTTGATAAAAATAAATGCTTTTTGGTATCTTTAACACAAGTATGGTTTGTGTGTCTTGTAAAATCGTTTAATTGTGTTGATCAACTAAATGATTGCTTGGCAAAAAACATGCACATCACACAATTGAGAAAACTAAGGAAACCGCAGTCAATTGTGGTAAGTGCTGACCCTCTGCTGTGTTTCAAAAAAACATAATACAATTAATAAAAATGACAATTTAAATATGTGATGTTTTTATAAGCATTATATTCTTTAATAGTAAATTAACATTTTCTGTTGCACAGTAGTCATTCATCAGTTTGCCATAGACAAGGTCAAAGATATATAATTATTCTCTCTTTATACTGGCAAAGCTTAAAGATGAATTAATTGTTAATTTGCTATTAATATTGTTGTTCTCTTATCCATTATCTTTCCTTGCCCTGAGACCACAGATTTTGAATTGTTGTCTTGTCTTCCTGTGGGTATTGTGACACAGTGACTGAAACCTGTGCAGTTACGTTTAAGAGTCTGTAATGATTGTTTTAAAATAAATATATTTAGGCAAAACATATTACCAGTTTATTACTAATAAGTAATATAATACTTATTATTTTTAATGAGGTAAAATTAGTTTTTGTTATAGAAAATGTTGACTTCAACAACAATGTTCAATTTTGTGGTCCTCTGAGAATGTCAGCGGCCTATCTAATGATACTGCCTCTGTTATAGGAATGGTTGGTTCCAGTCTTCCAGAGACAGAATATTCCAGGATTTACCAGTATTTTTCAATTATCACAACCAATTACAGACCTGAAAAACATGTGATTTGTGCTTTTAAATTAATTAATTAATTTAATTTAACATTTAAGAGCTGCAATGAAAATCAGATGACTCTCTGATGCCCTCAAGCACTGGAGTTGTTCTTTCCTGTCCTAGTAGGTCATCGATTATCTTTTCACCTTTGTGCTTGTTGCAGTGTACGAGGCAGATCCTGTCGGAGAAGCTGGGCCGAGGGTCTAAGACTGTGGACTTGGAACTAGAGGCTCAGATAGAAATTCTCCGGGATAACAAGAGGAAGTATGAGCAGGTCATAAAGCTGGCACAGACACTGGCAACACAGCTCTTCCAAATAGTGCAGACTCAGAGGCAACTGGGAGATGCTTTCGCAGACCTCAGCTTAAAATCTCCAGAGCTCCACGTAAGTGTACATCCCCACAAAAGCTTTGCAAACACCCATTTGATATGAATTAAAAAAATATAAAATATTAATATTTTAGTTCGTTTTCATGGTCGTAACAATCTCTGAGGCTTCCAAAGATTCATGATAGCATGAATGGTATTGTACAAGTACCTTTGAAGACTACAGTTTGGTATTTATTACAGTTCTTGAAAAAAGGATTTTAAAAAACTGTCAGGTAACTCATCATTATTGCTGCTACTATACTATTTCTATGATTTAATACAGAGGTTTTATGGCTTTCATCTGAAGTTATGCAACTGGTTGCCTTCACGTTATTTGAAAGGCTACTTGATTGAAATCTTTATGAACTGATGTGCCTTTTTATGGCATAAGGTGAGTCTCAAAGGAAATAGTTTCCAGCATACAGTAGCATTTCATGATTTAGTTAAGAACATTTTGAAGCTTAATTTGAGGAAAAGTAAAGATAAGGCAATAGTGCAACCAACATGCAGTGTTCCCCTCTCTGACTTACAGCATTTTGAGAGTCCCACATAAAAGGCACCTCTCTCACACCAGTAAATAATGTTTCTCCAGTGGGTAGAAGCATGGATGTGGTGCTGAATACTCTGCTTCTTTAAATACTGCTCAGATATTGATGAAACATCAGAGACACAAAGCTGAGATGCAGGACAGAATGGCCTATATTGGGACCATTTTCAGTTATTTTACTAAGGATAACTTCATATGTGTGTATGCTTTCTTTCCTGAGGCAAGACGTTGTGTATTTTAGTGACAGCTACCAACAGCTACTACCTATCTTGTCTTTGTCCGTTTCATCATGCTGATGAGAATTTGTGTCGGGGTAGGAGAAAAGTATGCTACATATATAGGTAGAATGACAGGCTTTGTGTTACTGTTTTCTGCCTGATAGTAAAAGACAGGGAATTTGCTTTGCTTTCTGTGACTAGAAAAATATTGGAAACTTGAGAAGTGAGCTTAACACCTTTCATCCTGGTAAAGTGTCATTCCAGTCAGATTTCTCTGTATTTTCCGGCACAAGTGCAGTGGCGTTTTCATTATCCTGGAATCTAGTCTGTTATAGTTGTACAGTATGTTTGCATCAGTGCAATGTTACTGGAGTTCTGTTCCCATGTGTGTTTTTTAGGGATCAAGATGCTAAGAAATCTAGACTTTTAATGATTGATCCTTTTATTGTCAAAAATACTACCTTAATCAATTGTTTATTGTTGATATGTCATCTGTAAGGTTTGAGACCAGTTTCTACCAATAGGTTATTAAGAATTTGTCAATCTAGTAAGACCTATGGAAAAATTGTCAGTTTAAATATGTAGTTATTTGTTTTGATGTTAAAGAAAAGGAAAGGTATCATGTTTAGAACCATATATTTCAAAAAATATATTTTTCTTGTCCAGAATAACTTAACCACAAAAAATGAAACAGTAATTATTAAGCGAAATGTTGCTTTTGGCTATCTATCATATGAATTAATTTTAATAGTATTTAAATAGTTTGCAAATAATGTGTACACTGTTTTCATCAGCCTACTGTTCTGTTTTGATTGAGTTAATGGCATGATGGCCTGGCACTGCAAAAAAAAGCTTTTATCTCGACTTTTTAAAAAGATTTATTTCAATACAAATAAATTAGATGAATTTTATTTTGGTTATATTTTATCAGAGACTCAAATTTTAGAGTGTTGAGAAACTTATCTATTTAGATTTAAGCTACACAGGCCAATATAATTTATTTTCTGCCAACAGACTGAAAATCACAAGATTTAATCAGGTTGCAGCATGCTGTGAGCTCTTCATTTTCAGTAGTGTTCAATACAACCTGTTTTTTCTTGTTTCTGGCAAGCAGACAATATAAATGGGCTAAATAAGGATGTTCTTTGCTTGGTTCATTTGTTTGATTATGTAACTTTATTATATTGTTGCTTTTGTATGAGGACATGTGAAGCATACCTTATGTGCCTGCTTTTGAATAAAATTGGAAGCTTCACATTATTTTCCTGCTGAAACATAAATGATGGCACTTCTTAGCTCATTATGAAATATACACGTTTTAAACTTGAATAATATATAATAATGAACTTTATTTTATATAGTGCCTTTAAAGGTGGCTTTTCAAAGTGCCTTGCAGAACAGCAACAACAACAATTAAAAATAATAACAAATACACAAGATAAACATGATGAGAATACACAGAGGAGACAGTAGATGGTGGTACTAAATACAGTAGGAGCAGAGGGGTAAAGAATGGAACCAGTTAAGTAAAGGCTCTTCTGAAGACGAAGGTTTTGAGTCTAGATTTGAAGGAGTTTAGAGAAGGTGACTCTGATATCCTTGGGGAGAGAGTTCCAGAGCTTAGGGCATAACGGGAGAAGGTCCTGTCACACATAGAGTCTAGATGGGCTTGGGGGACAGTTAGGAGACCAGAATTAGAGGAGCGAAGGTTGCCAGATGGGGAGTAGGGTGATAATAGCTCAGACAGGTACCGAGGTGCCAAGCCATGCAGAGCCTTATAGGTGAGCATGAGGATTTTGAAGTCGATACGAAACTTGACAGGAAGCCCGTGCAAGAACTCCAGGATAGGAGTAATGTGATCACTTGTTCTGGAACTGGTCAGGATTCTGGCTGCCGAATTTTGGACATATTGGAGTTTGTTCAGTGTGGATTTAGATACCCCTGCGAGTAGAGCATTACGCTAGTCAATTTGGGAGAAGACAAATGTGTTGATCAGCTTTTCAGCCACAGTTAGTGATAACATAGGGCATAGTCTAGCAATATTTCTGAGGTGAAAGAAAGATGTTTTAACAATACGCTGCACATGTGAGTTGAATGTTAAGCCAGAATTGAAAATAACCCCAAGGTTTCTCAATTTAGACTGAAGCTCATGTACAGAACCATCTACAGATAAGGTTACAGGATTGGCTTTACAAAGTTGGTGGGGAGTGCCAATAAGTATAATTTCAGTCTTGTCACAGTTAAGATGAAGGAAATTTTGAGTCATCCAAGTTTTTGTCAGAGATGCAATAATATAGAATAGAGACAGACACATCAGTGTCAGGTTTGGTATGGATGTATATTTGAGTATCATCAGCATAGAGATTATATTTGAGGCCATGTGATCTTAAAAGCTGACTAAGTGGAAACATGTAAATGCTGAAAAGTAGGGGACGCAGTATCAAGCTCTGAGGAACACCAAACCTAAATCTGCCAAAAGAGACAAAGTGACAACGATCAGTGAAGTAAGACTTGAACCATTTGAGAGCAGTGTCTGAAACTCCAAACACAGTCTCAAGACAAGAAAGTAAGATGTAATGGTTAACAGTGTTGAAAGTAGCACTGAGATCAGGAAGAATGAGGATAGAAAGAGATCCAGAATCCGAAGCTATTAGGAGATCATTAGTAACTTTGACCAGGGCAGATTCTGTGCTATGAAGTTGACGGAAGCCAGATTGGAGGGGTTCAAAAAGGTTATTTACAATGCGGTGGTTATGTAACTGAAATGTGACAGCACGTTCTAGAATTTTTGCAAGAAAGGGTAAGTTGAAGGGCGAAAATTGTTAAGATTGTCCAGAGCCTCCTTTGAACATTCTTTTTTATTTTTTTCAAGACCTGTAAGTAAATTAAGCATGACTAAACTTGGCAGGGCACATTTCTTCCTACTTCTTCAGTATTCCAACTGTTTCTCCTTTGAAGTTTGACAGAAGCAATTTTCTCTGTTTTAAGTCTTGTTTCAGTTTGTGCATCCTTAGTCTTGAATGTCTCTGGGGGGTGGGGCATCACTCAAGATGTGTAAACTTTACCCTTCCACCCATTTTCTAACTGCTTTATCCAATACAGGGTCGCGGGGAGGCCGGAGTGAATCCCGGCAAGCAACAGGCGCATACCAGGGTATACCTTCACAGGGCACACACAAACTCAAACACACACACTGACACCAGGGCCAGTTTTCCCAGAAGTCAGAGCCAGAGCACCTGGAGGAAACCCATGCAAACCTGGGCAGAACACACAAACTCCACACAGATATTAGTATGGAAATTGAACCCTGGGCCCCAGCACTGTGAGGCAGCAATGTTAATCACTGCACCACCGTGCCTCCCATGTAAACCCATGTATTATAGAAATCATGTCTAGTGAAAGACACATTCTCCACCGTTTACTTTTAATTTCTTACAGTTTTTGTCCTCACGGCTTTCTGGGGTGTGACAAAAGAAGCTTTTGAAATGCATCAGATCAGGGACTTGTTCAACAATCAGATTTTACATTAATTTTTTTTATATTATGTTGCTAACAAATCCCAAAACGTTGACAAAGCAAAGCTCTTCAGCTTCTGTGAAGAATGAGAACTGATTTCATTGTATTGCCTACAAGACGAGACATGTCCCTTCCTATCTTTTAAGTAAGCACACATGCAAGGGGTTTTTGGCTCTTTAAAAAAAGTGATTAAGTTGCTTTTCAGAAACCCAATTTAGTGGATGATACCTTTTTAAAATATACATACCCTTGACTGTAGTAAATAGACTTTGAAATTCGAAATATCACTTAATAACCTTGTGTTGGGCAAGCAGCTAATTTCACTCACGTAACGTGCTAGGCAGTTTTGTAAGATGCTTTCACAGGGTTTTGCAACTAAAACCCCAAATGTGCTCATTGGATATAATGGTGTTTGTGAGAGGTTTGTTGCCCTAAGACTTTGCCTTTTCTTTGTACTGTGAGTTGGGCCTTTATCTTCAATAAAAATGTTGTCCCTTTTTGACATGACTATTGGGATGTACAACCAGAAGTGCACACCCTCAACTGTGACCTCCCAGTGTCCAAAATCATTCTTTGCAGCTTGACAGTTAAAATAGCATATTGCCATAATATAGAGGTTGTATAGTGGAATGTTCTCTCCTGTACATGACTGCTGTGTGAGAATGATAAAAACCCAGAATCACTTAAGAAAATTAGTATTTCGCTTGCATATTTCAGAACACCACTGAAATGACCTGCCCTGAGGAGTGATTTACATATAGCTTTTCTTCCACGATATCCCATGCTGTGGACATACAGTAACATCTGTTCTTCTATCCAAACATTCTGCAACACTTCCCAATAGTCTGGGTTCTGTTTCAGAACAGACCATAGCATGAAATGTCCATTTTAAGGATTTGGGTACCTGGGGTGTACAGCAATTACTGGTTTTCTTTTTGCCTGTCTTGGAGTGACCAACTCACCCAGTCAAAATGTATTTCTAAAGGTACAGCCATGAGCATTTTTATTATAATTTAAAGCCTCTTATTTTGTTTTGTTTATCATTAGTTACAAGTGAACTTTTTTAAAGATACAAAAGTATTACAGCAGCTTACATCATTCCTTCAGATTTTCTGTTTTATTATTTGATTTTAAGTATTTTTTATGATAATTATTTACTTTAAACGGCTATCTTTTGAATCCCTGACAGCAGCCAGTGGTTCTAATTCATCCTTTAAAGTTGATATGGTTCCATTGAAGAAAAGCAGTATAAACAGGCCTTGAATCCTGAACCTTTCAAGTAAATGCTGTTAAGAAAATCCTCTTAAAAATTAGTGTGATGATATTTTATGTCACTTATGCAAGTTATGTAATGTTTGTTTTTTCAAGCACTACATTTTACTGCATAATTAAAAGTAATCTAAAACTTAGGTTTGCATCTGTGACAGCAGAGGGCCCGATATTCAGATATGTGAATATCAGATATTGCTAGGTAGACCTGGGATTTGTCAAACAATGTACAGGTATGTCAAGCTGAGCTGATAGGCTCACTTTATTAATTAAGCTAGTTTTGATTTAGTTCATAATGATGTCTTCAGTTCCTTTTTCCTGTTCTTACTTTTTTAATTTGCTATTTGCCTCAGTTTTGTGTTGGAAAAATTTAGACTAAAACCAATTCAGTCTTTTTTATCTATGTTTTGGGTTAAATGCAAGCCCTTTTCTATTCTCTAAAACATAAGTTGAATGCATTTTCATTCTTTGTGTTTCAGGAGGAATTTGGTTTCAACGCTGACACTCAAAAACTATTGTCCAAAAATGGAGAGACGCTATTGGGGGCCATTAACTTCTTCATTTCCAGTGTGAACACCCTGGTAAACAAAACCATTGAAGACACCTTGATCAACATAAAACAATACGAAAATGCCAGGTATGCGAGATGACCAGTGTCAGTGGATGGCTACAAAAAGTCTATATAAAACTTCAGTGTTTTCAAAGATAATTTGAAATTTTGTATTGAATTGAAACATGGCTGTGCGAGGAAATGCAAGTCTGTCTGGCATTTTACTGTAACGTTGTTAAAATTAAGAAGCATTTTCTCTATGCTAAGAAAAAGAAAAAAAACATTTTATATCTGAGTGAATTGATGTGCAATTTTTAAAAACGCTTACATTTGTATTTAACACTTCAGGCCGGTGTCTTCATTATAATTCTGTTCATGTTTGTTCCTCATGGTGTTTTGCTTCTTATTAATGCTACTGACCTTCTCTTTTCTGGATTTGGCTTCTTGCTAAATTTCTCTCCAAACCTTACCCAATCTGAATTCTAGTCTTATCTTATGACCTTGATCAAATGGTACAGCCTGAATTCTTAGCCTGTGTTTTGCAGAATTCTGTGCATCCTCATTACCTGAAAGAATTACATTGTTTGGTTCATGTGGCATCACCCCGATATCGATTTCATGACATACCTGGTTCTAACATGTTAATTAAACCCTTTTTTATTTGATTTGTTGGCATGATAGTGATCTCATGAAGAGAACACGATGAGAAACAAATGCTGTCAAATGCTACTAAAGCATGCATGTTGCATTGCCTTTTGATGTATGCTGTAGAATTATGAATACGCGTTCATTTATTTCAATGGTACTGTATTTTCAAATGATGGTGTTTTAGTGAAACCAACCTTGTGTCCCCATGATTTTAACCACCAGTTTACATTAAGAATGTAAGGGTTCTGTGTTCAGAACATTTAGGTGATTAAATACCTTTTGTTTCCTTTGCAGGTTTAGGTGCTTGAGTGTTTTCAATATAGGGTCGGACAAGTTTAGCTGGGGATAAAATGTATCTTTTAAAATATTCCTGTATACACACATGTATATCTTACTAAATTTACTTTTCTGTAGTAATCAAGTATAGGCTTTGCTAACTGTATGTCTTTTCATGAAGCTAGAGGTATATTATGCTCCTATAAGACAGAACTGTAAGGTTAAATGTTAATGGCACTTGAAAAAAATCTTAATTTGAGTTTAGATGTGAACAAAAAATGAAAAGGGAAGTTAGGTTTACAACAGAAAACTATAAATCCTCCATATTTTAAATTTAGGGTGTAGTACTTTATTCATGGATTGAAACTGGATTAAAAGCAGAACATTTTCTTGCTTTAAATATACATTTCTGCACTGGCTTTGTTATTCATTTCTTGCAAGGGGGGAATTTTGTATTTGTTTGAAGGTGCAAATTAAGATTGCCAACTTTTGAGATATAGATTACATGACTGTTTCCTATTGAAAGCAAATTGAGCAGACACAATGGCATTTGCTTCTGTTGGTGCTTAGTTGAATTTGTGAGGACCCTCATTATGAATGCCTTCGGAGATGCTACACTGTGCATCTCATATTAAATTCTGTCTTGCCACAAAGTGGCAGGAGGGATTTATAAATTTACTAGCTTGTGCTAAGACCATTGCTCATAAGAATGTCCTCATTCACTACAGAGGACAAAAAACATGTCTACCAGTATCTCTGTGTTAATAGAAACACTGTCCACATTATTCATTTAATAAGTATGATCCACTCATCGTTGTTAATTCATGTTCATACTCAGTTAAGTCATATTCTTGCCAGAGTCGCTCGACAGAGCTGGCACAGGCTAAAAGAGACAAAATAGTATCAGCCTCAATCCCATTGAGACAGAGGTCCAAACATCTAATTTCACTCTATGGTGATGAAAATGTTCTTTTCCTCTCCGATATGCCTTCTTCAATTCCCCATATCTTCCCTGCTTGATGCCTTTGCCTGACTCCGTGGCTGTGAAATAAACTGGTCAAAGGCATCCTTATGTCTTTGAATCCCACTTCAATGATAATGATAAGAAAAGATAATTATTATGGTTACAATTCAGTTGTAGATTTTGGATTTTACTTACCTTGGTATAAAAATCTTTCTCAAAATCCTTAAATAAATTCATAAAGAAAAAGATATTTGAGGCCCCAAGCAAAACTAAAGCAGATTTGAATAGATAATCTCCTTATCAGGCCACATTACATGATAGGATTTCTATTATAAAAATTAAGAAATTTCCTCACATTCATTTCTTAAAAGGAACAAGTAATAGGTTTATTCCATGCTGAAAAGAGAAGAAAGAAAACACAACATTTTGGCTGTGGAGCCTATAACTAATTTATTCTATTATAATTAATATAATTTGTAGGGGAAAGTGGCTTAAGAATCTCATTTATGACCCTGCAGTACTCCAGAGGTTTGGGGAACTAATTGTAAAATGTCTATTTTAAATGTTGCTGTTGGGCTTTTTGGTTGAGGGTGTTTAAGCCATGGCTAAATTCCAGGGTGCCACCTCATGCCATCTAATATAGAAGGCTTTAAGTAAGCCAGTTTAAATTTCTACCCCCAGGAGCTGAACTGTTTTCCTTTCAAGGGGCCTAATCATTGCACTCACTGTAAATTGGGACCAAGGCTAACCACTTTCTTAGTAGCTCCCTGATATTTAATAAGCTTTCACTAAGTTAAAAAATTTTTTTACTAAATGGTTCTTGACTTTTTACTTAACCATCATTGTCTGCAAGCAATGCTTTTTTATTTTTTGACGTCTTTGATGACAGTGGCCTGTGCACAATTTAAGGATGTGAAGGAGGCTTACTCACTCCCAGGGGTGTTCTGTTTTGTGCATCTGGGACTTGAGTTAATGGTTTCAGTGGTCACCACAACAAGGTGTTTAGGCTGTTCTCTATATGACGTTCTCACATCTAAAATGAAACCCTTCCCAGGTACCCCTTTTCTTTGGAAAGCGAACGGGACCCGTTGGATCATAGTCCTAGCTGGGATGCAGTCCTGACACACCAGCTAATCCATTTTATACTTCAGTCTAGAATGTATGCAACACCATGCTGATGGATGCAGATAAAAATTGTGCTTGACCCTCTCTGTCACCAGTGCACACAGGATAAAGCCAGTACTTACCTGCAAATATTTTGGGAGTGTCCTGTGATAGAATACTTTTGGGTGAATGGCTGTAGGTTACAAATCAGACTGAAGTGATTGTCGCTAAGCCTTTTACTCCATCTTTTTGAAGGTGATGCCCAGGTTACTGCCAATCTACTTTTCAATGTTGGGCCAAGATCTTAAATCGAAGAAGTTGTTACTCCTATTATTATGTGCTTATATTTGTTGTAAATTTGTTCATTTGGATTCAGAACAATTTAAATGAATGATAAATGAAGTAGTGTGCACATTTTGCATTGTAGAGCTATTGCTAGGATATTGAGGCTATATAGAGCCACAGCAATAAAAAAAAATTCAGACCTTGAATTATGTCTTTCAACTTCCCTAACTTCTCTTCTGTGCAACATAAAAAAAATAAATATCAAGAAGATGGAGGTGATATACTTTCCTTGAAATTTTGAAAAACGGATAACAAGGGCAGCATCCAGGTTATCAAAGTACCATTGTACCAAACCTCCAGAGCAAGACAAGATAGGAAGTGCAGATGGTGTTAAACTTTTCTGAAACTCCACTGCCTTCCCAGATACAAACGTATATAACCAGCATTGATAGCTGTATACCTGTAAAACAGAAGTATGCACCTTCATTACTTTTTGCTTGAAGTGATGGATTTCCAGACAGTAAGCTTTTTCTGTACTTTATCTCCTGTTCTGTTATGAAGTGGTCCATCCACTAACAGCTGATAACGCACGTCATCAAATGTGGATTCCCTTAGGAGTGGTGTGAAATAAATATGTATCGCTTGATGTGTGTTATGTAATGTTATATTTAGGTTTTAATGTAATGTTTACTTGTGATGTGTGTATGTTTTGTTAATGACTTCCTGCTTTGATGCTAGATGCATTTCTGAGAAGTCAGACAAAGTATTATTGAATTGCAGCAAAGACCACAGCAAATATGTTTTAAACATCAAAAGTCACAACTTCTGTGCTGAAGTAAAAATGGATTTTTCTTACAGGGTTGAGTATGACGCCTATCGCACAGACTTAGAAGAGTTGAACCTGGGCCCCCGGGATTCCACTACCGTTCCAAAGATCGAGCAATCTCAGCAGCTGTTCCAGATCCACAGGGAGAAATACGAAAAGATGCGCAATGATGTTGCGGTCAAACTAAAATTCCTGGAGGAAAATAAGGTAAAGCAGGGGTTCAGTGTGCTGTAATAACCAATTGAAAATGTGTGATTCGTACACTGACATTTTCCAGTCTGGAGAAAGCTGATGTTAAAAGGGAGTTTTTTTAATTGCTTCTACTTCCATAACAGATGTAAAGGAGTCTATTCATCAAGTAGAAAAGGACTGCAGCTTCATTCAAGTAATGTTCTGCACACCGCTGCTCAAATTTAAATGGGTCTTTATAACTCTTTAGAAAAACTTGACAAAATATAAGGAGTGCACTGTATGAATTGAGTCTAGTGCTTCTTGTTTAAGCTTCCTACGAGAACAAGAAATGACACGTCGGACAGATGAGGTTAACTGTAGGATTTACCTAGAAAAAAGAAGCAGATCTTCTTTCATCTGTAATATAGCTATTGTTAATGCAAACACGAAAACGGCAAAAGCACGGACAAAGTTTTAAATGAAAATGTTAACCGGTAAGAAATGAGTAGTCAGGTTTTGTATGGGACAATACATTTTAAAGTTTCCACATAAAAAGTCTAGTATATTTTGTACGAGCCAAGTACTTACTCATGCCACATTTGATTCTTATTTTCTTTAGGCCTCTTTTAGTCACTAATAATTAAAATTTTGATATCCATTCACCTATGTTCTAATGGCATTATCCAATACAAGGTTGCGGGGGAGACGGAGCCTATTCCAGCAAGAGACAGGCACAAGGCGGGATACATTCTGGATGGGACGCCAGTCCATAGCGGGGCACACGCAGACATGCACACACTCACTCCATGCAGATACTCCCCAGGTTCAGAATTGAACCCAGTGCCCCAGCGCTGTGAAACCGCAATACTAACCACTGCTCTGCCCTCTGAATATGTAGAAAATATATAATTATATATATTAGGCAAACAGTTTGCCTCCCTGAAATGTCAAAGTGTTTTTTTATATTGGGATTTGCTGTGGTTTGATTCTCCATCTTTTCTCTGTCTCTCTCTCCAGGTTAAGGTATTACACAACCAACTTGTCCTCTTCCACAATGCTATAGCTGCCTACTATGCAGGAAACCAGCAACAGCTTGAACAGACGCTCAAACAGTTCCACATTAAGTTGAAAAGTCCTGGTGCAGACTCTCCATCCTGGCTAGAGCAGCATTAATCCCATGGGAGTAGTACAATGCCCAATGCCAGGGAGCATCCAGGAACAGTCCAAAAAAGGCATTAACATATTGATTCTGAATAATAAATATATGGTGATTTTCCCTTTTCTTTTGTAGGATTTCAAACTTTAAGACAAAAAATATTTATAAAATCAAACCTTTTTCTGTGCACTTCCATTTTTATATCTTGTGAGTTTAATCTCAGCTGAGGAGACACATATCCCATTTTTGGTTTTCTGATGACTGAAGTTTGCACTCAAATTTTTATTTCAGGAATTAGATAAATCACTTGGTGCTGATAAAGACAAATGTGTTTTTTAACTTACCACATGATGATAGATAACAGATGATAATATTCAACAGGTATTATAAAAATCTTTATCAAATATAGTACGGTGGAGTTTGTACTTTTCAGCAGATGAACTGACTTA
Source organism: Atractosteus spatula (assembly GCF_055471065.1). Taxonomy (NCBI): domain Eukaryota; kingdom Metazoa; phylum Chordata; class Actinopteri; order Semionotiformes; family Lepisosteidae; genus Atractosteus; species Atractosteus spatula. The sequence goes on from NC_142706.1 coordinate 54,530,500, forward strand.
AGTTCATATCAAAAGACAGCACAACTATCATGTTTGTGTCTCCTCTGATGAGGGTCCAACTTGCAGCTACTACTATGCTTTGTCAGAAGAGTATTTTGTTGGTTATCTCATTCTTATTCTTTTTGTGAGAAAGTACTTATAAAAACACAAAATACATTTCTTGGAATTTTTGAATGGAAGAAGGACTAGCCTTAATGTGCAACTGCGTGCCTTTTTTATACAAGTACCTTCACTTCCATTGTTAGAAAAACTAGCAGGTAATTTGCACTGCCACTGTTTTTAATCACTTTCCTTAAGGACACCCTGGACAGTGGAAGGACCAAAAAAAACAAAGACCAGCATTTACTATTATAACATTAACAATCAGTTTTCGACTTTAACGGTCTCCTGTTTTCCATATCACACTTCATGCACATTGAGACTAATTAAGATAAACTTTGTTAAATATTGTAAACCAAAATGCATTGCGTTCAAAACTGTATTTGTATTTAGGAAAGATAATATCCCTTGCCTGTGCTGCTCATGTGTGGGGTTTGTTCTGTTGTTTTTGAAGCAAAACAGTGTACAGATATGTACAAACTTCTGAAAAGTTTTTCATTTTGTCAGATTTGTGTTCCTTATGGCAGTGTATAAGCAACTTGTGTACATTTACCTAATGTTTACTAACAGAACTATATAAATATATATTTGTAATTTCCCACATTTGTGACAGATATATTTCGACACATTTACTCTTGGGCGTTTTGTTTTCTCATTCCATTACTTGCTGAGTGTATCTGTGTAATTAAGAAAAATTGCTAATTAAACGAGTTGACTGCAGCATGGGCTTCTGAATGTCGTGTAACATCTTGAAAAACAAAAAATTAAAAACCATTGTTTCTTCTAATTGTCGTGTTATGACGTGTGTTTTCTTTCAATTGGCAGTATTAATTGCTGCAGCAGTGTTCCCACCTTATAACCTGATCTTGTCAGATCTCAGGAGCTGATCAAAGCTGGGCCTGGTCAGGACTGGGTTGGACAGACTTCCATGGAAATCTAAGTGCTGCTGCAATGAGTTTTGGTAAAATAGTTGGTGGTTCTCTTCTCCGTGAATGAGGATTTCCGAACCAGTGACTTAATTTGGTGACTGAGGACACTTGAGAGGGTGGTGCTGTCCTTTGGATGATACATTAAACTGAATAAATTCAAATCTTAGTTCATAAAGACCATTTCAATTCCACCATCTATGCCATTTGGTAGTTACTAGCTAATTGATGAGATGATCTCTTTTGGTCATTCCTCGAAAGAAACCATGGTATCATCTTCAGCAACTTTATGGCTAGGTAGCTTGTTCTATATTCTCACATCCCCTAAATGAGAATACTAGTAGTGGAAATAACAAACACCTATATACTTTACTTGTTTCTTATTTAATGAAAAGGCTTTCTATTTGTTCTGGCCAGTAGCATTTTCTTCATTCCACACCTTAATATATTAATTCATGAATTAATTTATGTATATTCATTAATGTATTCATTAATTCATGAATACTTTAAGTGTTTGGTAAATAAGTGTGTTTTTCACATTTTGCATTGTAGGTGCTGAAATTAAAATGCTAAAAGAACCCTAACTAAATACACAGGAGTTTGTTTATTGGAGGAGTCCGAGTAAGACAGTACTGCAGACTCTACAGGACACCTGAATCAAAACTGGCTATCCCTCGCCTTGAGTACTTAGGTTGGCTGCATTAAGTAATCTAAATGTAAACGCTTTCATTTTGTATTGTATTCAACATTCAACAGGTAATAGAGCTGGAAGTGTGCTCATTCAGGGCAAAGGAGTAACTTACTGTTCAAGTCAAAACTAAAGTCCGTCCTAACTTTTCTAATTGGTTCATCTAAGCTTTGTGTAGCTGTTTCAACCCGAAAGTGTTCTTGGCCTTTGCTAATTGCAGTATTTCCTGGTGAAAGAAATACAGTGAAAATACAGCCTGTGTGATTCACTGTACATTTCAGCAAGAACTAGAGATACTTTTGTGTGTTATGTTTATCTTCACAAATGACAAAAGGGGGGTGTTATTCTTAATGCAAATTGTTGGTACTTTTCAGGAGTTACAGAATTAATTTCCTCTTTTCTGTGCAGTGCACACAGTTCTGTGTTCTTCACGTTTTATTTGGTTGGGTGCAATTCAGAACAGACACCTACAGAGTCCTAGGGGTGAATTTAATCTGAGATCTAAGCTTTCCGAAAATCTTAAATCAATAAAAAAAATGTATGTTGAATGAATCTTCAGAAACACTTTTAAATACTTCCATGCGTTTTAAAGGCTCTAATTCATGGCCAGCAGCCATATCACCCTGCAACTCACAACTGGCAGCCCACTGAAGCTAAGCAGGTGTGAGCCTGGTCAGTACCTGGATGGGAGATCTCCTGGGAAAAACTAAGGTTGCTGCTGGAAGAGGTGTTAGTGGGGCCAGCAGGGGGTGCTCACCCTGCGGTCTGTGTGGGTCCTAATGCCCCAGGATAGTGACGGGGACACTATAGTGTAAACAGGCGCCGTCCTTCGGATGAGACGTAAAGGTCCGAGGTCCTGACAAAGCAAAGTCATGTCAGAACGATTGTAAGTAATCTTTGATAATGCTACCAGCTACAGCGTATTGGCTTAATTATTATGAAAGGTCATAAAGTATTCATGTCAACTTTAAGATCATGGCTTTGCAGTTATGTCATCAGTACTATTGAGTCCTGACTCTCTGTGGTCATTAAAAATCCCAGGGCGTTTCTCGAAAAGAGTAGGGGTCCAAATTTCCCATTGGCCCTTACCAATCATAGCCTCCTAATAATCCCCATCTATGAATTGGCTTCATTACTCTGCTCTCCTACCCACGGATAGCTGATGCGTGGTAAGCGTTCTGGTGTACTATGGCTGCCGTCCCATCATCCAGGTGGGGCTGCACGTTGGTGGTGGTGGCGGGGAGTCCCCATTACCTGTAAAGTGCTTTGAGTGGAGTATCCAGAAAAGTGCTATATAAGTTTAATTAATTCATTTTCTTTTTTATGGGTGATGCCACAGTCATCTTTTTATTGCAGTTCAGAACCACATAGTCTGTCTTGTGCTTCAGAGATTTTTGCAAAATTTAAATTAGATTTTTATTGGATGGAAATATTTTTTAACTTAAATTTTCTCCACTTAAAGGTTGATTCAAAGACACTCCCTTCTGAAGACATTACTCTTCTGCCTTTCAATATAGAAGTGGATAAGCCCATCATTTTTGATAATGAATTGCTGATCTTTGCTAAAATACGGAGTCCTCCACAATTAAAAGAAGAGTGACTAAAAATACATTTGGGAGGCATTGAAAACACATTAGTCTTTGAGGTGCCTTTATTCTTTTGAGACGGCAGGCAGTGCTGTTTGTTCAGTGACTTCACCTGTCTGCCTCAACAGCTTTCACAAACAAAGCACTTTGTTTACTCGGCCTCTGTCCCTTGACCAAATAAGACCCCTTTGAAGCTTCTACTAATAAATAAAGCCTGTTCGGTTTCTGAGGCTACAAAAGTGTTTGAATTTTGGTGAAAAATAATATACTGTATTTTCTAAGTATTCACTGTTTGCACATTACCTTACACTAGTATGCTGCAAGCAGCTCCTTCTAGCATGATTTTTCTGATGTGTTATTTTACTGCAGCTGCTGATAATCAAGCCTGTCTTTTTAGAATGTTTGCTAAAAAAGCCGAGGGACATATTTATGAAATGTAATTATAATTTATTCTAATATTGTTACAGTTGTTGTTGTTTCTGTTATTTCCAATTATCAAAGCATAAGCTACAAAATCCTCGATATATTTGAAGACTTCACTATACATTAAATACTTATAGAGTATCTTCTTTATTCTGAAATCGATTTCACACTTCAGAATACATTTCAGCTGCTATGCACTATCATCCTGGATGGTGGACACCTGGATCTGTGCTGGTTTGACAGGAATTTTGTCTTTTCATGTTAATAAAAGAACTTGCTCAGATTTTTGTCTTCTTTGCAACCTTTGGTAAATAAATAGCAACATCATTTCTTCAAGGTACATTATAGGTAATTCAAGATACATTATAACCCATTTTTAGCCTGTTTTATGGGGGAGGACTTCCTTGTGTTCATGTGGAACGTAAATTGGTGACTATAAAAGTCACAGTCTTCATCCCTAACAGCCTCCTTTGGAGTAGCAGTAGGTCCACATTCACTGCTACTCCAAAACTCTTCAGACATGGGAGGCATGGGAAATTGTATCTTTCCCCTGCAGGGGTAATGTATTGGACTGGCTCTAGCAAAGTCATGTCAGAACGATTGTAAGTAATCTTTGATAATGCTACCAGCTACAGCGTATTGGCTTAATTATTATGAAAGGTCATAAAATATTCATGTCAACTTTAAGATCATGGCTTTGCAGTTATGTCATCAGTACTATTGAGTAAAACTACAATGTATTTGCTTGTAGTGGTTAGTGCTGAGTTACACAGGAAGGCTATCATCAGAAATATTACTAAAATCTAAATTAACAAAAATCTAGCCACACCAGAAGCACATAAAATTATTTCCAGCAGTAAATTACTTAGGCGGCACCTGTTTGTTTTTTGGAAGCTAGAAATGAAATCTGTCTTGGAATTTTAGAAACTCAGCAGTAACCCTTATTAAATCTAAAAGTGAATACTGGAACTATAATGATTCCTACTGCTCCTACAACTTACCAGCTCAGGAATTTCAGTCTAATGACTGATAGATATATACAGTAGTATTTCTGGTGTGCTTCTTAATTGGTGCATATCCTGACATCCATATACCACACTCTTCTTTGTGGTTTTCCTACAGTACAGGTCCTATGTGCTGTCAAGCCATGTTAACTTCAGAAAACATTGCACTAAGACAACTATCAGGATGGGCGGAGAACAGGGTAATTAGCACATTTAATGGGCCATTGTTTTTATTTGATCTCCTCCAGCCAACTTAAATTCGAATTCTGGACTCTTCCGCTGTAGTACAACCAGTCGATTCACATCAGGATGGACTGGTGGGTCTGATGACAGCAGCAGAGCTCTACCCACCCCTCTTCAGTATCTGTCACTCTGACCATGCTCACAGTTTCTTATTTCAAGCATTTGACTTAGTACATCTGTATTTGTTTGTAAAACCCAATATTTTCTATGCATGGTAAGTAATTAGGTATTAAGTATCTTATTTTTAAGATATGTTTCCAAATATAAATTATTATATTAAATATTTTTCATACTTTGATGTCAGTGCATAAATAGCTGCTGTGTATTTTAATGATCTGAACTTTTCAAACAGCTTAAAGTATGCACCTTATGTAGTAACAGATAAACTGGCTCAGAATGCTACAGAAGAAAGGAGTTGTATAAAATTATTTTACAATATTTCTGTCTGGGTAAAGTAGAAAACCTCAACGGTTAATACAAGCAGAGATCAGTGAATTGTAAGTCTTTTGATGTTGGTCCATTTCTATTCAAACTGCTTTCGAAGTTTCAAACTGTAGGACATCTGAAGACACTTTGGTCATAGCAGCCTATACCATAAATTGTAAAATTTCTCACAAAAGTTCCTCAGTCTATGAACAGGAATTTTAATGCTGTGCAGAATTTGTACTCCAGTGAGCAGGTTAAGACTGAGAGAAGACTTGCATGCACATCAAATGCCTCACGGGATTATTTTTAAATAAATCATGAAAGCAGAAAAGCTGGAGCTGAGAGTGTTATACAGTAATGCCACTTCAGAGAGAGAGAGATCAGTTCTTATTGTAGAGGTTAAGAGTGAAAGTGAGCTTTGGGCACTGTGTGTCTAGAAGTTGTTACTGCCATTTAATTCCAATCAGTCAACCCTCAACACACATGCCAGAGAACTGACCAGAACCTTTGACTCAATCAAGAGCAAAAGAAGTATTTACTAAGATCATTACAGTATGACTACAGTGAAGACAGTTATGTAGGAAACTTTTTTGAAGGTTGTTCTATATACAGTAAATAGAAAATAAAATTGTTTTAAACATATTCACAATGCATAATATTTAGGAACCCACAATGTTTTTGTGAACCCATAGATTGTATTTTAAAAATGAAATTTGATTTTAAAATATCAGATTTGCTGAGGCAAACACAGAACAGCAATTATCAGTAAGAATTACTGGTCTTTCCTCTATAAACCAAAATGTCCTTGATAAAAGGTAATTAAAAGTACACCAGTCCATGGAAGGGGGACAAACATGCACACACTCACAGCAAGGCCAGGTTACCCAGAAGCCTATATTTTTGGACTGTGGAAGGAAAACACACTCATTTAGAAATCCTAACACATTACTAGTGTCACAACTCACTAATTGATCTTCATCACTGTAACAACTCACTAATTGATCCTCATTATCTCACCATGCCCCTTCTTCCTCTATTTAAACCTTCACCCACACTGCACCGGTGCTTGATGTTAGAAGAACCTCCAACCGTGAGCTCACAGCCCCCTCGCATAGCTTACAGTAGTTTAATCTCCTCAAGACTTCCCGGCTTTTTGACCTCGACCTGCTCCTACTTGACCACGCGTTTGTCTCTAGTCCCTCGGATCTGTTTGCCTTGACACACAACCCGACCTCTAACCTGCATAGGGTCCTGTAACCACCTGCTCGTAACAACAAGTGCATTAATTATGAGTGTCTACAATATCCTAGACTCTATGGTAAAGAAACAAGTAATAGGTTTTTCCATGCTGAAAAGAGAAGAAAGAAAACACAATGTTTCGGGTGTGGAGCCTTCTTCGGGTGTGAGAGTCTGTTCTATTAAACTTTCTAATTTAAAAGGTCACCATATTAATGAAGCTAATGTTTAATATTGAGTATGTGTTAATGGATATACAGTAGCTTAAGTATGGATTTCTTATGTTACTGCTGCAGGCTTTTCTTGCTCACTTGCCTTTCATAACATTTTCCCGGTCAGTTTTTCCAAAGCATGATGAATGATTAGAGCAGAATCCGGAGATTCTTTTAAATTTTACAATGATTCTTGATAACGGGATCTGTCTTGCAAGAAATCGTAATTTCTACCAGTTAAGTTTCATGTGCATCACATTTTAAAACACCAGTGTCAGAGATACATTATTTTTATGCAGTGAAGGGATTCTGTATTAATTCTTACATTTGTTAGATTTAACTTGCAGAACTCAAAATCAAGCAACCTAAAAACGACCGAAGATAAGTGATTAAACACTGGAGTCTTATTCAACTAAAGATTGAACTAGGCTCAGTTTAAACCCTTTTATGGATGTGGAAGAGAACATCTGATCTCTTGCTCTTTTCTTCAAAAAGGAGATTTTTACTTACCAAGGTAAGGGATTTGCAAACATATTTTGAATTAAATTCTATAGTTTTACCTCTATATTTCTTGTGCTTCTCCACATTGTCCAGAGAAGGAAAATCCTGTGTCATCACCAACGCCCAAGTCTTTTTCATGTGCAGCTTCTTCAAACTCTCTTATGTGATGTTCTTTAAAGGAGAAGCAGAATGAACAGCACAATCAATAATGAAAATTAAACCTTACTTAAAGTTCAGGTTGCTACATACATGGCCAAAGTTAAAAAATATATACAGTACAGTGTTCAGTGTTCAGCATCTGAGAAGAGCATGACACGGTGATTAAAAAACAATTATTTAATGTACCAAATGTCTGTGCAATAAGTCCAAATGCTGATTGCAAACACCAGTGGCATGTTATGCTTCACGGATGAATTCAGTTCAAGGTAGATCAATTAAACTTTGACACTGGGAGTGCTGTGATAGGTACCGGAACACATTTATTCAGGGGAGACAATTTTAAGAGAAATACTTTATATTGTTAAATAAGCGATGAATAAGAAAAAAAAGTTCATTTGTATGTAGAAATTGAGGTTAAGACCTAAGGAATAAATCTGACTCCCATCTGCTTGTTGACTTCACAATTACATTTTTTGCCTGCATATTTTTACAAGCGATCACCACGTTTGTGTGCAATGTTTAAAACCGCCACTAGGTGGCTTAAATGCCTTGAACTAAGAGGTTAAAAACTAAGATGTTAAATGCGCTTAACTTGGTATCCAAATGTGTAAATTTTCTATGAAGAACAATGCTTTCACCATCATCTGGACTAACAACGTTCCTTTAGTAATTTTTAATTGTGCTATTACTCAATCAATAAAGCTACCAATAAGGGGTGCCGATAGCTCCACCCTTAATATACTTTTCGAAGTGCTTCCTTATTTTGCCAATTTATAGTGTGACTAAACTTGCACAGGCTTGGGTTCAATAGATTTACTGTAGAAATCGGAATACAGAACAAAAGAGCTTGAATGCAGAAACTCAGGACATATATACAATTACACCTGCACTCATCCCAGAACACCCCGAAGCGGGAAACACATTATGGCATGGCACTGGGGTGAAAGGTACCCATTTTCGCGTGCTCTGTTATCCAGTCTGGGGTCCCTGCACACGTCGCTTCTCTCGCCCTTGGGTACTGCACCCCACATTACCACAGGCACATCTTCAAAATAATAAGACTAGTGGAACCAAAAACACAGGTGTTACAAACGTACAGTAGGTCATTTAACGTCTTCAGCTTGCGTCACCTTTAAAATCTTGCACGATGTTTCTGTATAAAACTACTCTGTAAAGTCTACTAAAACCCTTTATAAAGCTGTACACATTCAGTCTGGCCTACACAGTGCTCGGTCGATAAACCGTAAACTGAGGTCATAGCGTCATGGCACTGTCTGGTAAGCCCAACCTTACATACTGTAACGCAACGGGGGCTCAGGCGGGCGCCCTTGCCGCATCAGGTCAGCCCCACACCGTCCGGGGCTCGAACCCGGGACTTCCGCGTCTCTCTGCAGCGACCCAGCCCCGTGAGCTAAAGAGAGATCTCTCTTTAGCTCACGGGGCTAGGTCGCTGCAGAGAGACGCGGAAGTCCCGGGTTCGAGCCTCAGTCGGGATGGGGCCGACCAGATGCGGCAAGGGCGCCCGCCGGAGCCCCCGTTGCGTTACATTGGTGTCAGAAGCGGGGTGGGATAGCCCTTCGCCGGGGACGGCGATTTAAGCGGGGGAGAGTGTAACGCTTACGGCCGACAGACACTGTGTAAGAGCCGGCGTACCAGAGCAGGTGACGTCACCGCCCTTCCCTATGATAGCAGGACTACAGCTACTGGGCTGGATAGAGATCTCTCTTTAGCTCACGGGGCTGGGTCGCTGCAGAGAGACGCGGAAGTCCCGGGTTCGAGCCTCAGTCGGGATGGGGCCGACCAGATGCGGCAAGGGCGCCCGCCGGAGCCCCCGTTGCGTTACAATACCATCTCTGCCTCATCAGCAAAACGTCAGATTTGAGAAATCCTGCTTTCGTATTGTGCTTTCTCTGTGGAGAAAGATTTTAATTGCCTTCCAAAAGAGTCCCCTGTGTCTCTTAACGACGAAGCGATAGTGCTGTCTTCACGGCTGGCTGCTGCTCAGCGCTGTGTGTACTGTGAGAAGAAAGCCTGCAGTCACGGTTTCAGCCCGACACTAGAGACCATTTCTTGGTTGTGCAGCTCAGTGTAAATGAAAGCTTTGCCAGACGGGCATCAACATGATCATTTTCAGCACTGCTGTTACGTACACTAGAAAAGGCCTGCCGATGAAAAGCAGCTGAAGCGTGGATTGCATTTGACTAACCTGGACTGAGTGTGTGCTCTGTAAATCAAGATGAAAATGTAGACATATCTTCCTTCAGCTGAATGAAATTCTGTCAAAAGCCTAGGTGCAGCCTGCGCACAGGAAACCCGGGGAATGCAAAGTAGAGTGTTTCTACAAATAGAAAAATGCAAAAACGTCCACTGTTATAGTTAAAGAAACACAGAATTGCTATTGTTTACCTTTTAAAATGGAAAGTCTTATAAAGAGGTTCTGTAGTCTTTTTAATATTTAAATTGACATTACAAAGGAGTATTAACAGAGTAAAAGTCCTACTGTACCTATTAACATGAGATTTGTGAGGTACATTACATAGTTAAAGCTTTGAAAGATTTTTAAATTCATAGTTTGATTAATAGTGCCCTAATTATTCTGTGGGGTGATACCCATTATGTGTTTGATATGAAGCTGTGGTCCAATAAACGTAAAATTATTTTTAATTGAAGAATGTACGATATGGGATTTTTTTTATCAAGTTTTAAATGGAGTAAACTGTCGACTACATGTTTATGCATAAAATAAATGCTGGACAGCTCCAATGCGAATTAGTACTATACAGTAGGTACATCACGATTAAACTGGCCTGTCTAGCCGAGCACAATAAGACATATTATTCACGAACCGAGGCGTCGTGTTGGAGGTAAATTATGAACAATCCCCGGATAGTAAATAAAGACACTGTATTAGAGGTGGCTTGTCGCTGTCTCTTTAAAGAGTAACCTCTGAACACTGCGCACTAGGAAAGCAGGCGCTGGCGCTGGCGCTGTCGCTGTCGCTGCTGGGTGGGGACAGCACTCTTGCCACCTGAACCAATCATTTCCAGAGTCTGCGCAGGCGTGGATGCTGCTTGCCTGCTGCTGGTTTTCCAGAATCCCTACAGGTTTGAAGGAGCCGCAGCGATCGGGAGTTTACCAGCTGCTGACGGAGCCTAAGGATTGTACTCCAACACTGAAGTGGGCTGAATTCACCTTGCTTTACCTCGAAGAAAAACATCCAAATTGGGGATATCTATTATTTTCGTTTGCCCTAATCTCTTTAATGGTATGTTGCTCCTTTAACATCAAATATTATATGTAGACATGTACTGTGCAGTGAACACGGGCAATGCAGACGAGCAAGGCTGTAGTTCATGTGACATCATCTGGGTCATCGGACCTGCTGTGCTCGACTGATGTTAGGTATTCCGAGGTTTCCGGACCAGCGTGTCCTGTCATTGCTGAAGTGCAGGTCAATGCGGTATACTGAATGTAACGTCAACCGCACCTTGTACACTTATGGTTCTGTGGTAAACTGGTGTAATTTCATTTTACATTGACAAATACTATAGAAGAAAACAAGACACCGAAAAAGGTAAGATCTCAGGTTAATTTAACCTTTTTGGGAAAGGTTAAATTAACCTGAGATCCATATGAATGATATCTTTAAGGTACTGTGAATTAATTTCTTTGTAATAACCCCTGAAGTTCAAATCAGATTTTATTATGGATTGGTTAGGATTATGACCTTATTTCAATTGTTAAGTATTTTCTTACATTATCTCCTAGAGATAGAGCGTAGGTGCTTTATTCGCTGTGTTTTATACTCGACTACCGTACAATTAGTGAGGTTTTCATTTTTTTTCATAGTGGTATGAAGAACAATAACTTTAAAAGGTGTCTGCTGTCACCTTAATTGAACATAAAATATTTACTCTTAAGTTTGCCGCTTGTGTTTTTGAATGCAAGTGTGAGTATCTGTAGAAATGGATAACTGGATTGTATCAATTCAGGGCTATGGTGTAACCGGTGGTTTTCGCTTTGTTGGTGTTCGTCAGTGGCGTCTTATTTAATAGTATGCTTTCCTGTATGTTACCGATTTCATTTTACTCCTGATAGTACTCATGTTCTTTTCTCACAAGCGCCGTTGGTGCAGCTGTGCACCTCGGTTCCTCAGTTAAACGCTTTTAAGTGATGTTCTTGTCTTATAACTCATTGGTTAGCAAAGAAACGCGAGTTACTGGAGAAATTGTATCGCAGTGTTAAAGTAGGCACCCCCTCCCTTCTTTCGGACTGTGGAGACAAGTAATTACAAGCTCTTATTCAAACCGAATTTGCTTTTGTGATCCGGCATCGCAACCTGTGGCGTCTCCGGGAGTCCGGACCCGTTGCAGCATTGGCATAGAAACGGCTGCCAGGCGGTGAAGGCGTCGCTTCACATTTGTTTGCAAAAAGTAAAATTAAGGATTAAAACTGATAACACGTTTTAATTTTATCGCAGCGAAGGGCGGCTTAAAGGCTATCCCTTAAAATCTTAAAGCAAGGACCTGCTCGAGTGTGTGCGTGACTAAGCATGCAGTGCCACCATCCAGCAGGTATTCGCACTACAGTTTCAGAGGGGCTGGCTAGGAGTAGTCCTTGATGGGCATAAAAAGAATAGCAGGTCCCCCCTTCCCGCAATCTAGAAACCGTAATGTTGGTATAAGTATTTATTGGAATCAGTTTATTAGTTTAACGCTAGGTAAAAGTAACAGAATTGAGAAAGCTTGTTTCTGGAGACCGCCACTCTAAAGACAGAAATTTGCCTCACTTTTTCGCGGATTTATTCTTTTGCCTTGAGGAAAAAAAAAACTGAGAGAAAAACTATGCAGAGAAGGTCTCAAAATTCGTTTCAGGAACATTAAAAAATAATTGGGAAACAAACTATGTATATATATTTAATCTCAACTCAAGGTACCACACCGTACACGATTAAAAAAGCACACCCATATTATAGTGCTCGATATTACGGATTAAATTTGCTGTGTTTTGAAACTAACCCAATTAAAATGGGATACGGTGGAGTTATTTGGGTATTTTGTTTCAGCAACCATTAAAAAAGAGCTGGGACTACAGTACCAGCAAAAATCAAAACGTCAGTTTAGGGCAACAGGTGGTAGCGGCCCAAATTCGAACACTGGTTGAAATTTATTTAGAAATGTTTTGAAGTGGATTACCACGGATTTTACTACGTGACTGCACTATTAACAAGTACGGTGGCCGAAAAAAGCCCCCTGGCATCTCTGTTGTTTCCATAGTTTTTAGGATGGCTTAATGAATGGAATGAGCATCATAATAACGACTGCGTTAACAAATTTAATACGGTGCTCCCAAAACGTCCATTTTCTTTACAATTATGTTGCTGACTGTCCCAATTTTCAAAATATTTGATATATAACACTTAAAACATATAATTGAGTTTACACATTTTTCTAAAAAAAAAACTCACGATGTTTTAATTGTGTCACAAGATTATGCGTCTTTTGTGTGTGTGCAAAGCCAAACTGGTTGTTTTCTGCTCTGTATTTCCTATGTCTTCATATCAAGCAGGACCCCTCTGACCTACTCGTGAAGCTGATGCTTTTTATCCCTGTGTGCCCTGGCTTGTTCTGGTTGCTGAAAGCAGCGCTTCCTGTGCCTGGTTATGCTATTTCACTTGCTACAAGGAATTGTAAGCCATGCATTCAAGTGTCAGGAACAAAGCTCAGTGAAAAGTTGTTTTCAGGTCAGGTCAGAGGGGAGGGTGGTCTCTTCATTACCATGGAAACTCAAACTAACAGAAAAAATGCAGAATTTCAGACACCATCTTTAGCAATTAGACATACTTGATGGATTACGTGTGAAAGGACTGAAAAAAAACCCTAAAGATTGTCTGAAAAGAAAATATGGGAAGTCATCCATAACTTGACTTTATTGACTTTACTCCAAAAATGTTAACGTTAAATGTTAAAGAAATCACAATGTTGTTGCAAGTCAGAGAAACTTTCCCTAAATTTCCACTTCCATTTCTCTTTACTGTCAGAAATCGTCCAAGGTCTGAGCATATTTGATCTGTTGAGGTTTAATTCAAAATTCTCTCCCTGAATTAAAATATGAATGTAAAGCTGACAGTATTTTTAAGTGGATAAAGAAAAGTGTCACATACTATAGGTCTGAATACGATATTGGGATAAAAGCATTATGTACTGTATTTTTGTGGTGGAAAAAATGTTATCTGTATAAAGTATCTGTGTACACACTCCTTTAGGGCAGAAAAACACCAAGAACTGTTAGTACTCACTCAGGACGATGAAATATAATAATCATAAATCTCAGTGTAAATCTTGTATTTTCATAAAACAAGCTAAACAAGCTTTGGTTTCTGCTTTGAACCTGAACAACACTCTTTACAATAAAATTGCTCTTGAGGGCAGGTAGAAATGACCTTTGTAGTTCTGAGACCCAGCATTGAAAAAATATGGAAGCTCAGAGTATGTTATTACATACAGTACACATGAAACTGACATACCTTTGTTGACATATAATGGCATTATTTTTGGCAAACTCTTTATGTCTTATCAGATAACTGTTGTCATAGAGTATATATACAGTAGCATGAGCATATAAGTGTGATGACTTGTGTACATGTTTCTCCCTGAAACAGATGGAGCTCTGAATGCTTGGTTTCACATGGATAGAAACATTAGGTGTTAGAATAGAGGTTGATGTGTCATAGAGTTTCCCTCAGCAAGCTAGGTGAAAAAAGACTACTTCTGGTTACATAAGCAAACTTTAATATTTGAGGATCTAATGATATACAGCACGTCTCTGAATGTATGACAAAGGTTAGAGCATTTTAAAATATAAAAGATAATAGACCAGCCTTAGAGGCAGCAGGATACAGTACATGACCACTGATAGGAGAGCATTCATCTGCTATTTAAAAGTCAACGAAGGGCAATAAATAAGACTTTGTTCTTCCTAAACAGTTTCTGTTTAACATAAATATATCTTGATTTATGTCATTCATGCTTCTTCTAGCTTTTGGTTTTCCTCAAGGTCATCCTAATTCGAGTAAGTGCAGGGAAGACGGATTGGGTGGTTGCTTTTTCTGTGTGTGGGCCTCTTTGCCATTCCGAATAAATATTGCACATCTCAACTGCTTCTCCACTTACCACCTGTTATTCACTATGGAAACTCCAGTAACACTCTGCCATCATCTCCCCTAGAAGCAGCTCAAACATTAAAGAATGGGCTAACATATTTGTCTGTTCTCCAATAAAGTGACATTTTAAGACTTTGCCTATTAGTTTTGTCTGTTGACACTGTTATGTGGAATTCAGAATTGAGTATCTGTGAATTAATAGCGTTTAAGGGTAATTAATCAGACCCTTAGAATTTCAAATGTTTTTTAACCTAATTATGTACAATAAAGAATGAGGAAATTAATCATTATGTTTGTAATATTTGTAATGTAATCCCTTTCCTCCCAAAGGATTTGAAAGCACTTCACATGCAGGGGAACTTGCTTCATCCACTTTTTCAGGGCAGCACCCACTTTGGTAATGCATAGTAGCCAGTCTGCGCTAACAGCCTCACTGCATAGCAGATCATGGGACTAGTGAGAATCAGAATCTATTTTATTGTCCACATACAGTACAGTAGAAGATCCATAAACAGCATGTTATGTTTTTAACCATCCATCCGTTCATTCATTCATCCATCCATCCATCAGAAAGTCGCTTATTCCTGGTTTAAGGATTGTTCCAGCCCAGAGACTATCCTGGTTGCATAGGGCACAAGGCAGGACTACACCTGGATGAAATGCCAGTTCATTCTAGTGCACACACCCTCACAAAAACACAGAGGGAAAATTTAGAGACACAAATTAGCCTAGACAGCATCCAAAGAAAATACACACAAGTATAGAAAGATCATGCATACTCCGCACAGAGTGTGCCACAGGCTGGAACCAGCATGCTCTTGGGAAAAGGTGTACCCAGGAGGCCAAGTTACATTGTCTACTTTAACTTGTACATCTTGTTAGTAAGATACAGAAGGGTCTGCGGGAGTTCTTTTGAATGTCGGCTCCTTTTTCACTCTGCCATTTTATTTGTTTTTTCTTTTTTGTCTGGATTGGTACTGCAGCGAAGGTGGAATCTGACCACTTACTGTTCTTTTATGACCTAAATCGATCTATCTCTGTCTGCAATCAAAGCAAATAGTTTAACAACAGATATTGGAAAGTTTTACAGTGACATAAAATGCTTCATTTTGTTCTTTTAGCACTTCCGGAAATACAGTGATAAAATTTCTTTGAGGTCCCATAGCACAAATCTAGAAATCCTCAGATCTAATAAAAGATGAACTGGAAAACCATACTGCTGGTAAAGAAGGGTTCATAATTCTGTCTTTTGTGCTGATGGTTGCAGAGGGGCTAAAGTGTAGAACAGACTGTTCTCCTAACTCAGTCTTTTACTAATGTCAATAGATTATTTCAAAAGCATTCATGGTCTCTGTTGTCACACATCAAAGCAAAGGAACAAGATGTGTAAAAAAGTTATTTTTGTGATACTTTGTTTTCAGAATTATATAACTGAACAATGTGCTTTTTAGAAATTGCTGTCTGTTATTTAGGTTCTAGATTAATTCTAATATTAATAATAAAATTATAAATAGAAAAATCATTAGACATTTTTCCCCCAGTGTATTTCATTTAGACAGAAGAAATCTGTATTTACAGTTCCCCTCTGTATAAGTTCGATGACCAAAGACCTCCAGTTAAAAAAACAGTGACCATACAAGGATGCAATCAAAACGTAGGAGTATTAAGACAATAGCATAACTCCTTACATAATGTGAAGAAAAAAATGTGGAACTATACTTGAAACCAATTATTCTTGTATACTTGTTGGCTCAATGGCATCTGACTGGGTAATTGAAAATAGCTAGAGAAAAATTGAAAGTGATTTTTTTCCACCCTTGTTGGCAATATTTTACTATTTTGTTTTTAAAAAGCACCTGGATCAGCAAAAACAGTCTTGGCTGTGTTCTGTAACAGGTGCACGGAGCTGCAAACCTGTGGCTGAAAAGTAGGGTGTTTTGGAATATACGTAGAATACTGAGAACATCCTCATGAGATTACATAACCTGTAAGCAAGGAAGTGGATTCGTTGTCAAGGTGCTGTATTGCCTCAGAAGTCCTACACAATATGGCTGAGCTGTGACACTCATGTTCTCAAGGTACTGAACATCCAGATTCTCAGCAGGCTTCCTCTTACAGAGCCTCTCTGTTAATGGTCCCTCTCTCGGCAGGAGAATGTCGGAGTGCAGGGATGCCTAGGACACCCGGAAGGGATTTTGCTTTTTGTTGTGCTGTTGATCTTATTCAAATAGGCTGGGAGCAAATTCCAAAGAACCCTGCTGTGCTCTTGAAGTTTGACGTATTAAGACTCATTTGTGCAGGCTCAAACCACCCCTGTGTTTCACTTGGGTATTAAAAACAAACTGCTTTTCTATTAGGAATCAGCAAGGCCGCTGGCCCCACACAGTGTATCGCTGAAAGTTTTAGTGTTCTTTCTGTCTTCAGCTGATCTGGGACACCAAAAAAGGGTATCTTGTGATCAGTGCAACATTCATTTGCTTCGTTGTGTGAACAAGGTAAAAGCTGCAGGCTTCTGTAATTTGCAAAGAATGGTTAAACCTGCAATCATCTAGCAAACTTGAAATATTCTTTAATTCTTTAAAATATATCCTTTAACGGAGTCTACCACACATTTATACCCCTTCCAGAAGGACCAACAGCACGTCAACATGAGATACAATGTCAGAAATAACCATATTTATTGCTTTATTAACTATTGCGTGCAGATATCTGTTTCTCAATCTCTTACTTTCATTTATGTTTGTATCTTCACTGAGGTAGAAATAACAGTTCTTTGATTTTCATAAACTGAAAATGTTGTAACTTGGCATTCAAAAACCTCCTGAAATAAAAAAATAGTAATTTAATTTAAATAGTAATTTTTCCTTTAAGTGATCTTGAAACATGTTTTCTAACAAGAAAAGATAAAAGATGCTCTTGAGATTACCTAATCCCTCAGACCCCAGTTTCTTCAAGGCTTTTGATGTAAAGCAAAGTTTTCAGCTAGAAGAAGGATTTGATTGAGTAAGAAAAGTCCTTACTTCAAAGATTTAAAGAAGAAGTTCTAGAGACAGACAGGATTAAGAAATGAAAAGCAGTTGTCGTGGGATAATAGCCAATGAAAAGTATGAGATTAAATTTAAGAAGGATTGTGAGGAATTGTGTTTTAAGAAGAAGTAAGTGTAAAACAGAATAAAAGCTCATTTTAAAAACATTGTGGGGAAAAATTAAAAAAGTCCAAATAATCAGTGAATCTGTGCTCAATTTTAAAATGCTCTCACCTAATGATTTTTCTAAAAGTAACAAATCCTATTCATAAGAGTTGATTTGAGTCCTAACCTAATAACATCCACAAAAAGCATTTGGTCCTATACTGTACGTATTTTCAATTTCAAATTAAACTTAATGTACTATAAAGTCAATCAGCTGCTGCTAATTGAGTTTATTGTTTTATAAAAGAAAATTAATATTTTAATAATCTATAAAATATATGTTTTTTTTATCATTTGTTTGCCCATGGTCCCTATCTTCTCTATGAGAAGATTTCATGTTTATTTAGTTTGGGCCCAGCTATCCTGCACATCAGTCTGTCTGACAAAACCAGCAGGCATGTGCCTGTGCCACACTCCAGTTGCAGCCTGGGAAATGGGGTTTGATTGTCAGCTCAGGCTGAATCCTGCTGTCACCCCCCTCCAGCACAAGGCACTGATTCACCTGCTGCTGCCCATCGCAAGTCAGCACGCACTTTCTTTTCGTTTCATTCCTCAGGAAATTCTTGTCAACATGCTGATGTGCTCTTCAAGTGTCAAAACAGGAAAGTGTTAAAAGTAACCTGAAGAAAAATGGGGTCAGTAGGAAGTGGGATGACGGATCCAGCTATAATTGTGTAGAGTGTCTCTGTTGGTTATTAAAGGAATGAAACTACATGGGAATCCCAAGACAGCCTGAACAAAATTCAGCTCATTTTTCAAATCAGAAGAAAACTCACTGAAATGCCCTTATAATTGAGGAACTGTCCCTGTCTTTTTAGTGATTTTTAGTCCTTTAACCCTTTACTTTTTTCCTCACTTCCAATGTATGTGTAAAACTGATTGTAAATAAATACCGTTCCTCCTTTTTCTGAAGCATTCTGACAATACTTCTACCATCCTGGAAAAATGTATCAACTCCATCTACAGTATGTATGCTTGAACCTACAGGAATTTTGGTTATTTTGTTGTGAATGGACCTGCTCTATTACAGTATATATCAATCACAATTTTGTAAAGAAAACTGCCCCTACATCCTGCATCAGTGCTGATTATTATCAAAACATTAGAATCATTCTACAAAGTTCTCATTTAGTATAGTTTTGTCGATAACTCAGTGAATGTTGCCGTTGCTGACTTTTCAGGAAGGCAATACGTGTCACGAAGCGTAGTACTGGACCCTGTGCAGACGGTATATTCCGGAATTGAGGGGAGTAGGACGACGGGGAGGAGACGACGAGGATCAGGAGGGGTTGACAGACAGGGGGGCGTGACGATGGTGAACTGGTGCTCGGGGGGCGTAGCCAGGGCGAACAAGTCCAAGGAGTCCAGGGGCGGAAATTCGGGGCGAAGTCCAAAAGTCCAGCTGTTTTCAGAATGTGAAGTTTTATCTTTTTCTTAGAAAGAGCTGACTCGCATGATATCCTGCCATTGTTTCAGAGAGTGGTGTGCAATAAATGTGCATAGAGATGTATTTTAACTTGGCAATAACTTGGTGAAAAATGCCAATATGATGTTACTGAAAGCCATTATACAGACATACAGTACCTATATATGAACCTCTGGGCTGAAGTTCACAAGTGTAGTTAAAATCACACAACAAAGCCTCAGGTACAATTTTGGATACAAAATTGTACAAAAATACAAGGTTGGATATTGACCAGATTATCTTCTGTAAACCTTGCTCCATGCTGAGCTGCTCAGTAATAATTAGCCATGCATTCAAATACAAGTTTCCCAGTGTTTATAAATTCAATATGACTCCATTCTAACCTGTCTCTAAACGTCATCCCTTAGTCTAAAAGTGCAGCAAAGTCTTAATAAGCAAGCTGAGAACACAATGGATGGAATTTTGATTGGTGACTTTGTTCTCAGAAACACTAGTATAGGAGAGTATGGTTAAAAGCAAGACTGAGTGCAGGAACTAAAGGCAAGTAAAAAAAAAAGTTAAATCACAGGAGTCAGTCTGGCTCTAGCAGTTAAGAGCTCATGAATATCAAAATGAAAGGAAAAAAAAACAATTTGGCCCTCTGAAATGACTGCACTACTCTAGAATATGTGTTTTCTATCAGTAACCTTGTACTATACATAATCTGTGGATTACCTAATTTATAAACCTCATAGTGTTGCCCTTTCACCAAATATTTGTATGCATCACATGTATAGTGAAAAAAGTGTACTTTAAGTTAAATGCTGTTGCCCTTAAGCAATTCTATTTTAAGAGTTTCACCTTTAAATTAAGCTTACAATGTTATTGGGAAGAAAATAAAAACAAGACAAGCTTCATTAAAAAATAAATATTGAACCAGACTGGTTGAAGTATTTCACTGCTGTGCTGTGGTGACTGGTCGACAGTAGATCAAACTGACTTTGAACCATCTTGTTTAGGAAATTAATTCTGTTCTCTCTGTCTTCATTGTGATTCAGTGTGTTTATCCCATGCTAGCTGCTGTGAGGGTGTTATTTTAGGCAGTTCAGTACTGTTTGCTAACAAAATATGAGAATTGAACAGGGATGTCCCCTAATAAAATTTGTTTACAACACTGTCAGTAACATTCATAAATCCATTGTCTGTTCTTCCTATTGCTGCTAACTATTTCATTGCCAGCAGCAGGCTGTCAGTGATTGGTAGTTATTTTTATTTCGCTTTATTCTTGCCCCTACTTTATGTCTTTGTATTTACCCTTAAACACGTTTTTCCCCCTCAAAAGGATCTGCAATTTTCATGAGAGCACGTGGAGTAACTTGAACCATATAAAATATATTATGCATGACTGTGAAAACTTTTATGTTCTAGTAATAAGAGCACTTTGTATGAAACCGGAGCTATTCAGTTTCTCCACAGGACCTTTATTGAAAAAAGCACTTTCCTTTTCAGGTTTTACTTGCTCAAGGGTTATTTTTTGAGCAGTTTTGAAAGGTACGGTGTGTATTTTGTGTATTGAAAATGGACTGAAAGTAATGTTCTTTGTACCATTGTACAAGACGTGGTAAAGAGAAAATTGACTGGAGTGGAGAGTGAGGAAAACTTGAACTATACAAAGTGTTCTCTCCAAGTATTGGAAGAGCAAAGTCAAAACATTTATTATAATTTTTTTGCCAAATAATTAGTATTTGTAATTATGAGAAAAATATGAATAATAAATACAGTGTAGTAAATATTTTATTTTTGGTAATCCCATTGGAACATATTATAACAAATCCATACTTTTTGTTCAAAACAGTGATTTCAAATAGCCATACAATACATATTGGAACACATACGCTAAGTAAAGGTAAAGGTGAAGGTCAGTATTTAGTTGCTTATCCCCCTGACATCATAAAAGCATGGAGTCTTTAACCTGTGTAGCCACCATACTCTTTGTATAATCATTTTAGCTGCTTTGCTGCAACCACGTTAATTTCTTGTCTTACCAAATTAGTTTTGAATTCTGTTTTATTTTATTCAGCATGTACAATTCATGTTCGATTGGATTTACATCTGGTGATTGGTTTGGGCAGTCTTGTACAGGGTGCATTCTGACTTGCGCCTGTTGCTTGCCAGAATTGGCTCCAGCTCTCCCGCGACCCTGAATTACATGAAGCTCTTAGAAAACGGGTGAATGAATGGTGGCATAGGCAGCTTGTTTGAGTCATTGTCATGCTGCATGATGTAGCATCTCCCAATAAGTATTAAGCTACCCAGCCATGTTGTTAAAACCATGTTGTTACTCTTGTTTCTTTCAAGAAACAGCTGGATGAGATCAACAGCTACTGAAATGGGTAGAATGGCCTCCTCTCATCTGTAACCTTTCTTATGTTCTTTTAAGAAGAATCATAAGCAGGAAGTTTTTTTAATGAACTTCAGAATTCATTTTCCTGTTGCTAAATCATCAGTAAAGATGAGAGAGTCAAACACAGAGGTGACATGAATAGCCAGTCCATGATATTTCCTCCAGCAGGCTTCACAGATTAGTGTTCTTTTAGAATAATTTTTACTTTTAGAATTTATATCACTGTTTGTGTTCCATCCTCCCATTTTAGATGAGCTTACGTTTTGGGACAAATGAACTTGAAGTAAATTAAATTAATACAACTTAATTGTACTTAACAAAAAAATAAAAATAACTTAGTGATTAGTTGCAAATCCTTTGCACGCAATAAATGCATCAAGTCTGTGACCTACAGTACTGACATCACTAAACTCTTATTTTGGTTGTTTGAGCTGCTTTGTCAAGCCTTTGCTGCAGCCATTGTCAGTTTTCAGTTGCTGTTTGTTTTGGGGGGTTTCTGACTTCAGTCTCCTTTTCAGCAAGTAAAATACTTGATCAATTGGAATTAAATCAGGAGAATGACTTGGTCAGTCTAGGATTTTCCACTTTTTTCTCCTTGGGTCATTGTCTTCCTGAATGATGAAGCGCCAGCCAGTTTCTTGTACATAGGCAGACAAGATATTTCTGTACACTTCACCTGAAATATGGGGATTAAACACAAAACAAGTAAATGGCAAAACATATAAGCATAGAAATACCCAGAAATAAAAGGTGAGGTCCTGCACTTATGCCTCATAATCACATTTTCATCTCAAATCCAGATTGCTTGAGTTTACAGCAAAAATAGGAATTTCGACTTCACTGTCCTGATACCTATGGTGGGCACTGTATAGTACATGCATTGCTTCTAGTGCTTCCAGAACACATAAAAGAAACAATACAGTAAATGTTCTGTCCAAACTTAAATTTTCTTATGACCTTTGAGGTGTTATAACCTAAAATACATAACTGTCTTGTAGCTCCTTGTGGACTGTAGATGGGCTCATGATTATTGTAGAACTCTCTCTAAAGCCACCTTTGTCAGCTACCACTGGTGAGTGCTGCAGCTTTATTTTAGTACTTTGAAAGAACTGGATTGTATTCCAATGATTTCATAGAAAAATGTGTCCAGTATTATATGCGATATATTGGTCCAAAATGTACCGAAAATAAAACCCCTTTCAGTTTCGGCAAACAAATATACAGTACCATCTATAATGAAGTTACTAAGACCTCTCAAAGTTTCTGTATGACCTTTTTTTAAGCATGGTCAAAAGCAATAGTAATGCGTTTCAATATTTGTTTTTTTATCTGTGAATTCTGTAGATGCAAATTGCCTGCTTATACTGCACACTAAGTACATGTGCATTAAATGTGAGTTTTTATAGAATGAAGAGAATCAATTTGCATCTACAAATCTTAGATACAAATTAGCAGAGCTCTTCCTCGTGTTTCTGAGAGTTCAGTTGCATCAGGGAATGACTGACGTTGTTTGCTCACGATCACCATGCAGGACATGTCTTTTGCTCGATCCATGAACCTGAAGCAAGTGTGTCTGATTAGAATATGCTGCCTGAAACATCCAGATTCTGGAACCCAGAACATTATAGGGACGCTATGTCTGTTATGTTCAGTGTGTTACTGAAACAGAGACCACTGTTTAAACAAGACATTAGTGTAAAGGTTAATTCCATGCTGAAAAGGAGGAAGAATGAACACAGCATTTTGGTTGCTTCTTCGGGTGTAGTGATCTCATTTTAGTGAGGGCTTCTTAGTTACACACCTTTCAAATACTGTAAGGTTTAAAGAAATAATAAAAATACGTTGTTCACAATAGTGGTTACCTGTTTTCAAACCATTTTGAAATAAGATAAAGAGCTCACTTCATGCATTTTCATTATCATTCTCATCAACATTAACCTTGTTGTGGAATGGTTTAGTGACAACTTATTGGAGATGCAGAATGAGAATGAGAAACTGATCGTAAAAAAATATAAATATAAAATAAAAAAATCAAAGACTTTACAGAAGTATATTGTGAGGATTATTATTTTTAATTGTACTAAGGTGCAAGGTGCAGGAGTACGTCCATCCTGGGGAAATGTAAATTACCCCTCAATTCAACCCTTATAAGGAAAACTGAATATAAGAGACTTCAAACCACAGACATATTGTATATCATAATAAAGGTGTGAGAACAGTCAAAATCCTATCATGCATGACTGTAGCAAGTGAGCAAATATACCCTTATGGCCTATACATTGACAGGTTTGGGATTTATTGTGCAAATTGTCAGCATCTGTAGGTTTTGTTCTGTTCAATACAGCTTTCAAGTTGCTTTTGGGAAACTCAGTGTATTGAACCATTCTGCCGAAAAGATTTATCACTTGTGACCTTAATCACACACATCATTGTGATCTTAATTCTTTAATTAATTGGTCCTTTCTGCATACTAGAAGATATGTCAATGGTTCGGATTAATTTACAGATCTTTAATTGGAAAAACACCTTTCTGTTTTAAGAATTTATTGCAGTTCTCTACACTTTGTATCAGCCTGACCTCACAAGAGCAGCTACTGATTTTAGAAACTACACTAGTTACAAACAGGCTTTATTGCTAAAAAGTGACTGGAACAATTTGAAGAGTGAGCTGAAACTATCCTCCTTCATCTCCATTTTTTATTTCTTATTTTTAAAACTGTTGTAAGCATCTCGTCCAGGTTGTAAATAACAATTTGTTCTCAGCAAGCTTGTCAGGTTAAAACCTTTATTGAGTGGATATTATTATATCCTGCATCAGGGTCCGAGTTTTTTTAACATACCTTTGTTAACCATCTGCTCTCTGAAGAGATAGGTCTTGCTTTTTGCCTTTGAATCTGGTTTCGGGCTCTGAAGGAAAAGTCTTCCGGAAGATGAAAAGATTTCATTATCAGCTCTGATTGTCAGCCTGTTTAGCTCAGTCATCTTTTTGTCATGCAACCCTGAAACAATAGGTGACTGTTACAGTACAGCACAGATCACTTTTGCAGACAGCTGAAACAATACTGCAAGGCTGTAGGATTTTCAAAATCTTTGTAGAATTTTGTAGCTCTGGAGCATTGTCAGCTATGTTGGATGGCATGCATGTGTGCTGAAATACATACTGTATATACAATTGTTATCCATGTATTAAATAGGACTAACAGCACCTACCTGTAGGAAATACAGTATGTTTATCGAGTGTCATGGTAAACTTGGCTTAACCCACTTGGCTGAGGGTTTGATATGAGTGAGGAGTGACCCTAAACTCTATCAAATTTATGTATGTACTGTATATAGGTTTGTAACTTTATAAAGAAAATCATAAAAAGGCACCAGTGGGCTTTTGCAGCCCTGCACATAGTTGCAGCAGTCAGATGCAGCTCTTGAGTTTGCAATGTCACCCCTTCACTTAGGATTCCCTCAGCTCTAAACAATTACGCTGCTCCTGCTCATTTTTAGATGGTGTACGAAATACGTATTCACTGCGCGTTTGAGATTTGTTTTTCTCTTAGAGCAGCACAAAACAAAGTTCTCCAGTACCTAATTTGTTTTCACTGATCTGAAAAATTGCTTTATATATTGACCCAGCACCCTAAACAGTGGTTTCTGTTAATAGTTAAAAGAGGTTTCAGAGACAGGTGGATATAATGGGCCTTTTTCAGTGTCAGGATTTTTTTATTCCATGCACACTTGGCATAAAGACATGGCTGTGATTTATTTGAAGAAATGTGGATATGTGAAACACAGAAGTTAACTCAATAAGAAATAAATCCAGTTGCCTGTTTGTCTGGGTGGTTGTAGAGCTGTATAATTTAAGTTCTTAAATGATTTGCCCTGTTGAACCTGAAAATGCAGCAGTGTGCCAGATGGCCATGTTCCAGCCGTAACTGCTTGCTCTAGTGTGTATAAATGAGCTGATCTTTAGCATCTGGTGTTTGTATTGGAATATAGTTTGTGTGCAATATTGAAACCCTTTATTGCGCCACAGTAAAAATGAACTTCCCCTTCTTGCTCACTGAACCTGTGCTGCTGCAGTTGGACGCTGTCAGTACTGTAAGGGGAGGGAGCTGCTTCAGTGAAGAACATGGACTGTGATAAGGACCTGTGCCTGGAGCCAGATAGTTGCAGGTATAAGCAAATAAAACAGTATCGTTAGAAATTTATGTGACCTGAATCGACAAAGCAGAATGTTTCTCCAGAGGTTTCTTTTTTAAATGTGGGATGTTAATCAGCTGCTGTATTAAAATAACCAGGGATTCTGAAGACTACAGGTTTCTTTGTTTAACTACCATGCAGTAATGCTCTCCCAATTTGTCTTTATGTTAGATTTTTATACACCTGACTTGCTCCAGGAATCAAGTAGATGCCTGGATGTGAAACATTTAGTGAAGGAGATTAGCCCTAGACTAATGTGCAAATGTCTAGGCTATTATTGAATATTGTACCAATTAACTTTAATTGCTACTATTTGCATATAACCTGTATAAATAGACTTTCAGAACACTCAAGGTTAAATGGAAATTTTCTCAACAATGTATCTGTTTAAATAGGATAGTTTTGACACACTCATTGAGCCTAAATGTGTTGTGTCAAAAACAGTTACAGCCTTAGAGCCTAAAAGCTTGGGCTTAAGTTTATAATATGTTTGAATTTTGATTTCTGATCTCCAATGTTCACAGTGCATGAGAAAAAAAATGATTCTGTAAACTGATAATCTGATGATCTTACAAAGTATGTAATAAGCCTTTTCCTCAGAATATAAAAGCACTTTTGTCCTTAAAGCTTCTTAATTCTTAATTAAGATTAATTCTTAAATCATTTTTTATGGAATTTTCCCAGCTCTAAAACTGCATACTAGTTCAGTATTTACTGTTTCTATTGTAGCAGAGAACACATTGTGCTAGATGAAGAATTAGTATTTTTAGGTTATTAAATTGATCCAGGAAGTAATTTATTCAATACCAATATGATTGAAATTCTAGGTCTCTGGTTGTGTTTTCTCACACATTCACTTTTTAAGTGGGAGTCTTTCAGAGCATAAACTTCTGTGTGCAGAACATACAGAATGCACAGGGCTGATACATCTGCTGTGAAAACTGTGTTTACTATACTTTTTATTATGTGAGTACTGTACAATTACTTTAGCCTGTTACTTCTTGTAAATGCATTTAACGTTTGTCACCTGCAGGACTTGTTAATCAAGTATAGCTTTGAGTAAGTTAATACATTTATTACGTGATATAAACTACAGATCAGCTTCAGGGTTTTCATGGAATGTCAGAATTACATTATGATTTCTAGCACCAAGGTGGGGACAGAAAGTCCTGACTTCAGTTATCAAAGATAAGTCATTTTATAGGTTGAATTGGACTGTAGTATGAGAACTGCAGTGCTTACAATAACACCAGGAAGTAAAAGGAGCAAACGAATGGAAAGTACTGTATGTAGACCAAGTACATGAGTGCTTGCAGAGCAATTTCTCGTGGACAGTCTCATTCCATTTGTATGAGCTCTCCATCATGCTTCTTCTACAGTATATCACACTATATCCAGTTCACATTTAATTGCTATGGCTTGTATAGAGGGGGAATTGCAAAATATAACTGGTAACACTCAGTATTCATTTTATTTGGTTTTCAGAACTGGTTGTAAAAGCAACAGAAACAATATCTAAGGTACTCATATTGGATTATACAGCTGGACATTTTGCCTGAATGAAAGTGTACTTATGAAAATTTTATATTACAACATTGGTATGCCCACATCACACAAATAATTGTCTTCCATGAACCACTATGGGATCTACAGATGTTGAGCAGGTGTTGTCTTGAAAGGTACAGTGTCTGGTTTTGTACTGCAATATCCAGTCATACAAAGCTCTCTTCATTTCCACATTCTGACACCTTAAGCTTCAAAGTGACAGGCTGTTTTCCAGATATTCCTTGTCTACCTGGTTTGGTCAAACATCTTAAAGTTCAATTAACACGAGTTGGAATCGATCTTACATTTCTTCATATTTGCTTTTACAGTGTGTTCCACTCTGGTGAGATTGCATTGGCTAAAGTGGGAGAAGAGAACCTTCTCTGGAGGCCTGGGGTCTGACATCCATACTACATGACTAAACCAACTGAGCTGGTGGTGGATGATCATTGCTTGTAGTTTTTGGTGCCTTCGTGGGAGAGAAAATTCATGTTGGTGCATCCTGACACTTAATTGTTGACAAAACCTCTGAAAACAACAGTCGGAGGTGATTCATCTCCTGTCCTTTTATGTATCAATCGTTTGTTGTCCACTTTTCAGCCCTGTACAGTAAAGTTAGGAAAGATGACTGAATGTTAGCCCATGAGTATGCTGTTGGACGTCACAATCTTCAAATTCCCACTAACTCAGGTGACCAAAGCCTGCCCTTTCAGTCTTTGTTTATTAATCTTCCTGTTTTAGAATATGCAAATCTGGCTAACTTAATAATTTATACAAGAATGCAGGTAGTGGATTTAAATGTGTTGGGACTTAGATATGTCATAAAGGCATTGCATCAAAACCATAAATGCATAGCACAAAGTTCTTTTCTCTTCTGGATAGTAGCACAAGGGAAGGTAATAAGGAAAATTATATACCATTGTATATTAAAGGAAGTTTTAGAGAAAGTATCTTGTTATTTTTAGACTTTGGTGTAATAATTGAAGCAGATTTCTATTATCCTGCATAACTGGTGTTTGTGGTAGATGCATGCTTGTTCTAATGTATGCTCAGGCCTTTTGCTGCTGAACTTTTTTCTTATTCATTTCAATGTGTGCTTTAAAACCTGCATTTCCTTTGTTGTATAAATACAGAGCAGTGAAAAACACAGATCTAATTCTCTGGGCAGGAGTAGCATAGCATAATGTTCTTTTGTTTTCAAGTTTCTGGGATGAAGTCAGGCATTTTTTAATTGAATTAATTTACTTTCTTTTCTTGTCTGTTTGAATATTCTCATTCATATTTTTCATGCATTTTTTCCATTCCTGCCTGTACTGTCAGGTTGAGTAAGAGTGTTGCAGATGTTTTTGATAAGATATTAATTCAGTCTTCATATCCACCAGTAAAAGAAGCAACACAGGAAATTCATACACTTCTGTTTATTTGCAGAAGATGACACTGGGCTCTGTAAAGGCTGCTTGATGTTAGTTGCAATAACATAGCACTGATTATAGAAAGTCTTGATAAAAAAGGTTTTCTGAGAACCGTACTCAGTTCTTGTATTTGCATTTTCAAGAAAATTGTGTTAGGGTAAACAAATTTTGATTTTCTGTTAATAAAAAATAAACAAATGTAAGCAGTGTCCCACCTTACCATTCATAATTTAACACTCTTTGCATTAAAATACATTTAATTATTTTGAAGTAAAAATTTAAAAAGCACAGGCTCCAATGATGTCATGTACAGCAGACAAAAATTGCTGCTTGTAGCTTAGAACATTGAATGTCTCAAACATTTAGCGGTGTTTATTTCAGAATCACTGAATATACTGTGTATTTTGGGTTTCTGTTTTCTCGGATTGGAATGTAAGACTTTGTTACAGTGTATTGCAGCTGCTGTTCTTGCAGTGAAGAGTCTGAGTCTAAAATACAACAGAAAACATCTAGAAGAAAAAAGTAAAATTTAACCTGAAGCTTTGTTTGACAAGATTATGCTTGATATATTTTTATACTGTAAGACCCTGTAGGGCTGACAAATGTGAAATAATGTGAGCTTCCTGCAATACCAAATATCTGTGGTTTAAAACGTTCAAAGGCCAACATTTACATTTCCTCCGCTTTTACACAGCTCATACACTGCTGTAATTATAGTAACAACAATGGTAACTACGTTATAGGATGAAAGGATCAGAGCTTGTTTTATGAAAAACAAGCTGTGGAACAGAAAAGTCACCTTGCAGAACAATAGCAAGAATGATCTCTCCGTACATAAGAGATAAAAGTTTCCCACAGCACAATGAAAAACTTCAGCTGGCTTAATCCCTGAGAGTAGAGTCTTGAGCCGCCTGTGAATGGATATCCAGACATCTTGAAGTTAACAAGCACTGAAACACCCCGGGATATGAGCGTGACGGGGGGCACTACCTATGGATTACAGTGCTGCTTGTAATCCTGTCACAGGAAGTAGCCTGATGAGCCCATCGTGTGAGGAAGGCAGCAGGATCATTAATTAGATAGAGGGAGATGTGTCCAGAAACAGGCATTCATGGGAGAGAGATCAAACACAGAGCACCTGCAGTTATGCTCATTGAAACAGCGCAATTTACACACATATGAACCATAGAGAATAAACTGAGAGGCAGAGCACCTTATCAAAGGGAGGGATTTAGAAAAGGTTACTAATGCGTGTAACTAAAGTTGGTAACATGAGTGCAGTAAAGCATCCTGGGAAGCCATATGGAGAGCCACAGAGGGAGATGAGAGATTTCCCCCAGTTTAGAAAAACAACTATTTTAACAGTGATCATTACATCTGTAGAAAACTGTGCAATTGATGTTTGTACATAATTGTTGCAGTTAATATGCAACATGTTCAGACTCTTGCTGCACAGTTTTCTAATAAACTTGAACTAATATGTTATAGCCTTCAACTCTGATGGCCTTTTTGTATATGTATCTAACTCATCTAGAAATGATGTGTTAAGAATGGTTTGTGCTGAGTTCTTAATAAAGTGCATCTGGGTAGATTTGAAAAAAAAATTGTGAAGTCAAAATTCCCCAAGTTTCTCAATAACAAGCATGTGGCAGTCCCCTAGCCTGCTCATATTTCTTATCTCTATGCCTGAGATTTCTTTGAAAAGCTGAAAATATCTATATTTAATTGAATGTTGGCATAGAGGAATTTCTCAATGTTCAGTTAAACTCCACGAGCTCCGCATCTCTGGACAGACCAGGTCCCTACTGGGAAGAACATCTGATGCTCTAGGTATGTGTGACCTAGTTCCTTTTTAGAATGATATATTTTTTAATAACTCTGTCACTATAGAATTCATTAACCTGTTCATTGTAATTACTTCATTGTTATATGGAATAGCGCAGTATTCTACACATGTAATACTTTATAGAAACGTACAGTGCTTTACAGAACTTTTTGAAATTTAAAACACCTATTGGGGAATTAACATATATATTTAAACCACTCTGATTAAGTCCTCTTAGACTTAATCACAATTTTTCCTTCCTCTTCCTTGACAGCTTTAAAAAGCTGCACATATATCTGAACCAAACTGAAGCTAATTCTGTGTGTGCTTTTGTAGTAAAAATGTTAGAATGTATGCACAGAGCTGAGGTGCAGATATAATTCTAGGTATACAGTATATGTGGATATCTGCAGATTCAACATTGACAAGTCTTTTCTAGAAAATAAGGATACAAAGTGATGTAGAAGACAAGGATAGTATTGAGTTAAAAAGGTAACTGAAGATTTTAACTCTTTTCATTTTGGGGTGTTTAACCGGAGCTGTCTTCCCTTCTGGTGCCGAATTTCAGCCGCAACAGACTAACAGTGGCATTCTTCTTTATAGAGAAGTGTAACTGCAGATTCTGGAGTCCAGAATGAAAAGCTGTTTTCATGAGCAGTCATTAAAAATTAAGTGCGATGGGGGTGACAGTTGAGGGCTCCTGGCCACCCGCAGTGGGGTTGTACATGTAAAGCCTATCATGGTGTATTCTGCTTTAAATAAATAAAAGGCTGTGGGATCAGGTGAATTGGAAGCTAACGTACAGTAAGTAATGTGATTGCCATGGAAGTCTTCAGTGAGCCGGTCTCTGTAGGGTGTGTCCAGGACCTGCTAGCTATTTAATCCTTTGTTTGAACAACAAAGGACTATCATCTGACAAGGTCCATGGTAGCATTTTCAAAACAGACTTTTTTGTTTCTAACCTAAAAAAGTTAGTCTTTTAATATTAAAAAAATAAATAAAATGATACTTTTTATATTTATAATATGCCCCCCATCACAAAGTAGCAAACAAAATCACATTTTAGCATCTCACAGCCTTTTTTAAACCTTGCCCAATGAAAAGGTCAGTTAAGACGTCTGTATTCGGTGTCACAGGAGTAATATTGATTTAAAAAAATAACTGTTGTTCAGTTTGCTCGAGGTATGGAAAGACTGCTGAAGGATTGCTGCTTAAAGGTCCTTTAAAGATGCACAAATGAGAGGATACAGGCATAAAAATAATTTCTTGCACAGAGACAAGTCCTTCATTGTGAGGCTCAGGAGATCCATTATTGTCAAATGTAAAAGATAATCTTGCTTTTTAGTAAAAATCCAAATTATTGTACCTCAGAAGACTACTGTCTCTAGTTATGGACTGCCCAGGCTCTGATTTAAGTACCTAAAAATGATGTCCTTCGGTGGACATAGAAATACATCTGAAAAAATACATACTGTATAAGCCTGATAGCAGAGAAGCAAATATATTATCTGTGATATAATTTTTTGCCTGTACTGTTGCCTACCTAAAAAGGCAGTAGCATAGACTGCTTCTTTCTGAATTGAATAACAATATTGTTTGAGCCTGAGTTAACCTGAGTGACCTAGAAATTGTGAAAATTTCAAAACAGAATCAGGTTGTTATACCTGATTAATTAATTAATGAGGTTGATGTCTCATTACATCAATGCAGTTTCTTGGAAAATGTAATTAAAAAAATACATGATTTTTGTA
Source organism: Atractosteus spatula (assembly GCF_055471065.1). Taxonomy (NCBI): domain Eukaryota; kingdom Metazoa; phylum Chordata; class Actinopteri; order Semionotiformes; family Lepisosteidae; genus Atractosteus; species Atractosteus spatula. The sequence goes on from NC_142706.1 coordinate 54,562,892, forward strand.
CAGTATAATTTATACGTATATGTATGTAGATGTATGCTTTGATCAAAATGTGCCAAGAGAAACATTAGGAATGTATTTATGTATTTTTGTAATACATGTATTTTTTTTTCATCTTTTTCTGCAGCTCAAATGGTGCAGGCCAATACCAAAGGGGAGCTGGTTACAAGACTCCTTCTGTGAGCAGTGCTCGTAATGTGGAGATGAAGAAGCACTTATTTGTTGAATACCATGATCACGTTGTAAAGACGGTTTCGAGTGCCTTCACCCCCTTCCCCTTTCCTCTCACCCCTGACCCTGTTCCCTCCCCACTGCAGTAGTGGCTGATGTAATGCATGTTATGAATAGCTTGTTCCTGGTCAATGAGAAAGAAGGCCACCATGGTGACACCCCTGATGTTGGATTAATGCCTGGACACCCTCCTGTGACCACATCTATCTCCGAGTCTACCCCTGGAGCGCCACCGCCACCCCCTCCCCCTGCGCCACCCCCCCCGCCTCCACCCGGCAACCTCCCCCCCCCACCACCACCTCCACCCCACGAGGGGAGCCCTGCTCATGGCCTGCGCAAGAAGAGACGCGTGCGGAGCTTCTTCTGGAAGACCATCCCCGAAGAGAAGGTGCGCGGCAAACCCAACATCTGGACTTTGGCGGCCCGGCAGCAGCAGTACCAGATCGACGTCAGGACCATCGAGGAGCTGTTTGGGCAGCAGGAGGAGGCCCGGTCAACAGCGGCCAGGGATGGCCACACCGCAGGCAGCTCCAGGACGGCCTTCATGCAGCCCAAGGAGGAGGTGAGAAACGAGGCAGGCAGTGCAGAGGGCACTCATGGAAGTGAAGCCAGTGCAAGACAAGAAGACTTTCTGTGACAGTAAGGCAGTTCAGGTATTAGGTTTTTAGCTTGTGTTTGGCAGGTTCTCTGATAGTGTAGCCTTTTTTGAAGTATGGGAGATCATACTTCTTTAAATATTTCAGTGTACACAAAAATAAAAGCCCTTTCAACACCTACAATGGTGTGAAAAAGTGTTTGCCCCCTTCCTGATTTCTTATTTTTTTGCATGTTTGTCACACTGAAATGTTTCAGATCCTCAAACAAATTGAGATATTAGACAAAGATAACACAAGTAAACACAAAATGCAGTTTTTAAATGAAGGTTTTTATTTTAAGGGGAAAAAAAAATCCAAGCCTACATGGCCCTGTGTGAAAAAGTGATTGCCCCCTAAACCTAATAACTGTTTGGGCCACCCTAAGCACCAACAACTGCAATCAAGCGTTTGCGATAACTGCCAATGAGTCTTTTACAGCGCTATGGAGGAATTTTGGCCCACTCATCTTTGCAGAAGTGTTGTAATTCAGCCACATTAGAGGGTTTTCGAGCCTTAACCGCTTTTTTAAGGTCATGCCACAACATCTCAATCGGATTCAGGTCAGGACTTTGACAAGGCCACTCCAAAGTCTTCATTTTGTTTTTCTTAAGCCATTCACAGGTGGACTTGCTGGTGTGTTTTGGATAATTGTCCTGCTGCAAAACCCAAGTGCGCTTCAGCTTGAGGTCACGAACAGATGGCCGGACATTCTCCTTCAGGATTTTTTGGTAGACAGCAGAATTCATGGTTCCATTTACCACAGCAAGTCTTCCAGGTCCTGAAGCAGCAAAACAGCCCCAGACCATCACACTACCACCACCATGTTTTACTGTTGGTATGATGTCCCTTTTCTGAAATGCTGTGTTACTTTTACACCAGATGTAATGGGACACACACCTTCCAAAAAGTTCAACTTTTGTCTCGTCAGTCCACAGAGTATTTTCCCAAAAGTCTTGGGGATCATCAAGATGTTTTCTGGCAAAACTGAGATGAGCCTTTATGTTCTTTTTGCCCAGCAGTGGTTTTCGTCTTGGAACTCTGCCATGCAGGCCATTTTTGCCCAGTCTCTTTCTTATGGTGGAGTCACGAACACTGACCTTAACTGAGGCAAGTGAAGCCTGCAGTTCTTTGGATGTTGTTGTGGGATTTTTTGTGACCTCTTGGATGAGTCGTCGCTGCGCTCTTGGGGTAATTTTGGTCGGCCAGCCACTCCTGGGAAGGTTCACCACTGTTCCATGTTTTCGCCATTTGTGGATAATGGCTCTCACTGTGGTTCGCTGGAGTCCCAAAGCTTTAGAAATGGCTTTATAACCTTTTCCAGACTGATAAATCTCAATTACTCTGTTTCTCATTTGTTCCTGAATTTGTTTGGATCGCAGCATGATGTCTAGCTTTTGAGGATCTTTTGGTCTACTTCACTTTGTCAGGCAGGTCCTATTTAAGTGATTTCTTGATTGAGAACAGGTGTGGCAGTAATCAGGCCTGGGTGTGGCTAGAGAAATTGAACTCAGCTTTCCAAAGATGTGATAAACCACAGTTGATTTATGTTTTAACAGGGGGGGCAATCACTTTTTCACACAGGGCCATGTAGGTTTGGATTTTTTTTCCCTTAATAATAAAAACCTTCATTTAAAAACTGCATTTTGTGTTTACTTGTGTTATCTTTGTCCAATATCTCAATTTGTTTGATGATCTGAAACATTTCAGTGTGACAAACATGCAAAAAAATAAGAAATCAGGAAGGGGGCAAACACTTTTTCACACCACTGTATTTCAAGGAAAATGTACTTGGCTAAATTTAAGGACGCTCTTACTCAAATATTCCAATGTAAACAAAAACAAAACCCCCTTTTTTATTCCTATTGCAAGCACAGTATGATGGGCTCGGCTGGATTTTGTTTGTTCCTAGCCTGCTATTTAGCATATGTTTGCATCAGAACAACCTCCTTTGATTGTGCAGCTATCGTCTGACTGGTAGAGGCAAGGTGAAGCTGGTATCATTTTATGACTCTCCAGCTTCCTGAAAGGACATTCTAATGAGTCACCCTTTAACGTCATCCTAAAGCTCTCCTGAGTATACAAGGCTGCCATGGCTGTGAATTAGCAGGGATGGAAAATAACTCTTAATTCTGCTGTGATTCAGCAGGCTTTTTTCTTACCACTTCTGATGCCTTGATATTTTCTAATTATATTACTGAGGAAACAAATTATGGTTGACAAACAAAAAAATGTGTTGAATCGGTGTGTGTTGTGGAAGGCTGTGTCACTTGTCCCCTACCTTTCTGTTCGGTTCACAGTGGGGACTAGAAATGATAGTGGTGTTTGCATGATATTTACATAGACTCGTAAGGTTTGTAGAACAGGTAAGAAGCCCACATAGGCCTGTTATGACATCCACTATCATTGAAGATTTTAATAATGACAATAGATTTCCTTTTGCCTTTATTTTGGTTTTTCTTGTGTCAGAAGATGCTTTCCTTGGTGCTTATAGACATTCTTTCCTATTCTAATCCGTATTCAAATATAGGATAGAAAATCTGTCTTTAATAATAAGAATTCCTTACACTTATATAGGGCTTTTCTGGACACTCCACTCATAGCAATTTACAGGTAATGGGGTCTCCCCATGACCACCACCAGTGTGCAACATCCATCTGGATGATGCAACAGCAGCCATAGTGCACCAGAACGCTCACCACACATCAGCTATCAATGGGGAGGAGAACAGAGTGATGAAGCCAGTCCATAGATGGGGATTACTGGGAGGCCATGATAAATAAAGGCCTTATCAAGAAACGCCCTGGGATTTTTAATGACCACAGAGAGTCAGGACCTCGGTTTTATGTTTTATCCAAAGGACAGCTTCTTTTTACAGTATAGTGTCGCCATTTGTGTTGGGGCATTAGGACCCACATAGACCACAGGATGAGTGCCCCCCTGCTGGCCCCACTAACCCCACTTTCAGCAGCAACCTTAGTTTTTCCTAGGAGGTCTCACATCCAGGTACTGACCAGGCTCACACCTGCTTAGCTTCAGTGGGTTAACAGTTGTGAGTTTCAGGGTGATATTGTATTCGGACTTTCTTTTGTCTGCACCACATGAAAACTTTCAACTTTTAAAGCAAGACAGGTCCTCTCTTGGACATTGCAATTGTTCATGATGTATCACGTGTGTGTGCCCCTTATATAATTCCATCTCATTCTCTGACACAGTACAACATCAATAAAACCTGTCCTGCATTCACAAATGTAGGAATGGCCATGATCCAGTTTCACTGAATACTGACTATTGACTCTCTGTCAGAAAAGGAAAAACTGTTTAATTAACCCTATCAAAATCCCTTAAATCTGTCTAGATAGTCTGCATGGCTGTTAGCCACACTGTTGACAATAAATTCTTTCTGAAAAAAAGTGCTGCAGAAAACACTTCTTTACTGAAACAGGAAGGTAAAACAATTAATATCTCTGTTTTAAACATAAACAAAATTCTCTTTTTAGGTCAGTATTCTGGACTCCAAGAGAAGCATGAATGTGGGCATTTTCCTCAAACAGTTAAAAAAGTAAGTTTTCCTATGCACATTCCAATGAGCATATAAAATCAAAACAAGATCAAAAGAATAAAAGCACACAACATGGCTGTAAAACATTAGTGCAAATTACTCTTGCAGAGTGGTCTGAATTGATATACTGTACATGGAAAGATGCACTGCAGACTCAGCTCATGAATAGTTTGCATGATGGTTCAACAGTGAGAATACTCTGGAGTACCTTTGTGTAGTGGCTTTCAAAAGAAATATTATTGTTTTGCACGACTCCACCCTTGTTCAGTTAACTTGAAAAACACTGGTAGTAGTATCTCTTTTATTCTGGTCTGTCTTCTTTTGGTTGGCCTAAGAATTGTGTAACATTGTAACAATGACTGTTGGACATTAGGTGTGCTTTCTGGTGTGTCTATCTTTGAAATATCTATTTGTTGATTGGAGAATTGTGTGAATTGGGGTTTACTGTGAGTTAGGAATGTACAGTATCTTAACAGCAGAAATAAAATGTTAATCAGTCCCAAAGCGGCCTACTTTCAAATTTACAATTCTTTTATAGGGCTCTAGCTGGATAAAAAGTCAGGCAACCGAAATAAAAGACAAAGTGTTTTCCAGTGTATACATTTATAAATTCACAACAACTAGCAGCAATATTTCAGTTCAATTGCAAGAAAAAATGATCAAGTTGATGTATGTTTTTTGCTGATGTTAAAGTATTTCTGTTGAAGCTTGGCTTATTTAATTTCATTTTCTCTGTTTCCAGCTATTTTGTATTCATGTGATAAATTACTTACTGGCTTTTCAGAATTCAGATTGTCAACTAATAAAGTTACTCTATTGATATTTGAGGGCAGTCATACAAAACTATCTTAGCGTAGGAGCTGTGACAGGCTTCTTTTCTTGGCAGATGTGCCTAACTCATTTATAAAATTGTGGATCAGACAGATCCATGACCAGCAAGGCAGAGGTGTGGAGTAGCTCTTAGCACTCCAGACTTGAGACTGGAGCACCATGAGCTCACGTCCTAGACAAGAAGGTGCTGTTGTACAGTATATAGACATGCAGCTTATATATACAAATGTGTATTCTATAGAATAGATAATCACATTATAAATGACTGCTTTTAATTGACTGAGCTTATTGAATAATTAAATTAACAAAACAAAATGCACTTTTTCACTACATTCTGGTATCTGTGTCTCAGGGTTTTTTTGCTGAAGAAAACCTGAAACAATGTCTTCTTAGCTGGGAGTTGTTAATCCTGTCTGCGGAAAGGATCACTGGGTGACAGCTCTTGTGACAAATTGGTCTGTTAAACATTGATCAGCGTAGGAGTGGTGTGAACCTGTCTCATTCTCCATTACTCAGCAGTATTCAGTCAGAAAGGATTTTATGATATATTGGTATCATAACTGAGGTTTAGCTCATCCATAGCCATGTTTATACCATGATCTTTATTCAGGGCATTAAAGATAAAAAACAATGTACGTAATCAATAATAAGCAAAACAGTATCAAAACGGGAATGAAGTGTCTCCTGGTGAAGACAAGGTGGATAAAATTGGGTTTATTCTCACCTGACTGACACAAGAAACCTTTATTATACACCTTCCAAAAAAAGCTGCAGATTCTGCCGATAGAGAATATTAACTCCTAACTAAAAAATCAGCACAGTAGCTGACATCCTAACATAAGTTCAAATAGGAATGTCAGCTTGTGTAGGCTGCAAAGGAACAAGTAAAGGTTTGTTCCATGCTGTAAAGAAAAGAGACATAACCTGAAGAGGGCTCCACAGCCGAAAAGGTTGTGTCTCTTTTCTTTTCAACATGGAATAAACCTTTACTTGTTGCTTTGTATCCTAACATAAGCCCACAATACTGTACCGATGCAGTGTCATTGTCTCACCTCTGATGTTCTCAGTGGACGGAGAGGTGATGGATGGACCAATGAGATTTTTCAATGCATGCAGTTATAGCCCGTATGGTACAGGTTCCTTTTTCTCACAGAGAAAGAACATTGTGTGCTTTTGCTTTGTGTGCTGTATGTGTGCGTTCTGACACAGGTTTGCTTAGGATTCTTTCACTTCTCTGATAGGGACAAAGGATCATTTGTAATTAGTCTAGTCTTGGACTTTTGTTGGGCTCCTATTTCTCTTTTTTGATTTGAATAGATAGTAAATGTATGGGCACAGAAAATGTAATCGCTTATGGCGATGTTTGTCAAATGGGCTGTTTGTACTGGGTGGAACTCCCAGCCTCACAACGGTACATAAGCTTTGTGATAATAAAGTTTTGTAATCACTTGCATAATACAAACTAAACACGAATAGTATCTTACTTAAATACTGTAATAAGAACTTGCAAAAAATACATGTTTTACATTAAATACAGTGACATAATGTACAACGTACTACTTCTTGCAAATTGATTATACTTGAAACACTCAACAGTAGTCACATGGTCACTGTGAGTTTTGGATCAACAATGTAGCATAAAAAACACCCAATCAGATCAGTGTTGCTCCTTTCTTCCCTGTTTGATCTGAGGCATGATTTAAGTCCTATTTCTTTATAAAGGCTTCACTCATTAACTGTTTTCACATTGGTCCTCAATGAAACAAAAATTAGCGTGCATGTATTTTAATACAGTATAAGACAGTCGAGTTCACTGTAGTGCAGTTTGTCATTGGACATTTGCATTTTGACTGGAGGTGGGTATTATCCTGGTCTCAGAGCAGGTTTGCGTAGTAATCAACTATTTACATAACATTCACATGAGGTTCTTTACAAACATGCACTGTAGCTGGAATATTGTTTCATGAGCCTTGGGTGTAAGTGCAAAGAGCAGATTTTCTTTCCATATCTAACTTTGTTAGTCCTTAATAGTCAGGACTGCCATTATCAGCAACAGAAACTCCTCCTAGAAATATTTCAGATAGTTATGGATTTAAGGAACAGCTACAATTGTCAATTAGCAGTATTCTTAGTACTCATTCTAAGATATTCTAATTCTAACACTACTGTTGTACTATGATGAGCTGGTAATAGGAGCTATTAAGCCTAGTTTTGACATAACACTGTATTATTTGTTATTTTTCTTAACTGATTAACTCTACCAAATTATCTGATGCATTTTTTTATTTAGGGGGCAAACAACAGATTTGTTGGAACCCTATCATTATTTGGCTAATTATTTTGCTCTGGTGCATTTTTCTAACACCTATGAAATCCAGCCCACATGTGATTTGTCAGGTTTGTAAAAAGCTTCTGGGAAATTGTATTAGAGTGAAAATGAAGCCTGCAGGTCACATGCTTTTGCCTCTATATTGAAATTTACACAAATTTTCAAGACTTTTCTGAAAATTAACATTATAAAGGTTTGAAACTTAGTGGGCCATGCCGTGTCATGTCCATGACACATTTTTATTCATGTCAAGGTGCCATCCCAGAACTGGTGACAAACACTTGAACGTTTCTGAAGAAACTGTTATTTAGAGTGAATTGAAACATGGTATATACAGTGAAGATTGTGTCATCAGATAATTTTTTTACACAGTGTGGGTCTCATAACGTAGGATTTAAGGAATTTCAGAGTTTTAAAATTTTCACTGAAACCAGTGAAAGCAAAGCGCTGATGCTCAGTGTTAACTCATCTCCAAGATTTAGTCTTGTCCAGGACAGATTGGTTGGTCACATGGTTTATTCGATTGGAATGAATCTATTTCATATACTGTACATCAACTAGAACAGTTCTGTTGCGAAGTCTTTTCACTTGCGTTGCACATATCTGTACAAATGTTGTGACATATCTACAGTAGAATTTTATAAGCTTGTGAATGATCCCAGAGATATAGTAGCCTGTGGGAATTATAGTCCACAACTGAATACAGTTTATTGGTCACATGATTTGCGAACCATATAAGACCTTTGACCTTTTCTTCTGGGCAAGTGAAGAATCAGCTAAGGACTCTATAATGAGTCCAGACAGTTTCATGGTTACAACAGAACACACATAAGAATCCTTATATACTCTTGAGAAACAAACACCACCTGGCGTATAGCAGTTCTCACATCTTGTGCTTCTTTGGGACGTGTCTAAGTGTCATTAAAAGATCATTTGGCAAATATCTAGATAAATAGTCTGTATCCAGATATGCCTTTTTCAGCCTGTATCAATCTGAGGAGGTTCTGCAAAATATAAACTCTTCTTCCCAATTATTGGGAGATAATTATAACTGATCCACACAACAGAAGCATTTATGCAGAAAGTTCTCTTCACTCTGTGAACTCATGTGTCTGCCACTTAATGCTGACATTTTGTTTTTATAGTCAGTCATAGTCAGTCAGCAGCAGATATAAATGATAGAATATGGGCAAAGCCTTGTGAAAAGTCATTTGATTCACAGTCTGGAAGGAGATTGAATGTGCGGTTAGGTAATGTCTAATGTATGCTACTGAACTTTCTGATTTATAGGTCTAATGAGTCAATCATTGAAGACATTCGACTTGGCAGCAGCAAGCTGTATGGGTCTGAAAAATTGAAAGAGTTGCTGAAACTGTTGCCTGAGTCAGAAGAGGTGAGTGCAAAGCAGACAATTCAGGATAAATAGTTTAAAGAAATTTCATGAGATAGAAAATAGTACAATTGTAAAGATTTTAAGGTTTTACAGCACGTCCACTTAAAACAAATGGCAAAGATATACATTTAAATGCACTTGAATATAAAGGTGGTTTTCGTATACTCCAAATAAAAATGGTTTCAAAATATTGGAAATGCATTCTAAGTTAAATTGTAGTTACAGAAAAAATAGATACAATTTGGCAGCACACCAGTACATTTAGTTGGAAGCTCACTGAAGATTAACCACCACCGTCTTTCCTTCACTCCTCCAGCAAAGGGAGACTTGAATTCTTCTTGATGAGTGATTAACAAATGGAACTGGCTGTACAGTAAATGGAGTTCTACTGAAAGTTTGGTAGGGATTAAGGCAGTCAAACTAGATATCCTCAGCCGACGCAACTCGCACCTAAATCCTGATGTAATCGGCCCTGTTCAGATATATACCACACGTCACCCTCTCCTCTTCCTCGCTCGTTTTTGCATCCCTCCTCCACTCCATCTCTTCCTTTGCAGCTGTCCCTTGGTCCATTTCACCAAGCACGGGCCGAGAGGTTGGCCCTCAGCCGAGCAGCTCAAGCCGAAGGTTTCATTAAATTCAATAAATTATTGTACCGTCACACAAACTTCAGCTGCTCGTGAAACATACGTATCACACCACACTCTTATTGGTTATGCGCTTGCACACCATTTTCATTGCAATTTTCCTTTAGCACAAATAGCAGCGGGATGTGTAACTACAGCCTGCAGCACTGAGTGTGCTGGAAGGATCTCTGCTTGGCCTGTGTGCAAGTCACAGACAGACAGTCAAACATTCTGCATTTAAATAGGTATATCTGGAGTAATTAAAATAATGGCCGGGGCAAAGAATACTATGGGAAGCAGCACTAATAGGAGCAGCACTAAGCAAAAGTACTTTCTGTACCTTACTTTCTGGGCTGGCTAGTTTTTTTAATTATAAAATAAAAAGACAATAATGAAAAAGCCCACTGAGTCAGACAACTATTGATGTTACAATAATTGGATAGTTTGCTGGAGAACTGGACTTTATTTGCATACTCATTCATTTTTCCTTTAAATCTGTGTGTCGACTGGAAGAGGAATGAATTATTGCACAACCTGTGTGGCCAGTAGGAAAAATGATGCTGAACATGCCTGTGTACTTGTCTCAGAGCCCAAGGTCCTGCACATTTTCCCAGCTCATCTCATATTTTCAGTGGTTCAAGTCTGGTGATTAAGGGCATCCACAACATAAATGTCACATTTGCGTTTTGCAAAGAAAGCCGGTCTTACACAAGCAGCATGAGGACACTTGTTGTCCTGCTTAACTTTTTTTACATCAGGACAAGTCCACAAGAAGTGCAAACGTTGGGGCCAAGGACAAATGTATCACCATGTGGATAGGTAGAAAGAGAACACAACATTTCGGCCGTGGAGCCTTTTTCAGGTGTGAAACGTTGTGTTCTCTTTCTTCTTCTTTTTTTCAGCATGGAATAAACCTATTACTTGTTCCTTTGCAGCCTACGCATGCTGACGCAGCTACCCACCTGAACTACTATGTGGATAGGTAGCCATCAATCACTACAAATTTAGGTCCGTGATGACTAAACATCACAGACTAGAATGTCACTTGTAGACCTCCTTATCGATTGGTCTGTTCAGCACAAAAATTGACATATTCTGCAGATCTGTGCCACACAGACTGATGTCTGTCAGTGTAGTCTACATCAAACCGTGATTCTTCTCTAAAGAGGACTTGGTTCCACTTCTGAGGTTATTTAGACCAGGTTATTTAGTCCAGGCTCCAGCATAATGATGACATGAAGGTTTTGTTCTTCTAACAAGCAGGGCTTATTGCTTCCCTTCTATGTTTTTTTTCCTTGATCACCAACTCTTCTCAACACCTGAACCCAATTCACTTCCTTACTATTAAAGGGATTTAGCGCTTATGCAGCAGAGTCACTTAATGGTATCACGGTTAGTCATGAATGATCAGTTAATAAAAGTGATGCCAAAAACATTCGACTAAAATCCAAAATACAGATATTTTTTTCGAAACATGTACATGCATAAATAACAGAGCTACGTTTTATATGCTTACTGCTTTACACTGTTATACACACATGGCTTGATATTTAAAATACCTACTGCAGTCGAGAGGCAAAGTCGTGATGAAAAATGGGTGGTCTTACACGGGGGAAGTTGGGAATTAGCGCTTCTCTGTTTCAATTGAATACTGACTATTAGTTCCACAACAGAAATTGCTTCTGAGCTGAAAGATGGCTTTGGTATCTTATACAGGGCTTTGCACAGCTCCAGCTGCATTTGTAAATATCAATGTGATGCTCTAGGGGTGCTTTTTGCAAATAGAATTAAAGTGTGCATCTTGAATTTATAATGGAAGTATAATTTATACAGTAGCATCACTTCTCAGTAAAAGAGTTGCTCTTTAATAAATACTGACTAATATTGCTGACAAAGTTGTGTGTATCCTGGCAGTTTTTGCTTCCTTGAGTTTTTTAAGCCCTCCGTGGATTGTGTGATACTAAATTAATTGGTAAAGAACAACAAGATCACTTCATGTTACAGTGACATGAGAATAAGGGAGTGGTAATAACAGATGGATGGATAAAGATAGATAGAAGTCTGTAATTGCTTAAAATTTTTTGAGCTGGTGAAATGTACTGCATGTAAGCTCTGATTGAAGCTGTAGTCTCCTGGAAATTGAGTTAGACTTATAACAATCATTGGCATTGCTGTTGTGATTTTGATATTGAATTTAAGATTGCTTTCTGTGCAGCACATTTCTGCTTGGAACAGTGATGTGCCTTAGAAGCTGCCAGGAAAGTGTGCAGCTGTGGTCACTGAATGTGACAGTATTGATTTTCATATTTACTCTGTGCTTGACAGGCAAAGAAACTCAAAGCATTCAAGGGGGACACAAGTAAACTGACCCTGGTGGATTCATTTATGTACCTTTTATTACAGGTGCCAAGGTAAGATGCACAATGAATTTCAGATATTTTTCTCATTAATGTACAGTAGGCTTAAACTTAATTAATTATGTTAATTTGATTTTGCTTGTATTGTTTAGTTTTGATCTTCGAATTGAAGCCATGGTGCTAAAGGAAGAGTTCTTTCCAACCTGCTCTGTGTTGAACAATGATATTGATGTCATTCGTATGGCCACAAAAGGTAATTAAATCCCTCATCCTGGAAGAGTCTCAAACATGTTTATCTACAGGAGAGGATCTGGTAATATCCTAACATTGACATGTATGGTCCGGGGCAAGTGGTCCAGTGCTTTTGTTAAACATTACACACAATTCAGGGTGTGGAGTTGATTATAGCTCCCTGTTCAAAAAACACAGTTTGAGTTTAAGAAGACTATGCTATGTGAATTAGACATTGTCATTTCCTGTATTTCACACTATAATATAAGGCTATTTAAGGCCACAATGAGACTGGTATTTCAGCATTCTAAAGTGTCTTGTGTTTTTTGACTACCTGTTACCCCAAATAGAACAGAGACTAATGAATGACTATGGTTTGTCCATTAGACTGTAGAAGAGGAAGGCCACAACTTATATGACATCATTTGAGTCATGCTAATTTGGTTTTACTTCCCTGACGTCCCATAGCTAGTATGGGTCACACTAATCTCACCTTGAACCCCGCCACACTATGAAGGGACAATTCAGAGCAGCCAATCAAATTTCTCCTGTACAGTATGTCTTGGGAGGGGAGAGGAACCCAGAGAGACACACACAAATACAGGGATCCCAAGCTCCCTGGATTGGATCCTTGGATTGGATCAAATCCAGGATCCAATGGACGAGTGATCACAAATTCAACAAACCACCAAACAATGTAAACTTAATTAAACAATGTAAAAAATCTTGAAATGAAATTCAGTGCAAGGCATGTGTAAATAAATAATTTTAAGTCATTTTAAAAAACAATGAAAATCAAAATTGTCACCCTGAACATTCAATTAATAAAATGATTAAACAAAACAATCCATGATTAATAATTGGCTAAAAACAATTTCTAATGTTACTTATGAGACTTTTTTATAAGTATCATTTAAAAGGCTCTCAGTAAAAGGACCAGAAATAACTGTGCAATATAGTTGCTTCCTTGGACATGTGATTCACTACCCATCACTAACAGCAATCTTCCCTTCACATCTTGCATAAAATTGATAAACTTTAACAAGCATCTATTTTAAAAGGTGAATTTAAATACCACTGTATAAACTTGTTTTACATGAATTAATTAATACAGTATATGTAAATGTTTCCGCTCAGGATTTTAACCCACTGTTTGAGTGAGGACCGAGAAAACATTCCCCTTATTTACATATTTTCTGTGGAGAAATAGTTTGTAATTTGCACAGCATTTTTCAGGGACACGCATGTTGTATAAATCGAGAACTACCTGTACCGGGATGTAGATCTACACAATAAGTCATTCAGCCTTGTGGAGCACCAAATAGAAAAACAAAAATGTGTAACACTCTCGGCTGGAAAGGTTATGTTGTTTGGACTGTTTTTGAGCACAACCCATGTTTTACAGTTGCAAGAAAATGTTTGTGAACCCTTTAGAATTATCTGGATTTCTGCAATAATTACTCATAAAAATAAAGTCACAATAATAGACAAACACAATCTTTTTAAACTAATAACACAAACAATTGTACTTCTTGTCAATATTGAACACATCCTTTAAACTTTCACAGTCCAGGCTGGAAAAAGTATGTGAACCCTTGTATTTAGTAACTGGTAGAACCTCCTTTAGCAGCAATAACCTCTACCAAACATTTCCTGCAGCTGCTGATGAGACTTGCACAATGGCTAGGAGGAATTTTAGACCATTCCTCCTTACAAAACTGTTCCAGTTCACTGAGATTTCTGGGATTCCTTTCATGAAAAGCTCTCTTCAGGTCATGCCACAGCATCTCAATTGGGTTGAGATCTGGAACATCCAGGTGGTCTTTTGCAAACATGAGACATGCAGCAATGTTTTTTTTGGAGAGCAGTGGTTTCCTCCGTGGTGTCCTTCCATTAACACCATCCTTGTTCAGTGTTTTTCTTATAGTGGACACATGAACAGAGACTTTGGCAAGTTCAAGAGATTTCTGCAGGTCCTTTGCTGTTAGCCTAGGGTTCTTTTTCGCCTCCTTTAGCATTGCATGCTGTGCTCTTGCCATGATCTTTGCAGGATGCCCACTCCTAGGGAGAGTAGCAACAGTACTGAATTTCCTCCATTTGTAGACAATTTGTGTTACTGTGGCTTGATGAACACCCAGGCCTTTAGAAATGCTTTTTTAGCTTTTTCCATCTTTATGCATCTCTACAATTCTTCTTCTAAGGTCATCTGATATTTCTTTTGATCAGGGCATGGTTCATATGAACAGCTCTTTCTTGAGAAGAGCAGACTCTGTCAGTAACCAACCTTTGTGTGCCTTTTTCCTAGGGCAGGGCATCTCCAATCTCATCTCATTGATTGGAACACCTGACTCCAATTAGCTTTTGGAGAAGTCATTAGCCTAGAGGTTCACATACTTTTTCCAACCTAGACAGAATGTTTAAATGATGTGTTCAGTACAATTGTTTGTGTGTTATTAGTTTAAGCAGATTGTGTTCGTCTATTATTGTGACTTAGTTGAAGATCAGACCACATTTTTATGAGTAATTAATGCAGAAATCTAGGTAATTCCAAAGGGTTCACAAACGTTTTCTTGCAACTGTATGTTTAATTACAGAAAGATGTATCACAATCATTAAGCATTTTTAATATGCCTACATATTAATTTTTTACATATATATCAAATTAAAACTCGAAAGAAGCTTGCAATGTTAATAACTTCATGTAGTCCAGTATCTCATCCAAGGTGCTGAACGTTCTATTCGAAACCAGACTTATCCTGTTATAATCCAAGTAATAAATTCCAAACTGTGAATTTAAGTGTGATTTCCTTTACGTCATGTTTAGAGCTGTTTCACATGCGAAATGAATAAACTGCTAACACCTTTAAATACCATCCTATTTCTACCTTGGTGCCACCATTTCACCATACTGTACCTAAGGTATTATTTACCATGTCAGTTATTAGCTTCTTCACAGAAATGGCTGCTGCCAGACCTGATAACACCCTCATATTGAGGTTTATATCTGTGGGGCTTCAATATATTCAACAAATTACAAACATATTGTATATCACAGCACTGGTTATGTGAATAGGAAGGACATTGACTGCTTTACAAATATTTTATGAATAAGTATTTTAGATTTTTCAAAATGTTCCCTAATTAATACTTGCTATATTTCCTGTACATTTGTGGATAATAACACAATATTCTTTTCTTTTAAAGAATTTAAGTTGAAGTTCTTTAGTCCAACAAACATGTGGCGCTAGATTTATCAGTAATACTTTCAAAAAATGGTCTGTTTTTCTCAAAATCCTACTCCCAGTGTTCTTACAGTTATTGTGTTTTTCAATGAGTCACTTATCCAAGACCCACCTCAGAAATTGAAGCAGAAATTGACCATTTGTAAATAAAACATCACATTAGCTTTAAATCTAATGTGCTGTATATTATTACTTTTATAACCCAACCCCACTTTAAATGACTTTTTGCAGAACTCATGACATGTGAAGAGCTACATGCTATTCTACACTTAGTGCTCCAGGCTGGAAACATCATGAATGCAGTAAGTGGCAACTGACATACTGCACTTTAAATTTAAACTCAGAATTGTTTGTTTTGTACTGTAACTGTGTGTCCGGTGTAATTTACCCTCAATGTCTCTTTAGGGAGGCTATGCTGGCAATGCAGTAGGCTTCAAGCTCTCATCCTTACTCAAGCTTGCAGACACAAGGGCCAACAAGCCAGGGATGAACCTTCTACACTTTGTCGCGCTGGTATGTAACCTTTCTGGGCTGAAACAAGCCTTCATCTAGTGTCCCATGAGGTCAGTTTTAGGTTACTTTTAGAGTTTATAACAGTTGTGCAGGAAGAAAGTTAGATCATCATCTCGTGCATTTCTGCTTGCCTGTGTATACAAGTCTCACACCCAGGTCTTCCCTTCGCAAATTGCTCTCTCGTCCCCCCTCCCCAACACCCCATCTACATCCATGGAGCAGCTCCTTAGCTCAACCATCGCAGCACTGAGAGGGGGTTTGTGCAGACTGTCCTGCCTCAGATAGGCTGCCTTTCCCTCAGCTAGATGAGTCACACCATGTATATCCCATCTCTCTCTATCTCATTCATTGAAATATAACCAAATTCATAGTATGCGCAGTCAAGTTTGAAATATTTTGTATTTTTTTACAACATACTCAAGCTAACTTGAAATTGGTTAACCACAAAGGCTGGAGCCAGCAAGTTGAAGAAGACTATTTGTTGAAAATAATTTTAATTCTTTTGACTTTGAGATTCAGGTGTCTGTCCCTTTTCTAAATTTCATGCTACAAAAACTGAAATGTGTTAAGAAATATAAACTCTAAATTTGTAGTTATGCATTTTATTTCCATTGTGTAAGCATATTATTTCATAATATGCATCTGGACTAAAACCTCTAAAATATTTTTGCGCACGGCATATACAACAGTGAAGAACTGCAGATGCCTGACTAGTTTGTCTTAACATTGCTCTGCTTTTGAGGATTTGGATGTACAAATAAGAAATTGTGTAGGTGGGGAAAAAAACACGCCTGAGAGCAAAGCTGTTTCCCACACATGCAAATGAAGTGTTTTTCTTCTGCACTCAGTAATTGTTTTCTGTCTTGTACAAACAGGAAGCCCAGAAGAAAGATGAGACCCTGCTGAAATTCCCAGAAAAGCTGCAGCATGTTCAGAGTGCAGCCCGGTAAAGCCAACTCCCTTCCTTACTGGATTAATATGAGAAAGACACTGCAAATAGGGTGACTTAAAGTAGAGCTGAGATAGAGACCTTTATTACCACAGATGCTGGCTACTCTCTACTGTACTTCAGAGATGTTTTTTTTCTGCAACAATCTTTGTTTTGCAAGGCCATTACTGCAAAACAAGAATCCTCATAATTTGATGATCTTTCACTGGATACACAAGGGCTTAACATTTTATGTTGGTTATGCAATATACAGTAAATAATAACTCCCTTTTTAGTACTGGCCTCTAAGCTTGCATTTTCTAGCATCCGTAAGTCAAATGCAAAAATAACCCCCCCTGGCTATATCCTTTTTAAACAAAGTCCCGTAGGTGTTAAATAGATTCTACGAATAGATGTTTAGTTCTAGAGCTTAAGTTTTGTATTATATGAGATTACTAAGATCATTCAAAATACTGTCATTTAAATGTTTAATGTACCTGAATAATTGTTGTATTTTGACTGATTTACAGAATATCAGTGGAAAACATTGAAGTGGAGTTGCAGTCATTGTCCACAAGAACTAAATCACTTGAAGAAAATATTCAACAGGATACAGAGCTGCTGCAGCAGTTGGATGAGTTTCTACAGGTGAGTACAAAACACACAACCACACTGGGTTCCACCTATAAACATTGGCACCACTGAGAAAGCGAACAATGCATTAATTTTGTTATCTCAAAAATTAATGTAATGGATAAAAGTAATAAATAACCATCTTCCTTATCTTTAATCTGCCTTGTAAGTCTTCTTGTTTGCCTCACAATCTTATGTTTGAACTTCATACCATCAACTACCCTATTTGTTTGGGATAATTATAGTAATTCAATGATGATATTTTTCTCTTGACTGGAATTGTGTTGTGCTGTGGCCGAAAGATGTTAGCATGAAATTCAGTTTGAATCTTTGCACCTGTCAAACCCTTAAAATTGAAAACAAATCCTTTATTGTGTGAAGGTGTAATGGGTTCCTTAAAAGGATACGAATATACCCCTCTTTCGATCCATATGAGTTGCACAAGTGCCTACCCATGCATCGTCTCCAGTTCTTCTACAGATGTTGGTAACAATGGCTTGATGAGAGGTGTGTGAGTTGTGTTTGCTTCATAGCTCATTGTGCTGTCTTGCTGAAGAAGCTATGCCATTGTTTTTGCTCCAGAGTTCAGAGCAAACCCTGCAGGACCTGAAGAGGCACCAGCTCGAACTGCGCAAGGAAGGCAATGCTCTCATCGATTTCTTCTGTGAAGACAAAGAGACTTTTAAACTGGACGAGTGCTTCAAGATATTCCAGGATTTCTGTCTCAAATTCAAAAAGGCTGTTAAGGTAGATAGCTGGGAAGCTGTTTTCTCCTTTCTTGTGTTTTGACAGGCAAAAAATAATTGCATTTTTTAGTTTGTTTTTTTCATTAATATTACTATTAATGTGTAGGAATATACAGCATATAGATGTTATGCTTCCAACAGGTTGACTTGGTTAGGAATACATTGTGTTGATAAAAAGTGTCAAAGCCCTGAACTTAAACTAATTGTTTTTTTAAACATACTTAATTACGCATGGGTTTTTTAGCATTTCACAAGAAATAACAGCATCCAAGAATCAGGTTTGATAATAATTATTGAGCATTTTAAGTGGAATATATTTTTTATCTTAACCTGTTTTGTACAGGGGTAGCCGCCTGGCCATAGGACAAAAATTTTCTTGTTTGTCATTATCCCTCCATTCTTCCATTGAACTCCATAGGTTCAGTTAAAATAAAACTTCTGTTGACAGTGTGACACTAATAAAATAAAAAGTAAGAATATCGAACCATTTGACAGGATCATGCAGGTGCCAAGACGAGTATTCTATATAGTACAAAATAAACACAGGGGCTGGTTTTACTTCTCATGCAGGAAAAGAGTCTGAGGATCTGAGGAAGGTCATAAATGGATCCTAAAAACAGTTTAACATGTAGGAGGGGATCCACTTCATCCACCACAGGCGTGCCCCAATGATTCGCCTCTCACTCTGTGCATACCAGTGAATCTTTACACCTCCTCCTCCAGCAGTCTGTGTCTTCTGTACACCTCTCTCTATATTGTGTACTTTGTACTCTTCTTTATATAGTGTGTGCCATCATGCATCTTTCTATATATTCAGTACTTTGTTTATCTGTAAATCTGTTTATTTGTACCTTTGTGTATCTGTACATATATTATGTATGTCATTTCACCCTTTTGTATTGTGCTGACTTATACACACCTCCATGCTCCGTATTGTCTACTGCCTAGGACTTCAGGTCTTTTTTATCACCTAGAGGATGCCATAAAAATGAGCAGCCCCCCCTTTGCTATGTGATCTACTCTGAGGTCCTTATTACTTATCGTACTGCCATAAAGAGGCAAGAAGAAGGAAGTTATACATTATGTGCTGTGGATGTGGCAGTCTGGTTATTATTATTTTTATTACATGGAGCACCTATTCCAAAACATGTCAAAGGACTCAAGGGCTTTTAACTTTGATTATATCGCAAGTTTTTTTTTTATGACCTTATAATATAAGGAATATAAAAAAGATGGGAGATTATAAGAGCCGTATTTCAGTTGCTTATCTGCCTGAAGCTTACATTGTGATGTTGTGGCCAGTATTCACAGTTGTAACACCTGTGGGAAGAAGCTTCTCCTGCAGGATGGCCATGATCCTTGTGTTACAGTATGTATTTGGGTCCAGTGACCATGCCGTGAATGTGCTAGTGGACAATATGTAACATGACAAGTTTCTGGCTAAGTGACAGCACAGCATTCCTGGCTCTTAGGCTTGGGCATCCAGGTTCTGGTTACACTTATGCCAGCATTTTCCAGAAGGCCACGCAACAGTTCTTGAGAGAGCCACCCTATATTTATAATAATAATAATAATAATAATAATAGCTTACACTTATATAGCACTTTTCTGGACACTCCACTCAAAGCGCTTTATAGGTAATGGGGACTCCCCTCCAACACCACCAATGTGCAGCCCCACCTGGATGATGCGACGGCAGCCATAGTGCGCCAGAACGCTCACCACACATCAGCTATTAGTGGGGAGGAGAGCAGAGTAATGAAGCCAATTCATAGATGGGGATTTTTAGGAGGCCATTATTGGTAAGGGCCAATGGGAAATTTGGCCAGGACGCCGGGGTTACACCCCTACTCTTTTCGAGAAACACCCTGGGATTTTTAATGACCACAGTGAGTCAGGACCTCAGTTTTATGTCTCATCCGAAGGATGGCGCCTTTTTTATAGTATAGTGTCCCCGTCACTATACTGGGGCGTTAGGACCCACATGGACCGCAGGGTGAGGAGTGCCCCCTGCTGGCCCCACTAACACCTCTTCTAGCAGCAATCTTAGTTTTTCCCAGGAGGTCTCCCATCCAGGTACTGACCAGGCTCACACCTGCTATTTCAAGCCTCTTCATCCAATTCCAGCTGGGGGGCCCCGGAGCCTATCCTTGCTTGCTAGGGCCTATTTTCCCCGAAGCCAGTTAGTCTGCGAGTCTTTGGACTGTGGGAGGAAACCCGAGCTTTATCTCGCCTCGTGGTTGTATTTGCTATCACCTGTAACTGTTCTCTTGGCAGCGTTGGTATAAACACTCAGTCTCCTGCCCCTGAGGGTAGAGATCTTCCATTAGGTGGTGGCGGCTTTGTTCTTTCAGGGGACCAGGGTACAAGGAGTAGCTTGTGCACTATGGTCCTGTGCACTCACATGTCTCCCTCTCCCTGCAGGATAACCTCGAGCGGGACCTGAAGGAGGCTGCCAGACAGAGGAGGCTGCGGGAGCTGGAGGAGAAGCGTCACTCGTGGGCAGGCGGGGAACGTGGCGGAGGTTTCGGTCGCAGCAGCAGTGAGAATGATGTGGAAATGCTGACCAAGGAAGGCCTGCTGGACTTCCTGCAGCAGCGGCCTTACAGCCCGCTGGCCCGCTCCTCTAGCGTCAAGCGCTCCAGGCACTCTCTGGCGGTCATGGCCGACCGGGAGCTCCGCAGCTTCCTGGAGGGGTCCAGCGCAGAGGATCCCACTAAGTTCAACAGCCTTCCCAGAGCCTCCAGTCGCCTTGCTAGGAAGAGCACAGCCTGGATGGATTCCCAGGATGACAATCGCGAACTGGGTGTGAAAAGCCAGCACTTACATGGGAAGGAAGTTACAACCCCATGTGCAGACAAGGAATCTACCCCCCAGATTCCTGCTGTTGCATTTAATGGGAATATCAATGAAGATCCGATTTTGAACAGTAACAATAATTATGCTACTGTTTCAGAAAGTCTTGGTGTGAACAGAAATGGCCTAAACATGAATGTATTTCAGAAAACAAAAGGCATCAGTTGTGGGCAAATTAATGTCAGCGTGACCAAGCACACTTTGGTCCAAGGACTTCAAGCATTTGACCTTGTCACTCCAAACAACAATAATATTCACTTTGTAAATCAAGGAGATGTTGTTGTGACTGATTTAGAAATAGACAAAGATGCGTCAAAGATTCCTGATGATGCCTCTCCTTCTACTAAGAGCTCCCCCAGAACAGAGTCTGATTGGAAAATGGAATCTTCCCAGTTTACAGCCTCTTCTAAAAAAGAAGAGGAGGACAATAGCACTGTTTCCTCAACCACATGTGATACACCTCTGCCTTTAGATAATTCGGTATCCAACAAGAGACCAATTTTTTACATTGTTGATCGCACAGAAACAGACTGTTCTGTAACCTTTGACTACTCTGAAATCTGTGATGATTCTCTTGCTTTTAAGGAAGGCAATGAGTATGACTGCCAGGCCCTGGGTCCTGGTAAGGATAATCTGAAAGATCAGAGTTCACTTTCTCTCAACCTGGAATCAGAATCTACAAATGATCCGTCAATTTCTATCACACACTCTGCCACCACTGAAGAGGGAGCATCTGACAGCTGTGAGGCAGGTGAAGAAAAGAAAGATGAGAAAACTGTAGACGTTAGCAGCACCAAAACAGGACCTTTGAAAACAAAGCCAACGTCAAAACTGCCAGCTACTCGAAGCAGCGGAACCGGACGATCTGTAAGAATGCTAACTGCTTCAGAGAGCCAAAATTTGCGGAAAGTGGTGCCGATTTCACGAGTGAGCAGGTTAGGTAGTTCTGTTAAGAAAACTGAGAAGCTGTCAGCCCGTGAGAGCAGCAGTTCTGAAACAAGGCACCCACAGCGGGACCAGAGCACCCCAGTTAGAAAATTGGAGCACACCCCCAGGACTCTTCGGCGTTCCAGCCTTCCTGCTGAGGACCCCAAAGTTCAGAGAGGGACCCCAGCCACAGCCAGCATCGGTAGAGCCCGGGAACAAACACGCACCCCCTCAGTGAAAAAGCCCAGTGCCAAACCTGTAAGGAACATTCCCAAGCCCAAGCCTGAGGAGAAAATGTGTCGTTCTACCATGAGAGCCCTGGCCCAGGCACAGGCAGCCTCTGCAGGAAGTGCGCCTCAGACTCCCACTCACAATGGCAAGGCCCTGGCTAGCACCCCCAGCTTCGCACGGAACACAGTGGCCTCCTCCTCCAGGAGGATGAAAAAGGACCTGGCCCCAAATTCAAACCCCACAACACCTTCCAAAACTGCCACTCCCACCAGGACGGGGTCTCAGAGGCAACCTGTGAGCAAGGCCATGACTGGAAATACCCCCCTCACACCAAGGGATGAAGAAAACACCCAGGGCACACTGAGGAGAGTACAGAGTGTCCGAGTGTCCAACAGGAACCCCCATCGCAGTGAGACGCCACCTCCCAAAAGAGAGCAGTCCCGCAAAGGTAGCAGCTTTTCCGAGAAGTCGGTGGTCCAGTCTAAAGACTTGAGCAGGATATCCACAGGCAAATCTCTAAAACCTACATGGAAGTAGAATGTGAACTCTTTCTTTTTTTGTAGAGCTTGTTTATGTTTTTTTAATTCACTTTTCTGCTTCTTGCCATAATATTACATAGTTTTACTTGATCATGGCCTTAACAGGAAAGAACTTTAGAGTGGCATTGTCCTTAGATAGCTAATTAGCCCAGCTTTTTTTAATACTGTTTAATTATTGCTGCAGCCATGATAAGTGCAAAACTGATGTTGCAGGACAATTAAAAATGATAAACCATGGCTTAGAACTGTGTGTAATGTTTGAGAATCTGTGTTAGAACATCAAAGATTTTTCCAGTGAATATCGTGAAATACCCCAGTCTTTCCAAGGAAAGGAACAGGCAAATGACAAGTCTTTTCCAAGGAACCTTTACACTTGCTTTAACATTGTTTTTATTAATTTAACAAAGTGTAAATACTACTGAACATGTCATGATGCTGCTGATCTGCTCACTTGGATGAAATAAGCTGTATGAAAGGAGTTCATTCATCTTAGGAGCTCTTGAAATGTTGTTATGCTGCTCTGTCTTTGTGGCTTCCTCTGTTCTTACAGTGGTTTTAGCGCTAAAGATAAATACTTTGCAAAGCCATATATCCTTCAGTGGCATCATTCTCTCTGAAGATCACATATTATGGCTGTCTTACTTTGGGCTTTGTATAACTGCTGCTTGAAGAGGGTCAGGCAATTTTAAGTTTAGGGACGCATCCATTTTAAAGTGGATAAGACAGACACATTATAGTAGATATTTTCTGGAATATGCTTGTGCTACATATTTAAAAAGGACTGTATAAATCTGCATTGAAGTAACATTTTTGTGTTGTTTCCATATAAAAAATACTCCTTATAATTTCAACTTAATTGCCTGATATAAAAGTTTGATTAGCATAGTATTCCCCTTTTCTTTCCAGACTAATGCTTGTCAGAACTTTGTTAGCTGTTTGATTACATTCAATTTGCCCAGAGGTTTTTTGGAATACTGATCAAAATACTGAATTGTAATGTTTGTGACACCACTGGCCTTTTTAACACGCCTGTGCCAAACAGAAAAAGCACTTTGTTAGTGAGGAGAAAAGTCCACCATTCTCTGCATTACACCCTCTCTAGAAGACCAAAGCAGATGGTGGGTTAGATATTTTTAGCACATGGGGAACATCTTCCTATTATTCCATTGCATCTGAACCAGGCTTGAATGACTACTGCAGCGTCACCTGAAGTACACAGAGATGACATAAGTAAATAGATTAGGCTTGCAAGAGTATGTATTTATTTTGTTAAGTGTGCGTAGCTTTGATAAAGTATGAGTGGGTATAATATGCTTACATATTGTGAAAATAAGGTCGGTTGGTTTCTAGCCTTGAAGGCCCAGTATGAAGAATGTACAGGAGGGGGACCCAAGCAATTGGTTTAATTAGGCCGGTTCCAAGGATATCCATTTCAGATAGCCAACACAATGAGAATCCACAACAGTGGATTAGTGTGTGGGACTAACCCAGCCATGGCAGACGTCTTCCTCCTTTTCCCTTTTAGACTTGCAGTCACCTTATTAGCAGTCAACAATGGGTTATCCTTTGCCTTAGAGATTTTATCTGTTTAATTTGACCAATGTCCCATTAGCTAACTATGCACCCCTTTCATCATTTTTCCTAGACCTGCTGTTTATGGCATGGCTGTTCGAGAACTAATGTATTATCCTCTGGTCTGTATGCGTATTTTGTGGCAATATACTGTTATTATTCCTAGAAATTGTCACTATAATAGCCAACATGAAATCTCAGGTGGTGTCTGTTCACTTATATCAAGTACAGTTTAAGCCTTATTGCTGTAACCTATTTCCAAATAATTTTTTCTAAGATTCAGAACTTCTGCAACTGAATGGCTTTATTTATAGTAAGGTAACCTTAAAGATTCCCATTTGTAATAGTCTAGCCTGCTAACAATATTGG
The DNA here is from genome assembly GCF_055471065.1 of Atractosteus spatula. Classification (NCBI taxonomy): domain Eukaryota; kingdom Metazoa; phylum Chordata; class Actinopteri; order Semionotiformes; family Lepisosteidae; genus Atractosteus; species Atractosteus spatula. The sequence continues at coordinate 54,587,637 of NC_142706.1, forward strand.
TTGTACTGTGGTATACTGTATTTATATTAAATCCATTTATTTAAAATGCATTTTGCATTATAAACTGATTATGTACTCTTTATATGAAATGTTTTCTTTCTAAGTTTCTGGAAATGTTTATTTTTGGAAACCTGAAAAGGTTTATATTTGGAAACAAATGTCCCAATTTATTGAACCTGTTCTAAGTGTGCTAACCATTGTGTAATTTACTCCATACCATCAAAACTTTTTTACTGATAATTTTGTGAATCTTCCGTACCTGTCAATACTATTAAATGTGTGAGAATTAATTGATCACTGTCAGGCTTGCCTGCATTACTCTGAGACAGCAGTGGCATTGAATATCAATAATGATCATTCTGTATGTGAATAATCTTGAATGATTAGTGTACCGTGCAATTATTAAATCAAAATGCATGATACAGTTACAACCTTTATTGATACTGTACTCTTTTCTTCCTCTGTTTCTTCTAATATTTAAAAGTAACTCCAGTAGCATTTGATACTTTTTCCCCTGGACAATTACACTTCATTTTGTTCTAGTATTGCAGATTGTAATCTCTTGATGACTTGATTGTAGAAAATGGGAAACCTGAGACGTGCCTGAAGGAAGTATAGTATATTCCAGTGCTCTAAATGTATGATGTCAGAAAACATGAAAATGAATTATGAGAAGTTGAACTGTTCTGCCCTTCGTACAGTAGTATTGTAGGGTATGTCCTTGAGCTCTGAGAGGACTACTGTTTCTGGCTCTTCATAATTAAATCTGAGGTTCTTATCAGGTATTTTGCTGTTTCATCATAAATGAAACCTCACTAGTACAGCGGTGCCCTATATTCTCTTGATCAACTGTCAAGAATCATTCAAGCTCTAATGAAAAGAAAATCCCTTGTTTAAAATTCAAGGTGAATACAGACATACAAAGCTCTGCATACCTTCTACTAAATTAGAGGCTGCAGCTTGCTGTTGAGGCATTTTTGTAGCGGATGCCTTCTCCTTTTTTTCAGTCTGTGTGCTGTGCTCTGCTAAGCAAATGAAACTTGTGCAAAATAAGCCAAGCTAATGTGAAAGGAAATTCGTAAATGGTTATAAAAAGGGTTATAAATTATAGCCACTTACTGTGAACTCTAGTTTTATCTTGGCTGTATTCATTAGGCTAACACTAATATAATTTGCAACAAGATGACCATATTTGGAAGCAATTGCAGAAATGTATGCTTCCTTTTGGGGTTTATTTCTAATATTCTTTCTAATTCTCAAATGTTTCAGTTCCAGGAGGACCCCAGTAATAAATCAGCCTCTTATGAGACTGACCTGATAAAAGCAGTGGGCCTTTTGTGGAATCCCCATTCCCACACACCCCCATATCACTCCAGCTTCCATGACAACCTCTTCTACCAGTATGACATTCCCAGCTCAGTTAGGTCGCTTTCAGACAGATCCTAGCAATTTCAGTGACTGATGGTCGTTTGATCTGGCCTGAAGGCTGGGAGATTCTGCTGTCTTGTCTCAGTTATTAATAGTAGAAATTCTCTCAGAATATGATTTGGTAGTTGAAAATGCTTATACCCCCCATTGCTCATGTTCAGTTGCTTGATTTCTGGATTAAGAAAAAGTAATACAAATGAACAATAATCTTCCTAATTCATGGTACATAAATTTGAATGTTATTTTATTTTCAGGAGATCTGTACAGTGAGCTTCTAGGTGTTGGCATTTGACAAGATAAATATTTTAATAACCAAGACAATTGTATCAGACAAAGAAATACATTTAAAATTGAAAAACAATGTGGCTGTAAGGGGTCTTATAAATTGACAATGTATTATCATGTCTCAGACATAATTCTGAGGATTAGATATTTGGCTACAAGGTGTTCTTTTCTTCAGCTGGAGAAAAGAGTGATAAAGCCCTCACTGGGATGATTTAGGTATTATGGCAATCCAAATATTGTTCAGATCTGTACTTCATCAAGGGGATAGACAATCAGTCCTGTGATTGTTAAACATATACCATGTTATAGTCTTTGATTGTGAAGTAGGTTAAGGAAATACCAGTACTGGACATTTATATTTAATCAGCAAATTGTTACCTATTAAAGCTTTTCTGAACATATCAAGTCCTTTTTCTGTGAATGAACATCACTGTGTATTTTCAAGGTGTGTGTGACCTGCTTTTAATCTCCATTTTTGTATGCAGTTGAAGATCAGATTTAAATGGCATTGTCACAATGTTTTCTTCCTACGAGTGAGAGGTGTCCTTATGAAACAGAAACTCTGTGTATGGCATGTAGATGTTTGCACGCAGCAGAATAACTTGTGTGGATAATAAAATGTTACAACAGCTGGGGAAGCATTAGATTGTGGCTATGGTTTATTGACGGCAAGTGGTACATTAACAGCTTTGTGCTAAATTGATCTCTCGGATCATTTTTTAAATTGATTTTGTTCTGTTTTCTAGGAACAGCGTCCATCAGCTTTCATGTTTTTACTGCAAATAAATGAAATCAATAAATCACAGCAAAGAGAGAGAAAATCTAGATTTACACATTGGTATAGGAAAAAGCAGGTAAAAATGACCCAAATGTAAATGCCTTTTATCACTGCATTTCTAGTGGAATTTTTAAAAAATTCTATATTGTAAGTTGCAATTAAACACAATATTTCCAACAACATTAAAGGAAGAAGGAGGATGTTGTCTAATGTATAAGATGTACATAATTTGTGCTATTTAATAAGAAATGGCACTGAGCATCAAGGATGATGAACACTGTTGTGTTCTGCAAAACATTGTAACATATAGTGTCCTTCAAATGTATAGAGACAGTGAAAACTATTTTTGCTTTATAGGCAAGCAATTTGTATGTGATCATGAGATTTATTTTAATGATAATAACTCTCTAAAATGCACTTTTAGTAATTCCATTTATACACTTGATCATATTAAAACAAAAATATAATTTGTTCTCTATCCTGTGTTTTCAAGTGACCCTAATATTAGCACATTCACTAAGTAAATTTTAGTGGTAAAATTCAGTCTTTGATTTTGCCTTTTTTTAACTATTTTTGAGGTGTGCTGACTATTTTTTTCTTCAGCATTTAAAATATATCCTGTATTTGAAGATTAACCAGTCTAAGATTTTCTTTTTCTCCTGTTCACCTCATTAGTTGCATTAGCCGTTTGTCATTGCGATGCTGCATGGTGTATGAAAGCATTTGCTTTTACATAAGCAGGCTGCATATTTAGGTACACTTCATGATTCACTCTGCTAATGTCACCATTATTTACATTGTCAATAAAGAGTGAGCCACTCCTGAGGTCATGACATCACCTCCACCATGCCTCACAGAGGAGGTGGTATTCTTTGAGGCAACTGCAGTTCCGTTCTAATGACCCAACAACAAACACCTGACCAACAAGAGACAACTTTGGCATTGTCATTTTCCCTAATAGAAAATGAAGAGGTTCAACACTATCAGTTTGGTTGACCCAAGAGGTATAACTGAAGTAACTTTGTAACTATTCATTTCATAGTGAAAGTAAGTAGTTTTGACTTCACTATCTTGTCACGATCGTAAACCCCTCCTCTTAAGGACGCTCCAGCCCTGCCTTGTTTATGCTTATCTCCCGCACCTGCCTCCAGTTCCAGCCCCCTGTGCTATATAAGCCAGACGTTCCTGCCTATCGGGGCTCAGCTTTGGAAGATGGACCCCCGGAAGCCCGCCTACCCCCGAGTCCAGGAGCGACTCGACGGGATAGGCTTCACAACGGCGTCCTGACCATCTGGGTCTAGGATTAGGGAGCGTCTGGTCCCGTTACCCCCTTTATTCCCCCGACCCTCCGCCAGATCCCGCTCCAGTTTTTAACTCTGTTTGTCTGTCAGGATGGATTACCCGGTCTTGGACATTTGCTACACTCTCGGATTTGCCTCGGACTCCCTTGCACTGTTTGCCTCGGCCACACCTCCCCCGAACACCAGCGCACCATGGACACGCCCCCTGTTTTCCTTCCAGCCCCTTGCATGCCTCTTTCCCCGTGTTTTCTTCACTTCCTTCCGGATCGTGTTGTCTGCATAGGGCCCTGAAAGAACACTTCGTGACATATCTCAATACTTCTGGCAAGAGTAATACTGTACTGTACAGCCTACATATGCATTACTCACTGTAATACATATGTAGGCTGGTAATTTCACATCCAAGCCACATCAGCTCATCAGACCAGAGCTTAGGGACTTGAACTCACAACCCACCACTATTGAGTGCAGAAACATACCCACTACCAAGTTGCCATGTAGTATACTGTAAATGTATTATTAAAATGATTCCAAAATTGCTTCTGTTATGTCGATGTACTCACCAACTAGGATGTTTGCGAGAAAATCCACTCTGTGAGTGAGTGCAGGATGTAAAGTCAGTGCAGTCCAAAATCATAGTCGAGAAAGCAGAGGTCAAAGCTAGTTTATCATAAACAGTAATGTGGTCTTTCCAAAGAGTGGTCTAGAGCCCAGGCAAGTTTCTAAGTACATAAAGCTATTCAGGGAAAAGCACCAGGAAGGGAAAAAAATCAGAAGTTGAGGTCAAATGAAACATTCAGAGCTGGAAGATCAAATACTGAGAGAACAAAAATGCTGAGACTCAAGTGGAAAGAATGACTATGCATTCAACAGCCAGGATTTGATACCTGATGGAATGAGATGAGTTAATTGGCAACAGGCTTAGATAATCTGCCTTTACTTGTGCGCATTTCAGTATTACGGCTGCTTCAGACCGTGTAGTGACGTAGTTGGTGTGCAAGGGGAATGCAGGTTAAGGAGCCTGCATTCCCCTTGGCATCCCAGCTACAAGGCATTTAAAACCATTTTGTCTATAAATTAACATTTTTCATTTTCAAAGACTGAAATTGTTGATTGAAATTCATTTAGATGTTTTAAACTTACCTACTTACTAAAGTCTGAAATGGAATGTCAAAACTTACATTTAATTTAAAATTATAGGTAATTACAGTGAAAATACTGTGTTACTTCTGTGTTACATACACTTAAATAAAATTTCAATATTTAAATGTAGTGTCACATACTGTATACAAAGAAATAAGTATACTTTATGCAAAAATTCTGATTTCTTTGAAATCACAACTTTTATTCAATGGTTTTTGAAAAGCAGAAAAGTCCTCACTATGGAACCAGAGCAATGAGTAAGAACAGAACAGGACGAACTTACTCAGTACTGCAGCCACTTTGATTACCATAAAGGACAGTTAAGTTTCTTGCATCCTGGACACTCAGCAAACCGAACCCTGGCAACCAAATCCTCCTGGAATATCTCAATGGCTGCAGCAGAATGAGGTGTCCAATAGTCGTCTTCATGTCATTGGATCAAAGATTCCCTCTGTAATGGTATGTGAGGGAGCTGGCATTCAATGGTTTCTCCACAAAGAAAATTTCACAAACAGGTCTTTTCTCCCCAGCATCCAAGTGATCCAAGTCCATTGATATCCATTTAATAGTGACAGAAGCAAAATAGTGATCGTCACCAACGCAATTAACTCTGTTTCCTGTAATGTTCCTGTTGCTGCAGAGCTTATATTCATGATTTACCAAATGGATGGTAATTTATTTAATCTCCAAAGACAAAAACCACACTGACTTCAATCACTGAACCCTAGTATACTGACCATGCTGCGGTACATGCATGGTACAGGATTTTCCATACTTTCAAAGTTATCTTTCACTGGGGAAGAACATCCAACACCACCTGAAATGTGCAAGTGCAGGTGATCTAGACATTAAAACACAAGCTAAACTAAAGGTTAACCATGTAGTTATCATTCATACCTTATACTGTATAATATAGAGCTGACTAGAGACCAGGGTCTCTGACATGAGAATTACTAGTCTGTTCAACACCTAGCTTTGCATAAAAACAAAACATACAGTATATGAGATCATACTACTGTAGTTTTGATTCTGGCTAGAAGCCCACAGCTGGAAGCTCATCACCAGTACAAAGGTTAGATCTCCACAAAGAATCTATAATCATGTATACAGTATGTAACTATAATGCAATGTACTGTAGCTTAATTTTGTTTTTCACAAAGGCCTGGTCAATTAAGATTTTTTTAAAGGATGACATTATATAGTCAAGTAGCAGATGTGAGACATCCAAACTGTATTTCTCTATAGTGGTGTATGTGAAACAGTAGTCACATATCAAGTATAGGTATGGAATACCTAATCTACAAAACCTGAACTCAATATGAACCATATGCGAAAGGTATGGTATGGTGTGGTATTATACCTTACAAGTGATATACATTAAATTTGTTCAAATCTGTAATGAGTTGTCCTTACTGTGCTAGATCAAATACTGTATAATATATCCCAAATATAGAATCTTCCAATGCAGCCACCTGTGCCTTGTACTTTTATTTTTATGGCCACAAAATTTGTGGCAGATTTGTATATACAGCTTGTGCAGTATATTAGAATAGAGATCACAAGAAGTAAAATCTTGTAACACTGTGGTCTTTTATTAGAGTTTGATTTGTCAGCCTTGCAGTTAATATTAATAGTCTGATCATTTACTCTCCATTCCTATCTTTTTAACATATGAAATTTAATGTGAAAGTGTTTTTATATCTGTTTTATTGAAGAAATACAGATATTTATTTTATTTAATATTTTACAGAAAACTTATAATAATAAAATGACATGTTATTAAACAAATACAGCAGCTATTAGTGTCCGATACCTTGTATAACAATAAAGTACAGTATATGCCACATAATGGATATCAGTTTTCTCTTTAGGAAAGTCACATTCATGCTTTGATGCAGCAAACTGAAATGTCACATAATACAAAACCTTCAGTTTTAATCTGTTCCTGGTGCCCAGTCTATGATGATGTATTTCAAATAACTTTTGTAGGCCTTTTATGGAAATGTGGCAGCAAAGTGATTGTAAGCACTGTTTGGGTGCCTTATATAGGAAATCTGCAGTCATATTTCTTGGTGCACACCACGATGTAACACTCTGAATTTGAATTTAAATTTAGTGTAGTGCCATGATATAGAATTTACAATTCTCATCATTTCACATTTCATCCCATCACTTTCAACAACCGCTTATCCAATTCAGGGTTATGGGGGAGCCAGAGTCTAACCCAGGAAGCGTTGGGCGCAAGGCAGGGTACACCCTGGATATGAGCCAGTCCATCGCAGGGCATACACAGATACAGACACAGACTGGCACGCACTCACACCAGGGCCAGTTTTCTCAGAAACCAATTAACCTACCAGTATGTCTTTGGACTATGGGAGGAAACCAGAGCAACCAGAGGAAACCCTGGGAGAACTTACATACTCCACACAGATAGCACTCCAGGTCTGGAATTGAAGGCCCCAGTTCCACAAAGCAGCAATGCCAAGCACTGCACCATCATTCACCCTCTTCTTGACATGAAGATGAATTTATGAATGACAGCGTTTCCATAAGGTTAAGTTAAAATGTGGTCATTAACTGTTCAGCAAGTGTTCAGTAATTGGTCATTAAGTGTTCAGTATATAGATAAAGGTCTTTCTACATATTAGAAATATCCCAAGACACCAACATTATGCTTAAGGCACTATCATTTAATCGTCTGACCACGCGTTCAACTGCCAGCAGAGATACTTACAGAAATATCAGGGTGTCATTATTCTGAACGAGAAGTGATGAAATTATGTAACCATTATTTTCTCACATTTTTGTCAGTGAGGAGTGAGGAGCTGGACTCTGGAGCGAGTTTGTGTATCTGAATTTCACTTGCATGAATAACAGGTAAAGGGTTAAGGAACCAAATGAAAAAAGGAAACAGGAGAAAAAAATCCATTGTATCTTAACACAAACATGCAAACACTGTCTCCATTGATTATTGAGCTGGCACAATAAAACAGCCTTTCAAAGGCTAATGACTGCAGACAAGCCTATGCACTCTGTACCTATCATACAGTACTTTTTGCTATCCTCACTCTGTTTCCATGCATTCCAAGAATGGTACAGAATTGCAAATTCGGCACCATGTTTTGTCCCATCTGCTTTTTACAGACAAGAAAGACATCAACATTTGTAAGAAACCCATTCTGACAGTCTTGTGTGTGTTGCCGACTTGGCTTAAATTATTTTTAATTTGCAAATAACATCACGTCTAATGTTGGTGAGTGCAATTATTGAGAAGAATTTGCTAAGCGGATGTCTTTAACAAATGGCACCCTACACAAAATTTACGATAAGTGTAAATACAATTAGATGTACCATTCATGACTTTGTATTTTTGAGAGTGCAATCCTGTTCCTCTCTTTAATGTAGATATTACGCCACAAGTGTAAAAAGCCCGAAAGCTGGAATTGTACAAGTCATTAAAAATCTTTATGTCATTCGGCTGCCACAGAGAGGGAATGTCACGTTCGTAACCCCTCCTCTTAAGGACGCTCCAGCCCTTCCTAGTTTGTTACTCATCCACCGCACCTGCTCCTTGTTCCAGCCTCCTTCCCGTCCCCCTTAAAACTAAAAGCCAGACACTCAGGCAGTTCGGGGATCTGCATCTGATTTCCATATCGTGCGAGCCCGGGACCTGTATTTTCCTGGCTCTGTTATGTTTTTGAGTTTGTTTCTGTTTCTGTTTCCGTTCCCCCCCCCCCCGCCGGTTCTGACCCGGTTCCTGTTTTTAACCTGTCTGTTCTCGGATGGACCGCCCGGCTTTGGACTTTGCCCATCTTTGGATTACCTCTGGATTGTTTGCCCCGGACTCACCCCCCTGGACACCTGCGCACCTTGGACACGCCCCTTCGTATTCGTTCCCGATTCCTGCATGGCTTTTTCCCCTGTGTTTCTCCCTCAACCCCAGATTGTGTCGTCCGTATAAGGTCTGGAGAGAACTGTTCGTTACAGGGAACTTGTGTTTTTTTTTTTCAGTCACAAAACATCTCCTCTGTTAGTAGCTATAAATAGACCTTCATTTACGTCCAGCAACTAACCTGCATTACTAGATTTGGGTTTCTTTCTAAGTAACTTGTCCAAAATGTTTATCCAAATCTGATACTGCAGTGCTGTACTTAGAATAACAACTGAAACCCAGTTTATGAAGTATTTTGCACTCCACATTTATGGAACCTATTTCAGGGATATATGCTGTAATTATTTCTAAATTGCACGATTTCCCTGTGTAGGCATGTTATTTCTGGTTTCCTCCAACCTTCCATTGATAGAGTGGCTGTGTTAATTGTTGTCCTTGAGTGTTTGTACCCCGCGATGGGTGTAATCCTGCCTTATGTCCTGTGCTTCCTGGATTGGCTCCAGGTTACCACAAACCTGACTAGGTATAAGGGACTTCCTGATAACTGATGGTTGAGGCAACAACAAATTCCCAAATAATTACAAGCAGGGGTTTGGCGCCCCCTGTAGTTTGTATTTTATTACTTCAAATTTTCCGTGTAAAACTGTTCTCTACAGAATTTCTACTAAGGATACCCGTTTCTAATTATTTCAGTCTTTCTGGCACACAGTGTGTAAAGGGTGGTGACATGACTCTTAACTTTGTTTATTTAGGGTGTTGAAAGGTTTCTTGTTCAGGAATGTCTTTTTCAATGTTTGTTTTAAAACTGGGGAACTTTGTTGTATTGGGTGTTTGTTGATCACTACAGTGAATAATACTACAAATATAGTAACAGGTACTCATGTTTATTTTAAGTCTAAAGTATACATTTTTCATATGTGACAGTGCCTATTACAGTAGCTGCTTAAATACTATGATCTGCTTTAAAAAACATACTGCACATTTTAAGTTACCTGTTGCACCTGTAGTAGAATTTAAATAATTATGAGACCATGTACAGTACATTGTCACATTTATTCTATATTATGTTGTCAAGTGTTCAATTTGGCTTCATAATGCTAACTTAATTGATCAAAGTATATCAATGTACAGTGTATATATATACTGTAAATGTTTATACTTCATATTTATATACTATATTTATATGCCTGATGTTGTCTGGAAAAGAACAGAACAACATAAGAAAGGTAACTGTACTAATGACAGCAAGCCTTTCAGCCCTTTATGTTAATTTGAGTTAACATGTTACTGCAAAGCTGGTAAAACCATACTAATACTATATGCTCTTAGCTATATTTTGTTGAAAATAATACTTGAAATATGACTATCTGTGACTAAGCCATCTGAACAAAAAACCATCTAGAGGCTTTTATTAATAAATGTTTGTTGTTACCCATGTCAGAGCTCAATTATATACTGTAATAATGATGATGATGATAATAAACTTGATTTTATATAGCACCTTTAAAGGTGGCTTCTCAAAGCACTTTATAGAATGACAATAGCAACAACAATTAAAAATAAACAAAAAATACACAAGATAAACATGATGAGAATACGAAGAGGAGACAGTAGATGGTGGTACTAAATACAGTAGGAGCAGAGGGGTAAAGAATGGAACTTGTTAAGTAAAGGCTCTTCTAAAGAAGAAGGTTTTCAGTCTGGATTTGAAGGAGTTTAGAGAAGGTGACTCTCTGATATCCTTGGGGAGAGAGTTCTAGGGCTTAGGGCATAACAGGAGAAGGCCCTCTCACCCATAGAGTCTAGATGGGCTCTGGGGACAGTTAGGAGATCAGAATTAGAGGAGAGAAGGTTGCAAGATGGGGAGTAGGGTGATAATAGCTCAGACAGGTACTGAGGTGCCAAGCCATGCAGAGCCTTTTAGGTGAGCATAAGGATTTTGAAGTTGACAAGAAATTTGACAGGAAGCCAGTACAAGAACTCCAGGATAGGAGTAATGTGATCACTTGCACTAGACCTGGTCAGGATTCTGGCTGCCGAATTTTGGACATACTGGAGTTTGTTCAATATGGATTTAGATACCCCAGAGAGTAGAGCATTACAGTAGTCAATTTGGGAGAAGACACATGCGTTGATCAGCTTTTCAGCCACAGTTAGTGATAACATAGGACGTAGTCTAGCAATATTTCTGAGGTGAAAGAAAGATGTTTTAACAATATGCTGCACATGTGAATTGAATGTTAACACTGAATCAAATATCACGAGGTTTCTCAATTTAGACTGAAGCTCACATACAGTACCATCCACAGACAGGGCTACAGGATGGGCTTTACAAAGTTAATGGGGGGTGCCAATAAGCATGACTTCAGTCTTGTCACAGTTAAGATGAAGGAAATTGAGTCATCCAAGTTTTTATGTCAGAGATTAGATAGAATAGAGACAGCCACATCAGTGTCAGGTTTGGTATGGATGTATATTTATCATCAGCTTAGAAATTATAGTTGAGGCCATGTAATCTAAAGTGGAAACATGTAAATGTTGAAAAGTAGAGAACCCAGTATTGAGCCCTGAGGATCACCAGACTTAACGAGACCAATTTCAGATCTAAATCCGCCAAGAGAGACAAAGTGACAGCAATCAGTGAGGTAAGACTTGAACCATTTGAGAGCAGTGTCTGAAACTCCAAACACAGTCTCAAGATGAGAAAGTAAGATGTCATGGTTAACAGTGTTGAAAGTAGCACTGAGATCAGGAAGAATGAGGATATATAGAGAACCAGAATCCGAAGCTATTAGAAGATCATTAGTTACTTTGACCAGGGCAGTTTCTGTGCTGTGAAGTTGAAGGAAGCCAGATTGAAGGGGTTCGAAAAAGTTATTTACAATGAGGTGGTTATGTTATTGAAATGTGACAGCACATTCTAGAATTTTTGCAAGAAATGGTAAGCTGGAGATGGGGCGAAAATTGTTTAGATTGTCCATAGCCATGTTAGGCTTTTTTGACACGGGGGAAATAGAGGCAGTTTTGAGGACCGTTGGTACAATGCCAGTGCTCAAGGATTCATTTATTATACTGAGGACAACGGGGCAGAGAGAAGTTAAACAGGACTGAAATAAAGTGGTGAGAACAGGATATAATATAGAGGTGGTGGATTTCATGTGTGAAACTAGTTTATTGAGGGATGCAGAGTCGATAATGGAGAAGTTGGAGAGAAGGGAAAAGTTCGACAAGCAGGGAGGAAGTGTGGGAATGATATGTGTTGTGGAGAGAATGTGATGCCAGATGTTGTCGATCTTGGAGCTAAAGAAATCTAAAAAGTTGCAATGAGGGAGGTAATGTGGTGGGGCAGTTAGCCTTTAGCAGTCTGTTGATGGTGGAGAAAAGATGTCTGGGGTCGTTATGGTTATTTTCAGTGATGTGAGAGAAGTAGGTGGATCTAGCAGACTATTGTATCCTTATATTCAGACAAGTAATCTTTCCAAGCCTGATAATGCATGTTTAGGCCAGAAAGAGGTCACCTATGCTCACATTTCCAGGAGACTGCCTTCATAGATTGCAGATGGTCATTGTACCAGGGGGCAGAGCAAGAAAAAGAGATGGTGCAGGTTTTTAGAGGAGCAAAGGTGTCAACTGTAGATAAAAAAGCACTATTAAGAAAATGTATTTTGTTCTCTAGAGAATCAGTGCTAAAGAAACAAGATAAAAAGGATAGAACAGAAGGCCTAGGCTGATCAATTGAGTGTGAGGGGGAAGTGTAGAAACAGGTAATTCCAGATTGAAAAGAATACCTAAGTGGTCAGAGAGGCCTAGATCAAGGGAAGAGGAGTGGGAAACAGTCGTTTGCAACGATTAAGTCTAGGGTGTATCCTTTGTTGTGTGTAGGGCTACGAACAAACTTGAGTTAGATCAAAGCATCCCAACAGGGCTAGAAAATCATTAGCCAAACTGGAAGACCTTGAGTCAATGTGTATATTAAGTACCCAAGAATAAGGTTCCTCTTAAATCTGAGGCATAAAAATGAAAGTAAATCAGCAAACTCACTTAAAAAGGCTTTGTTAGGTTTGGGTGGCCTATAATCAGTGGCAATGATAGTAGAGTGGGGAACAGAGACATTTAAAACAAGGTACTCAAAAGAAGAGAGAAGAGGTACAGGAACAGGACTTAAATTGTAAAGAAGACTGTAAATAATGATGCCCCCACCTGAGAGACGGGATAGGTCAAACAACCCGTACCCAGGAGGGACTAGCTGGTTAAACGGGAGACCATCGTTTTGTCTGTGCCAGGTTTCGGTTAAGCACAGAAAGTCCAGTTTTTTTATCTGTAATAAAGTCACATATAAAAAGAGCCTTATTGTTCACTGAATGGGTGTTTAGTAGTGCTGATCTGGCTAGTCTCGGGGATCCAGGGGGATGCGGAGTGGGTTCCAAGCCCGGTAGTGAGAGTAGATTTTTGAGGTTGGCGCCGGTGCAGGATGGACTTGCAGTCTTGTGCCGAGAGGCAGGGATAGAGACTCAGAAGGTAGACGAAGCAAAGAAATGGCGTCCTGTGCCGTGATGGATGTAAAGTATCGGTCATAGGATCCCAATATTACAGCACTCATCAAATGTCTCTTTTACCAGGAAATAATTCAGTTTCAGTTGCAGTGAGGTGTACCTTAGAAGCATGTTCGATGAATCTGCGACAATGCAACAAGATGGGAAGGAAATCTTGAATCAATGCAGTAGCAGGTGGTTAAAAGTCCTCGGTTGAACAATTTCATCAGGGAGTAGTCGGCAGTAGAAGCAGCAGTCACAATGCAAGTGGAAGTCGCGTTTGTAAATTGCAACTTGAAGTGGATTAAAATAATTAGAAACCAGGGCGGGAGAGAAAGAAAAAAATAATAAAAAGTCGATAAATGTTTTTTAAAACTGAAAAACTGGTGAGAGGAGCGGCAGCCAAACGCGCTAACGTTCCTTATTAACTGAAACCGGAAATTAAATACTGTAGTTCGGGATAAGTCACATGTGATGTGTATAAAGCGGTAACTGAATTGTTCAAGGACTAAAAACTTAATTTCAACGAACCGTCTGAATATGGTGCTTTGAAGGCAGATACGGTAGTGAGAGTCAGTGTCATTTCCACTATTATGTACAGTATTTGAATATTTCACACATATTCCAATTCGTCTAATAATTAACATATATGTATCATTTTATGTGCCAGGGTACATAGACATGGTTTCTGTGCTTTTAAATACACCTTGAATGAAATTAAGTACAATGCTTGAATCCATTGATCAAGGCCGACTTCATGGTTTATTTTCTGGGTGGATCATCCACAGTGAGCAACCTGATACATTTATTGACTGGGGAAATGAAAGCCCAGTGTTAACTTCATCTTAGTCATACTGTATCTTACAGAGTAACACCCAAATGCCTAAAGCTGTCACTAATTAATAGGCTTATTCCCTTTCCTTTCCTTTCAGCAAGGAATAAAGCTTTACCTGTTCCTTTATTCCCTGCTTTATGAGTAAGGATAAAACTAAAATAAAGGTTTAATGATCCAATATTTTAGGAAAAACCTCCCAAAACACAACAATAGGCAAATCAGGCTAAACTACATGATGGATGTTATTATTGTAAAGTGTGGCCACGATCACAAGTACAGTATAAATCCCTTCATAATATATGTAACATGATCCAAACATACTTATATCAGTAATCATTTGTTGGAAACAGTTATCTTATAAGACAATACAAGGAGAGGCTAGTAATTGTATTTTTGTTAGTACATTTTCCTATTCAAGATTTTGTTTTCCCCAGAAAGGGCTACTTTACAGTAACTACTTAGAGTAAAGACACAACTGTGCCTTCCTGTTTCTTTTACGTCCAACCAGGATTATATACCATTGAAATGATGGGAAACCGATTGGTTAGATTGAGTAAATAACTAAGTCTAATGGCATATATCAAAACTACTCAACCACAAGCCCTTTGATTCCACTCCATTGCATACACATCCATCCATTTTATAACCACTTCATCCAATTCAGGGTCGCAGGGGAGCTGGAGTCTACCCCAGCAAGCAATGGGCACAAGGCAGGATACACCCTGGATGGGATGCCAGTCCATTGCAGGGCACACACAGATACACAGACATAGACAAGCACACACTCCAACCAGGGCCAATTCTACCAGAAGCCAATTAACCTAACCAGTACATTTTTGGACTGTAAAAGGTCAGCAAATCACTTAGCTAAAAATTAAACAACATACCATTTTTTGTGTGTTAGTTGTTATGCATTGTAAACAAAGAGCCCTGATTTGTACGTTATGGCTTTGTTGTGTCTTCCTGGGTCTGCCTATTTTAAAAATGCCACTGACACACGTTCAATCCTGGGGTTACCCAAAGAACAGACAGGTAATCCTAGCCAGATGTCTGTTAAGGATGTTAAAAAATAATGAAGTTTGTGAAGGGTAACCTGCGAAGTAGGGACAGCTGGGAAGTAATGTTAACATAATGATTGAAGACAGTCATGATTCTAGTAGTTGCGTTTTGTGTCAGTTGTAATCCATTGAAAAGCAAATGGATTTATTCCACTTACTGTATTCCAGAGATTCAAGAGTGCTTTAAGTACAGACTTGAAATCTTAATTTTTTAAATGATACCCAAGAGGAGCTGAGAATAAAAAGGTTCAATACAAATGCAACTCACATTCTTTTCAAATGAAGTTCAATAATTGAATAAAGGGCTCTTAATTAAACACAATTCTAATACTATTAAAACTAAGACTGGAATTTAAACAGCAATTAATTAAATTGTAGTACAGGAACAATCTTGATAAGCATTAGTTTGGATACATTTACATTAATACAAGATTTACATTACTAGGATTGTTCCATACCATTGATTTTTAAATCTTAAACTGCAGAACAATTTGTTCACATTTAAAAATCTTATCAGTTTACTACTATAGAATATCATACATATACAACTAAATTGAAAAGGCTGGATTGATTAGTTTTTGAAATATTTAAGGGGAATGTGCACAATTATGGGGTTCTTACAATCATTTCGTTCTGCAATAAAAGGAAGCAAGACTATGAATCTGTAATATTTTGGACTGCCTTTTAAGGGTTTACATTATTTTTGAAATTTAGAATTTCTCACTGACCAGTAGAGGGCAGAAAATCATTTAAAATGTGGTCTTACTAATGCATTGAAGAATTTTAACAGCATACACTTATTTCCATGCTTGTTAATCTGAATGCACCATACAGAAAACATATGAGTCCATTAATGTTTTTGCTTGTTCAAAACTCCAAGTTTAGCATGACCTATTATTTTAAAATCCATGCTGACTATTTCCCAGCATCTGACTTCCAGGTAATTCTCCAATTTTGTTCTAATAGTTTCCTTAACCTTACGTGTAATAGACTTATGGTCTATAATTACTTGGTCTAATTGTCACCCTATCTTCATTGTGGATGTGCTCTACATTAACAATTCTTCAGTTCATGGGTCAGTCCAGTCCTGAACAACTGTTGCACCAGTGATTTCTGAATAACATTGGTTCTCTTTAATAATGTCGGTAGGAAAGCATCAGGCCCCAATGTTACAGCATGCTGAAGCCTATTCTGAAAGCACAGGGTGCAACGCAACACTACACACTTGATAGGAGATCAGCATACTGCAGATATGGGTATACACACCTGCAAGGGAAATTTAAAGACCCAAATTAACTTGCCAGCATGTTTTGGAAGGTATGAGGAAAGCAAACCAAAAAGAAAACATACTGATTCACACAGAATTTGCATTAAGCTAGAAATGAACCCAGGATATGTTCTCTACTCTAGCACTGTAGGCAGCGCTATTCACCAACAACGCTGCTGCCTACCAGTCCTGAAATATGTTTTTTTGGGTCATGCATGCCTCTGCTGGGTGCCCTGTGGGGCATGCTAGTATTGACATGGCAGCCGACCACACCTACACTCACCTGCCATTCAGCACCAGTTACTGTGGATACTAATCGACAGAAGACCTGTACCACCTGGAGGCAATGTACTACCACCTCAGGTACAGTAGTTCATGTTATTTAACCTGTGATCTAGCAGTGCTCTGGTACTCTGTCATAGACTTTGCTATGTTTCTAGCTTATCCCCGAGTTCCCTGTTTCTCTAGTTCCTGCTGTTTGTTTCCTGGATTTTGAATCTTTTGTTTTATGATGCTTGTGTCCCCTCAACTCTTAGTGTGGATTTCCCTTTGTGCTGCACTTCTGTTTACCCAACTTTAAGCCTCACCTGTTTGGATTATGACCCTGAGCTGTGTTTTGCCTGCTTGCTTCTTACACCGCATTCCCCGCTCATGATACTCCGCTTAATCTTACTGCACAGCTTGGCTCTTTCCTGTTCTTGGGTTCATCTTATGAAAACAGACTCCTGCATATATTCCCTGAACAGCAAACATCACACTTTTCTGATTGTTACCTTGCTTACATCCATTTCCATGTTTGAATTCATTCTTTATCTTCAATAATAAGCTTTATATTTTATAGTGGCTATAAAAGTAGCATTTTAAAACACTTTAAAGTAGGTGTAAAAACACTTAGCAATACCAAATTACAAAATAATCACAAAGAAACACAAGCAGTTAGAAGTGTAGCAGAAGATACATGATCATTAGAAAGTGGACCAGAAACAGACCAATTAAATAAATGTCTGCGGCATTTAAGTAGGCCAAGTTTTTGTGATCGGTATAAATGAGAAATGGGCCCCCTCCAGCAAGTGTCTCCATTCCTCCAGAGCTAGTTTTATCGCCAGGAGTTCACGATTTCATACATTGTAATTCATCTCAGTTGATAATTTCCTTGAGAAAAAAAGCACAAGGATGTAAAATTAGTTTTTCTCCATGGCGCTGTGATAGGATGGCACCTGCCCCATGACCAGATGCATCCACTTCAAGCACAAAGGGTAAAGAAGGGTCTGGATGTTTCAGAATTGGTGCTGTGGAGAACAAATGTTTCAGCCGCTGAAAAGCTTCTGCAGCCTGGGGGTTCCATCTGCCCTGAGCAGGTCCCTTCCGAGTTAGGGTGGTAATGGGAGCGACGATACAGCTAAAATTGAAAATCTACGATAAAGTTAGCAAAGCCAAGAAACCGTTGAATTTGTTTCGATTTCAGGGGTGTTGGCCAGTCTTTTATGGCAGCTACCTTACTGGAATCTATTTGAATTCCTTCTGGGGAGATCACATCCTAGAAAGTGAGCTTCGGTTACATGAAAAACACTCTTTTCAAGTTTAACATAAAGCTTGTTTATCAACCGGGCGAGAACTTCTCCGACATGGGATATGTGTTCCTGAAAATTGTCAGAGAAGATCAAAATGTCGTCCAAATAGACGTAATACACATTTCTGTATGACATCTCGAAAAATATCATTGATGAAAGCCGGTATGTTAACTTTGTGCAAGAATTCAATAGCATAGTCTGCTGTTATTCATCTGCCTTGTTGAAGAGAGGAAAGGCGACTGGCAAGATCTTGACCCGTAGAAGGATGGTGGAATATTTCCTTTAATTTCTGCTGAAAGAGGTCGAAATCCTGAACCTTGGGTGCCCCTCTTTTCAGTAAAGCAGTACCACGGCCAGTCAACAAAGGGATCCCAAAAGCTAATTTTTCTTCCGAGGTGGGAAAGTTAGCTGAATGCAGTTTAAAGATTTGCGAGCATTGTGCTAGGAAGGCTCTGTACTTAGTGGGGTTGCCATCGAAGCTTTCAGGGGTCGCCATGGAAACATATAACAGGGCGGGTCTTACCGGTGGCGAAGGTGTTGCAGAAGGGGTTGGTTTTGGAGTGGGAGGAGTGACCGACATGCTCGACAGGTGGGCCGAGATTTGTTGAATTGAGACCTGCAACTGTGTCAGAGTTTGGGAATGTTGTGTGAGAACCGTATGGATTTCCACCCGTTCCATGGGATCCGTGTTAATCGGCTCAGTGTTCTGTTACGGTGAGTCTTGCTAAACCGAAGAAGGGTAGGGTCCTCTGCAGGTTCAGGAGACGGGGCAGTAACCAGGGAGTTACTTACTTAGTAGATTCACAATCCAAAGACGTAGTCGAAGCCAGAAACTAGAAGTCCTTTAACCCAGACAGAGTCTGAAAGCCAAGCAAAGCCGTAATCCAAGAAGCAAGGTCCAAAACACGAAGGAGTCTGAAACCAAGGAGACAATCAGGATGAATAGCCAAGGAAATGTTGAGCTTGAATGGTAAGTGCAATACTGAGCGCGGAGGAACAGGTAAGTAGTGCTTAAATACATTGGGAGGAGAGGGTGTGTCGGGAAAAGAGCAAAGCAGTAGGTTGGGTGATTATCGAAGTCTCCACCTACGTCTTGATCGGAACGCCTAGGTTGTAACAGTAATAAATTCTAGAAATATGATTGTGCTGACCAACTTTAATGCTACTGTACAGTGAAACACAACTTTGGATGTAGTCTGGTGGTATTTTTGAGATGGAAGAATGACGTTTTTACAATATTCTGCACTTAAGGTTTAAATGTCAAGCCAAGATCCAATATAGGTTTATTCCATGCTGAAAAGAGAAGAAAGAAAACACAACGTTTCGGCCATGGAGCCTTCTTCAGGTGTGAAGAAGGCTCCACGGCCAAAACGTTGTGTTTTCTTTCTTCTCTTTTCAGCATGGAATAAACCTATTACTTGTTCCTTTGCAGCCTACGCATGCTGACGCAGCTACCCACCTGAACTACAAGATCCAATATCACCCCTAAATTCCTCATATGTGATGGACATTGACAGCATGCAAACACCATGCACTGCATGCAAGATGGAACCACAGTTAAACGTTTTTAATTTGTTAAGATAATTTTTCATCTTTATCTCTGCAATGGGGAATATAAGAATAATTGGACAAAATGTAGACTATTCCTGTACAGACATGACAAGTGCAGATTTTATAGTGCCGAGATTTGATCACACTCCCTCATAGGCTCTGAGCTTGCATAGTGCCACTACTTAAATGTAACACCCTGTAAAATTGACTCTGTGTTAGAGCAGGCATGATACTTTATACACATGTATGCTCCTGTACACACAATTTAGAGACACAAGTTAGCTTTGGCAGCATGTCTCAGAGAGGTGGAAGAAAACCAGATTATCTGGAGAAAACCCATGCAAGCCCCATGCAAGCTCCACACAGAAGTTACACCAGTGTAGAATTGAAACCAAGACCCAGGCCCAATGAGGCAGCAGCACCATCCCTGAGTTAATTCAGGTGATCCTATTTGGAGTGGTAATGAAGTAAGAGAAACTGGCCTTGTATGCTCTGACATGTTGTACTGTGATCTGTTGGTAAGCTTCCTGCCTTTATAATTAGGATTAAACGAAAACTCAGACAAACCTCAAAATCCACAAATGACTGCTGTGATTGGCACCTATTGATAGGAAACTGGATGTTAGCAAAAATGAAGAAACAGTTTCACACTGACATGATGCTGCTTTTTTATTTTCTGTCCTTAGATATACAGGAAACAGAAACCATTAAGCCAACAGAAGATGACTTTAACTGACAGCTCCAGAGAACTAGGCCAGACATGTCATGATTTATCAGCACCGACAGTGGTCTGATAGAGAGTCACAGCGGGAGGCTTGCATTAGACAGCCTAAATAAGGCACTACAGACCTGAAGAGGAAATAGTTGGTAAGTGCCATTGATTTTTAATGAATATCTGGTTACCAAAAGCTCTTGGGCTACTTTGTGCACTTCACTGCACAATGCTTTCTACTGTCATCTGAAATGGCTTCTGTGATTAAAAAACGGAAGATCAGTATGTTTTCTAAAAACACTGGAATGTTTTATAGATGAATCTATTATAAGAAACAATCTCAGTTGTAATTAACTGTTGTTAATTTCTCAATAAACACATTTTATGCTTTTTCTTTAATTAATGTGTTGTTAAACTTCCTAAATATGCTAATTAATGCTCTTTAATTGTCAGTGGATTATCTCTTATGCATTAATATATTTTAAGAAAAAATAGTATAACACTTGCTCATAAAGATAAATCAATGTTACTCAAGAACGGTTGTCCCAACACAGAGCTTTGTTTTTGGTTGTTTTTGCCTTCTGAGCAAGTGTTGTGCTCTGCTTTTTTTTGGTTTGGCTTTTGGGCCGTGAGCCAGCTAGTTTTGTTTTCAGAGCACTCTAAATAAAGTGTTATTTCTGATGCTTTTGATCAAAATCAAGTGTTTAAATAGTGTTGCCACTAACCATGGCCTTTGAGATTAATATTTATTTCAGAACAGGAAAAAAAATAAAAAGTAGAGCAAAGCGAGGGAGGTCAGGGGCTCCCAATGTCTGAAACAATAATGAGGCTTGTCTGAAAAGCACATTGAGCTCTATTGTCCAGACCCCAAGTGTCACAACCTTTGCAGCAAAGAATTCCAATGTCATAAATTCTTTCAGAAATTCTTTTGTAAGTGTTCAAAAAGCCACCTCAACTTTATATTACACATAAAAACAACAAAGGAAGGAAACGTTCATAATAGAAGTTACATGTTGAAATGGATTTTTCTCGATTGTAATTCATTGTCAGTTGCATAAATAGTATCGACAGCTTTGTTATTCCACAAAGAGTTTTAGAGTAGCTCTCTCTGAGCCCAGGAGTACTCAGCAGGCTGTGAAGAAGTATTACTGGCTACTCATTAAACATGAATGAGATTTGCTTTAATCTAGGCTCTTAGTTTAATTGCTTTGGATATCAGCATTAATCATCCTGCTTTTAAAATGATTTGATAGAAAGAATAGAACTCAGTGTTGTCATTCCTCCATTGAGCCATTCCTCCTTTCAGTTTTATTTACTAGTCTTTTCTGAGTGCAAGTGGAGTTGATTTAATTTGATTATCATGAGTTAGTAAGAGTCACATTGTATTCTACAGCTTGGATGCAAAAGAGGTATACAGAGTGATGAACTCTTTCTGTTATGGAGGATTTATTTTTCCTACAGATTAGGTTAATTTCCTTTGAAAAGCATCATCCCTTAAAAATGATGTTCCCCACTCTCTTTGTAAAATTAGCAGCTGTGTAAAATCTTGAACCAGAGGACACAACAGGAAACTATGTGGAAGTGCATTTCAAAACAAGCAAAGCCTGCACTTATTTACCCTAAGTGTTGTGGGAGTGTGGAACAATCTGATGATGATACCCTGACTTCTTCAAGAAACAGCACGATAAGATCCTTGAATCAATTAACTACTAACTACCAAATGCGCTGAATACTTAATTTAACAGATATCAGTAGAGTAAATTGTCATTTGATTATGAGCTGTTCCTGGAAAAGCGAGAGCATTGATGTGAAGTGATTGATTTTCTCATGTGTCAAAACATGTTTTGGTTTATATCTTGTATATATATGTAAAACATTTTTTTGTCTATGAATACATAAGTTTATACGTAGGTATACTGTATATGTGTTCATGCATATGCAAAACATTAAACCTAGAGATGTGAATGGTGATAATACAACTGTTGTAACTATATACAACAGTAGAATGCCATTTTTATCTGTATAGTTTTTGATTCAAAAGAACTCTGTTTACTAGAGGTTGTATCATTAAGGACTATATCTAGCTATGAGCCTTATGCTATGGTTACTTATTACTATATATGATATATATGCAGTATATGTATGCAGTATATGTACAAAATGTATTTGCACAAAGTGGCATTGCAGTAATTGGGAACTAACTAGAGGTTATTGAAAAATCCTGAGTACTTCATCTGTTTCTCAATGAGCTGGCAGGAAACATGGTACTGTACATGACAGCCTTATCATATTCATAATCACAGTCATGGTGACCTTTCTGATACAATGCTTTTTCTGCATTAAGATGCTGTATGTTTTATGTTGGTGGTGATCTCTACACATTGTCATTGCATTGACCTACACAAATCAGGACTTATCAGGGCTGAGGACATGAATTCAGTCTTTGGGAAGGAGAAGGACATTAATGGAGTCACTCTCATCTCCTCTAATGCCTAACATGAGTGAGGGCTACTGGAGCAGGTTCACATTAATCAGATGATAAGTGTCTGACAAAGTTGAAGGCAAGAAAATATTGTGCTGTACTGGACTGAAATTGTCTCAATGATGTCATGCAGAAAACATATGAGAGCCAAGGAAAATCTCCTAGGGTGTGTGCATTAAAACTATACAGGAGCACGGACTGTAGCCTTGCGGAACAGGTCTAGCTGCAGTGTCATTTACATAAAGATGTTTCTGACCTCATGTTTCTTTGGTTTGTTTTTTATAGTCCACAGGGAACACATGAAAGATTGTTGGCCTGAACAACTTCATCTTTATTTTCATACAATGCAATTCTTTTACATCACACAACTGGCAAAGTTCCTTATGAAATCAACTGAACTTGTAAAGCCCGAGCATATCCTGGACTTACAGACCAGTGGCAGCACCTGTGACCTGGGCAGCTGCAATTGCATTGGTGACATCTGCTTCAGTCCTTTATCTGTGGCTACCTTGGCTGTGGTATCTTTGGGACTTGATGAACCTGTGAGATTATGGAATGGCTTGACAGTTAATGGACTTCTAAGTGGTGGATGTACATGGTATTTGTTCCTCTTAAGCTGATATAATGGTGAGCTGAATTGATTAGGAATTTGCCATTTTAAATTATACAAAATACATTTTACAAGATTTAATCTAACTCTTTGTACTTGGTGAAATATGTGCTGTATTATGAATTGAGAGTACATAATAGAGTATTCGAACAACACCATAAATTGCAAAGGCTGACAAGAAAACACTCTTTCTATTCAATTCCAGATAACACTCCAAGTACAGCACATGTCTCTTTCAAAGCAGAACAGGAAAGAATAGTCCTGAGCTCAAACTGAGCATGATTTCTTTTCATGGATTGACTGGGTGATTCTTTTTTATGGATTCTTCTTCAAAGGAGATAAAAAGGCAGAAACCTAAAAAGACAGATTCTTCATAGGATCATAAAGCACTCAGAAGTTCATAGTCAGCATTTTGACCTTTCTTTCAATAGCCATAGAAGTAGCTATGCTGTTGTAAAATTTTCTGGCAAAAGTATAAAACAATGCAAAAAATTCAATAGCATTCAGTGTCACTTTAAATTCTTAAGGGGATACATTTAAATATTTGACACTATGGAAAACATGCTGTGATTTTAAGAACATACTGTATTTAAGCCTTGGTTTTATTTTATAGTACATTGAAAACATATATAGTTTTGTATTGGACCATAATCAAGTGTTTAAAACATACATATACAGTATAGATTTTCAAATTCATTTTGAATTTAGCATGTTCTTTCCTTCTTCATATTAGCACAGGTTTATGGAGTTTTTAAGCAGAAGTTCAGAAAGAGGTTAAACTTATCTTACCCATTTCCTCTCTTGTATGCATAATTATCTCACTTCTTGAGCTCCTTTTTGTCTACTTTTCTTGCACTTGTTGTGTGCTCTTGACCATGACAAACCTTACCTCCCAGTTCCCCATCTGTGACTTTTATCCTTTGTCATTCCTGTTTAACCTCTGTGTTTGTCTCTCAGGTTCCAGCCCATCATCTCCTTTAGCTGGATCCAGAAATCTGACCACAATCCACCTCCTCCAAGTTGGGGTGGGGATTTGCCTTCTCACACTACCTGGCCCAAGCAGCTCTTTGACCTCTTTTGCTATACACTTCCAGAGAAGCAACCAGCTCACTACTGTCACCATGATATCTGCTCTTCTTCTGGCTCTTTCTGATGCCGTCACCCCTCCCAGGAGCTCTGGCACAACCACTTCCTGTTCCCTCTTATCTTACCTTCTTTCTTCCCTTTCCTCTGCCCAGTTTTTGTCTGTTATCTTCCTGCTTCTGCCGTGTTTCATCGTTGGGGTGTACAATGCACCACACCATCTGCCCCAGCATCAGTCTGCAAAGAGGTTTGGCTCCTCTTTCAGCAGCTTAAACTAGTTTCAAACTCACAGAGCCAAAAGGTTCTGTGGCTCGTTGGTGGTCTGAATGCTTTTGATAACACAGCAGGGTGATACGTGACCAATAGGCTTATTGCTCACATTCATATCTACTGTGTTGAAGTATGTAGTAGTAGTTAGTGTCCTGACTTCAAATCCCAGGTGGGGACAGTATTGTGTAAAATAGATAACTGTTACTTCCATCAATCATTTTCACAAGGAATAATGACATCCAGGAATCAGATGCTTTGTGAATGTGTATTGGGTTAGGTTACTATAGGTTTTGGCTTAACCCACTTGGTTAAGAGGTAGCCTCCTGGCCATAAGATGAGGAGGCTTGTCACCCAAAATGAAACAAGTGAACTTCAAAACAAGACCAATACAGGCTGAGAGGGAGGAACCCAGTGCCACTCAAACCCCAAAAGAAACAAGAGAACCCCAAAACCACCAATGCAGAAGCAGAAACAAGGTACATAGAAATATGAGCATTATTTTGAAGAAAAGGGCAGACGCTAAAAGCTGTTTGTTGTCTTCTGGCTGAGCCAAAAGCAGGACACCAGACAGACTTTGGGCCGAGGAGCTGGCATCAGGAGCAGCAGGAGCTGAGCAGAAGAAAGATGGGGCAAAATTGGAAGCCAGGGATCGTGTAACCTGTAGGATGCCTACTGACCGAGCCAGAGGTAAGACGCCAGAAAGACCCAGTGTTGAAGAAGTGGCATCTGGGGCAGCAGGGGGCAAGATGTGCCAAATTGGATGCTGGGAACAGAAGCAGAAGAGAACCTAGAAGAATGAGTAAAGTGTGTGAAAGAATGAAGAAGGCATATGGCTTGAAATTCTGAGGAGTATGGTCCACATGTAGAAAATAATTGTTTTGTCTTGTTTTCACTTTTCTGCTTGTAGTTTGAAGCATTGTCCATGTATAGAATGACTGCAAAAAAAATAAATCTCAAGAGACATGCATAAAAGAAACATAAAATAGTAGTGTAATCCAGCATAATAATCTTTCAATAATAATCATTGTATGGATGTAAGATTCACTATGATTGAAGTGGCTTTATTATATATTTATTTCATGTTTCATTTCCCTCTTAAAAACCCCATTGTAAACCCCATTTTATTCTTAAATAAGTGTAGCTCTCGAAAAATAGAAATTTTGTGTTCTGTAGTTTTACCTATTTATCATTGCCTGCCATGAACCAAACTTTAAAGATCTTTGAAGTATAAATTTGTTTTTGCAAAGTCATTTTATCTTAAATCAGCAATAAACAATAAAAAAAAGTTTGTAACATTTAATAAACTTCAGTTGCAATCTTGGCTGACATGGTGATGTTAAATGTCTGGCATTTTTGAAGGTCGTGATTTTAATTCTAAGGATGTACAAAGGTATTTCAATGTCAATGTCAGGATTGTCATTCAGCGAATTGTAAAGTTTACACTGTATTACTTTCGACAAAAGTTCATCTTAGGTTTTCTTTTAGATGTACTTCACTTAGGAATGACTTAAGTCTGGTTGATAGGATTTTCAGCACTTCACACATGCTTAGCATTACTCTGAACAACTCAACACTTTAATTAAGTGTAAATCTGGAGATTAGGGCTTGGTCTTAAGCCATGACATTGAAGATCTCTGACATTGTCACCTACAGATGATGATTTCAAACGTTTAAACCTTGGCTGACTCAGATGATCTTTTAAAATAAAGTACCGTATTTGGTCAACCTGCACATGGTACAAACTACATCCTGAGCATTTAATGTTTTTAATCAAGTTCATTTTATCAACTAAACAGATATTCTTGTGTCTAGCCACAGGTAATCCATCCATCCATTTTCTAACCACTTACTCTTGGTGATAGGATGGGCAGACCACACCTCCTATTCACCCAGCATCAGTCTCCAGCTCCTCCTGAGGGATTCTTGGGTGCTCCCAGCCCAGTTGAAAGATAGTCCTGGAGTCTCTTCTCAGTGGGCTGTGCCCGGTACACCTCCAGAAGCCACAGAATGGTCCAAACTAGACTCTCCTGATGGTTCCAGTAAGAGCTGAGAGAACCCTACCTGGAGTAGGGACACTGGGATCCACTCCTGGAGCCAGGCTGGGGGTGGTGTTCGCCAGCGAGTTCTTGGTGGCAAGGCCATCCACATAACCTTGCCTGGCTCAGCTGGAAATGGCCATGGGGGCCGGGTGTGATGCAGTCAGGTGACGGGCATGAACAGGATGGATCTGACAGATGAGACTTTGGTAACGGAGGAAAACTACAGTATATGTGTTGGTATTCAGTTGAGACCGGGGTTGTAAGATACCAGCTTGTTTCCAAGCCTCCCTCTCAGTTTCACTTTGATAACTCAGACAGGCTGTGCTCTCTTTTATGTCTCATTACCCAGGAACTGTATATAATTGATGTGTCAGCCCTGCAGCTGGTGAGACAATGGCATGTTGTTCAGATTCTGAAGAGGGCTTGAACTGAGTTAATAAGGGTTAGAAATAGCCTGACTAATAATTGTTTTCAGTTGGCTAGGGTATACAGTATGAAATCAACAGTGCAACTGAAAATTAAGGCACTTACTGTACGTTTTTTATACATTGAACAAATCCTGCTACACAATTTTATATTTTTAAATACTTTTCTGGCAAAGAAATGTTCTGAATTATTTTTTTTTATTAAATTTCATCTTTTATTTTTATTTCGTACTTTATGGTGAATAATGCTAAAACTATGCTTTCTTTTGTATCTGAGGAGTTTATAGCTTTCCTCTTCTCTGCAGATAATTAAAAATCTATTTTTAGTATTATCAATATGTTTTCACATACTGTATGTCATTTTAGTATTCATAGCATTTCTTTTTAGTATTAATGGAGAGCAGAGCAAAGTCTGTAGAGGCATACTGGAATTATATTGGCAAAAAAAAAACATTTAATAGAATCTAAAGCTCTTATCTATGTAGACAGGAGTGTGCTGTATGAACCATCCAGTTCTGTGCTCTTTGAAAAGTGTTGCCATCCCTTTTTTATTTGTATAGTAGATGTACACAAGATGTCATAAGGGTTGCACAAGAGCTTTCTATCCCAGATAGCCCTGGAGAACTGAAGTTTGTCTTGTCATGTTCTAGAAGAAAAGGAGCTACAATGATGAGGTAAAATTGAATAATTTCAACAATGAAGTCTGAGTAGGGAGCTGCGGCAACATGTGAACTGTAAAGGGACAAATCGGGATTAATTACACACAACAAATTAGAATGAAACAATATATCCACTGGGGAGTCTTATTTAGATTTGATATGTTTTTCATATTTTAGAACAAAATTTCCCGTTCTTTTAAAATATGATATTTATTATTTCTTTCTACTCTTTCCTTTGTGTTATTCTAATGGCTGTCACAGTGAAATGCGCTGTTCTTAGTGATAAAGGCAATGGGTTACTATGATTTGCTTTAAAGATTTCAATTACGTTACCACCAAACACTCATTGCAAATATCAACTGTTTTTTTTTCCTGGAATAAGTTATTTTCTTTAAAACTAAAAAAATCAAATGGCTATGCCCATGTGAGAAAACAAGCATTCTGTCTTGATGCTCAATGGATGCTTAGCGTGAAGTAAAAAACAAAACTGAATTGAATGATACATGTTCACAAAGCATGTGGTAATTCTACACTGAAAAAAAAGGATTATACTGTATTTACACAGCCTAAATGTCCTTCATCTGGCAGCACATCCATTATCAGAAAGATCCTTATTCATGGTAAGTTAACCTCCACCCTGGGGAGACACCAGTACACTAAAGGGCACACACACAAGCACAAAGGTACAATTTAGAGGCACCAATTAACATGGCCAGCATGTCTATCAAAGGTGAGAAGAAACCAGACCACCTACAGAAACCCACATGAAAACCTGGGGAGGACACGTAGACATCACACAGAAGGCACTAAAGCCTGGAATCACACCAACCTAAACTCTGTTAATGTAATTCTGCATTGAGGTTTATTTATAGTTGATGCAATTCATTGTTATGTGCGGTGCTGTTAAACACAATCTAAATGAGAACTGTTCTAACAAAAATAAATATGAGCTGTGACTCTGCACGTCTGCTTTGGTCTCACATCACACAGAAACTGATCATTTAGAAATAAGCAGCTGAAGATTTCAGTTTTTTTGGAAACATGGAAAAGGATAATAGCAGCATTAATTAAAGTATAATGAATCACTTTGCTTAGAAGAGAGGCATGAAGCTCAAAAGCTGTCATCTCCTAACATTTAGATGGCTAGTATCTTTCTGCTGACAGACAACACTCCTAATTTCCAGAAGTGTTTATCCTTATCATAGAGAAAACAGCAATCCCTCTCTAGGTAAAACCTTATCAGAGCCTTTTCAGTATGAGAGGTGTCTGTGTTAAGATTATCTCTTTTTCCCCAAATTTAGCATGAATTTTCCAGGCTTGTTCTTAACTATAGCTTGCCAAATGTGAACTTTGTAATGCAAATGTGTTCTTAATTTCTTGTTCTCAATTAAAACACTCAAGATTATTCCAATGAATCACCTATCTTGCTTCTTTCAGTGGGGATTAAAACTGTTTTCAAGTGTTCAACTAGATTAAGCCAGGAGCATTCTCCACTCCAAGCACATGTCTCTTTCAAAGCAGGGAAGAGTATTCCTGTACTGGGTATGATGTGATTCCTTTTCATGGATTCTTCTTCAGAGCAGATAAACAGGCAGAAACCTAAAAGACCATAGGATTATAAAGAATATAAAAAATGTTGACCTTTCTTTCAATATCACATAACCCTGTGTAATAGCTTTACTGTTGTAAAATAATTTTCTGGCAAATTTATAACATGACCCAAAAACTCTAACAGCATTTAGTGTTACTTTAAATTGTTAAGGGAATACATTTAAATATTTGACACTACAGTAAATTTGCATGGTTATCTTTGTACTGGAAGTAGCAACTGGATATCATATCTGAAGTGTGTCATAACAAAGCAGACATTTTTAGCCAAATCATCTAATCTAATTAAATCTAGACTCTCCAAGTTGTCAGATAGCAGTATCAGTATACTTAGCATCAGTCTCCTGGGATTTGGGACCATGACAACAAGAAGAAAATCTCTTTCCGAATGTTCGGTGCAGAACACTGTCACTATTATGACCAGAGGGACAGAAGACACAGGAGATTAGTGTTGTGTGCTTTTCCCTGTGGAGCCTTGCATTCATAGTTTAGTTGTGTAGTGGTAAAGTAGCTTATTAGCCTTAGGAGGCCAAAAGGCTTTATCTTTAAATGCAAAATTAGGTAGTGAAACCAAAAAAAAAAAAGGAAGGCTAGAGCTCCTGCAATTCTCCTGCACAATTACTCCTGGGGAAGTGTTTGCCATCTTCTCTGTTCTTTCTATTGGCGAGCTAAAAGAAAGCTAACCCCTTTCTGGTACGTTGCAAGTTTTGTACGTTTGTTAGGGATAAACACACTACCTAATAAAATCTACAGTTTGTCAGGGTTTATAGATAACTCTCTATTAACAACATTTTAATTTGAACTCTTAGTTGTTCAGATAGTTTGAATTTCAGTTAAGTAATTAAACTGAATTAAAACTTCAAGATCTACAGTTGTTTGATTTTTTTTTTACTTTTTCAAATACCACCAGAGAAAAGCATAATCATGACTTTGAATCTTTTTTACTGCAGACAAAATAAAACCACTTGTTTCTGGGTTAAGTTGATAGTGTAGTGCATAAACTACAGTATATCCCAAACCATATCTAGAATTTAAAGATCAGCCTCAAAATAAAGCCTGATAAAGAGTCTGAGTATATACTGTATATGCTCTGCTTCAGTCACTGAAGAGCCGCAGGTTTCCATAATACTGGTAGCCTGTAACACATTTCAAATTTCAAACATATGAAATTTTTTAAATATTTAGTAGTAAGGTATTTTTTATATACTGTTATTTTCATTATTTTTATTCCTTCTTTTTTTATCTTCTTTTCATTAATCTGTAAAGTGTCTGGAGGCAAAAATTCCTCCATTACATATTAATGCACTACTTACTGTATGTCAAGTACCAATTTATATCTTTCAGTATTCTCACTGCATATAGCTGGATTTTGATTTCATAGTTGGGAGATGTTTTGGATTCAGAAAAGCACATCCGAACCCTCAAAACTCTTTGTATACTTTATGTCACTATCAGACAATTCTCACATTAAACAGGAATGCAAATAACGTTTCATCTGAAAGGGCTTTCATCCGGTCTGATGCATAATGTATAGTTACCATAGCAACAGTCTCCCTGAGGAAAGAAATGGTTGCCCATGGTTCCCCTGGAAACCAATGCCATGCTGAGAAGCAGATGCATGCAGGGAAGTGGGTGGAATTAAAATGAGTGCAAAGTTTTCTAGGTTTATAGTTCATGCCTAAGGTAATAGAATAGATAACAACTTCAGCTTTTTTGGTGGTGGATGACATTTAAACCTGGGCTTGAGTAATTTATTGTGCTCTTGCGTCACAAAAAAGTACATAAAAATCTGAAAATATTAGTAAGTTCATTTGTAAACTGTTTGATTTACAGTATTACCAAACTAATAACACAGTATTTGCAAAATAAATACAATTTTCTTGTTCAAAGCTGTTTTTATAATTATTTCTAAGGTGCTCAAGGATGGTTTTGAATAAGTCTCAGTTTATGTTCATTTTGAATGTCAGCTCACACTAATGCAGTGAAACCACAAATGGGGGGTTTGTAAAGCTTTTTCTTCACCAATGAATTTGCTCTTGTATGGATGTGAAGCTAGCAGTTTGGGAATTAGAAGTGTTTGCAGAACAAAGGAAATCAGAAATAAAACAGTTTTCACTTCAACTTGGCTTTGGAATTTTAAATAGACAGCATTCAGAGGGAGAGAAATGGGAGCATGTTTTGTACTGCAGCAAAATGCTTTGACAGCTGTCCTGAAAACATTTACAAAGAGCTGGAATACAGCATTAGGAATGCATGCTCTCAACTTGTCCCTTAAGAACATAAGAGAGGTTACAAAAAAGAGGAGGCCACATAGCCCACCTAGCTTATTTAACAAAAACAAAGTGGCATACTAAAATGAAACCGACCTTTATTTTGTAGGGTCTTGTTTTGCTCATTTACATGGAAATGCTTCTCAGGCAACACATCAGATACAGTAAGTAAGGTCACATATGTTACTGGCCAATAGAGCTGCAAAAATGTTTGTACACTGAGCTGCATGTCTCAGGATTTAGAATTCATCATCTGACAAATATTGTCCAATGAGCTCATGAGGCAGCATCTGATATTCTCTTGCTGGATACCTGATGAAAAACACCTTGACCTTGAGAATTCAAAAGTAGGAGCCAGTATTTCTTATTGTGGATGACGAGCCTGAGATACTTCATGCCAACTATTTACATTATTAACTGATCTTCTTTATTCACAAAGAAAGAAATATAAGAGCTGTTTTCAATCCTCCTTCAACATTCCAGACTGCTTTCTGAATAACAGCAGATCCATTAAGAGAGAATTAAAAGAAATTCTAGTCACTCCTCTTCTGCTGAACTCAAAAATGTGTGTTTCAACAAATCTGTAGGATAGTTAATTGCCTGAAATGGGACAGGCCAACAGAGACTTTGAATAGAGGCCACAGTTTATGAGAGGGCAAACCTGAATTCTTTTCAAGATATCCTCTCATATCCACCTGCTTTTTCAATGAATCATAAAGTTTGTTCATTTGATAATGGTATATTTGACAGTTTATAATGTGAATTAAACTTTTCTGAAAAGCTTTAGTACTATACTGTAGGTAAGTCATTATACGTTATGTGCAATAATGTAATGTTTATTTTATATTCATAAAAATATCATTGTTTCGTTTATTTATCCAATAAATTTGGATTTTAATAAAATACAAATCATATTTTATTTGGATGTATTAAGGAGTTTTCACGGAATCACTGAAATTTCAGTATAACTTTTCTGCTATTTCAGTCCAGCGTAATGAAGGTCCGTCCAGAATTAAGCAAATTATTTTTACATTAACACCGCCAACAACGAATAACTAGACGTTTATAGTAAGAATGAACACTATTATCACAGGCATTTTAAACGTGTTCTTTTCGTCCCGTCACTACAAACTCCTCCTTCTTTGATTTAAGATCCCTGAATCTGCAGTGAAACCTGGCTGCTGCATTCCATACATACAGTATGGGATTAAGTAGGCAATAGGGGTGAGCTCTCCATTCATTCTCAATTCATAAGTGTTGAGGTGAAGCTGTAAAGAGGATTTTTTCTCTACCTTTGTTGAGGGTGACAGAATACATTCGTGAACGTGAGTACGCCTAGCTTCTCGTTTCCTTCGATTTCCCAGTCATAGTGCATTATAAGCAGAGCACTTGCGCGTTTGTCTTCACTTTGACCAGTCAGTAAGGAATAAGGGTGCCTTAGGAGGAACCGTCGTGTGTTTCGGTCGAATGGTTGTTGTGCTTGTGGAAGCACTCGGAAAGCTTTTTTTTAAGTGTCATCAAAGTAATAATTGCTACTGCCCTATCACTGCATGACAAGTGAGAACAAGGAATCTGTGCAACAGAATCTGGCTTTTCGCTGTTCGACATGCTTCTGCACTCAAGGGCTAAAGG
The DNA here is from genome assembly GCF_055471065.1 of Atractosteus spatula. Taxonomy (NCBI): domain Eukaryota; kingdom Metazoa; phylum Chordata; class Actinopteri; order Semionotiformes; family Lepisosteidae; genus Atractosteus; species Atractosteus spatula. Next base: position 54,621,071 of record NC_142706.1, read on the forward strand.
TAGGGCTAGTCGTTTCTGCTCCCCCATCGTAAGGTTTATAATTTATTTGCCAATATTTATTTAACGGCGCGTATTTTGTTCGTTGTTTTCAGTTCATGGATAGTATGACCGTGGACTATGCTGTGCTTTGTTGTTTTAACGTGCACTCTATCCTCAGAGGATGCACATCTTTTAGCATAGTCATGACAACAATCGGAGCTTTTGTGTCTACTAGTATTATCATCGTTGCAGTAAAAGAAACTGTTTTACTGTGGATTTCTGGTCGGTTTCTCTGAAGTACAGCAAGTTTTTAAAAGTTACATACAGGTATGATCGCTATCACAAATAGCGCTGTCACCACTTTCCGAATTGCATGTCTCTTGTGATTTTCAAGCCAACACTGTTGATTGGTGGTGCAATACAAACTATTCATGTAAAGAAACAAGTAATAGGTTTATTGCATGCTAAAAAAAGAAGAAAGAAAACACAGCGTTTCGGCTGTGGAGCCTTCTTCGGGTTTAAGGGCTGTGGAAGAAGTCTCTACAGCCGAAACATTGTTTTCTTTTATTCAGCATGGAATAAACCTATTACTTGTTCCTTTGCAGCCTACGCATGCTGTTGCAGATACCCACCTGAACCTATCCATGTAAAAAATGATAATATTCTAACAGTTTTGATGTGTGTGTAATAACGATATTTTGCACTTAGAATTTCGTACAGTATGATTAATATATATATACACACGTATATTGCGCTTCAGTGTAGATTTTCGAAGATTTCTATTGACGATTTGTTTCTTTCATTGATTTCTGTTTGGTCACAAATGCTCCAGTTCATTGATATTTAAGGTCAATGTGTACTAAAATTAGATTATCGGCGAATCGAACTCTCTTTTGTGGGTTGCTGTTACGGATAGGGTAGTATTAAAGGCTGCTGCTTTATAAAATATATATATATTTTTAATTTAAGGTGGAATGGAGTAAATTGCATCTCATAATGGCATTCGGGTTTCATATGCTGTGAGCTTTTCAAGTTATTGTTTTGTACATCATGTATGTAAAATGATGTAACCAATTAGTTAAATTATAGGGCAGATAGTATAAAACACATAACCAAAAAGAATGTGTTAATATACCCTGAAAGATCCACACTGAAGCTTTTCATTTGAAAAACAGCAATGCTATCAGTGCTTAAATGATTTAATGATAGTGAAGGAGGACTGTTACATACCTTATGCGACTCGAGTACAAGTGAGGTTTAGGAAAAAAGTCAGGCTAAAATTAGTTTACCATTGATTACCAAACATATGAGAGCTGTATGTCTTTCTAGACATTTTCTGAGTTCATTTTTTATTGTGTCAATTAAACCTGAAGACAAGGAATGGGAATGTTTATGTTATTCTGTAGATTTGTTTTCTGTTTTATGTTGTTTTTATTTCCTTTCCTGTTAAAAAGATGGCAACTGAAAAGCTAAAGGCACATACAATACAAAATGAATAAAGAAATTAGCGTAACATGTTTACTGATTTATATTTTATTATTGTCTGTAAAAGTAGCTTCATTGTAATTATAAATTTAGAATCTTCTTCAAACATGTATAGTAATTACAATGAGTGTCAGCACAAACTGGATATTGATTAAATGATTTTGGTGTCATTTTGATTAATAGATCTTTCATGACTGACTGCGACACACTTGAGTGACTGACTCTTGCATAAGCCATACAGTAAGTGAGAGAGTTGATTGGACACCAATCACTGACAGTGTCATCGAATGGCTCTGCAATCCATCTTGGGTTTGTGATAAGACCCTATGCGAACAGTAGAGTCTGGAGGAAAGGAAGACGCGCTACGGTGAAAACAAACAAGGGTTTATTCGTGCAGCAGGGTAACGGGAGAAAAGACACAGGTATCCAAATCCAAACGGGTCCGTAGGAGAGTCAGGGCACAGTCGAGGGGTCTGAATCCGAGAAATCCATCCAGCGACGACTCGAGGTTAAAATCCCTGGGAAGGGGAAACACAGACATGACAAGACCTTGGAATCAAGGACCTCGGAGGATCTTGCCCCGGGCTCAGGAAACGGGAAATGTGAGGGATGAGGCCTATGCCCTCAGGCCACGGACGTGGGACAACCTGGTGCTAGGCGGGCCTCACGACATCCATATGCTAATGCTGAGCCCTGAGCATTGGAGGCACTAGGATTAAATAGAGAGACAAACAAGACACACCGGGAGGACATAAACAATCACAAGGAGCTAGGGACAAGAGAGTAGTGGAGCGCCCTCTAGGGGAGGGATGTCAACCGTGACAGACAGTCTGCCAATGATGGGCCATGACCTGAGGGGTCACAAATACATAACCACGCTGTATATTTGTGATCGTTTTCATACTGCCCAATCCACTGTCTCAGAATCGCCAGGGCGCAACAAGTGATTAATGGGACCTTGATTGCACGGAGTACAGTACATTGACCACATTCTAGGACCTCACATGATGCTGTTCCTGTTGGCATATCCTGACATGACCTCATGCCAGCAGGACAACACTTATCCTAGTGCTGCTTATTTAATAATGGCTCACTTGCAAGATGAGAATATGATAGTTATGTTTATGGGTATGATATGTGGTATGAAGGGCACATTGACCCATGAGGAGGACATGCTTGTACAGGCTCTACAAGACTAATGGAACAGAATTTCACAAGATAGGATTTGCAAACTGCTATAAAGCATATGTTGCATACAGTACGTGTAGCTTGTGTTGCTTCTGGTAGTGCCCACACATGTTACTTGGCTTCTGAGAAAATTGGCCCTGGTGTGTATGTGTGCGTTTCAGTGAATCCAGGGTGAATCCTGCCTATTTCCCATTATGTGCTGGGATAGGCTTTGGCTCTCCTTAACTCTGAATTTGAAGAAGTGGTTAGAAAATGGACAGAAGGATGTCGTTGATATCAGTGAATCTGTTTTTTTTCTGAAAATAACTTGATGAATATGTTGTAGTTGTATGTAGTAAGTTTCTTTTATACAAAGGTGACGTTTAATACTGATCTTTTGCCTTTGAATTCAGGTCTTTATTTAGATAGTACTTCAACCTTCTTAGTCATAAATTCACAGATTTTGTTAATAAGAAATGTCAACATGTCTTAAAGTGTTTTAAAAGGTTGTGAACACAGCAGTCTATCTGACTAACAGCTTTTCTGGCATTGAAAAGTTTGAATAAGACCAAATACTGTGGCATCTGAAGCTTAAATAATATGTTGTCTATTTCTATCATTCCGAAACCCCTGTACAGAATGATTGTAATGGTTTGGACATTTTAATCTATTCCCTAAAATTCTCCTCAGAACATTTTTTTTCAATACACTGTTACATTTCAATGTAATGTTTTTTTTTAATTACTTATTAGTTTTTAAGCAAAATGTTTAGTCATCTAAACCTTTTTGTTCAGACACTGCACAGAATGGTGCTGTTGTAGGGGAAATGTTTCTCGGCAGTGGGGCTTCTCTTGATATTTTGACCATCTTTGGAAATCTGCTGTAAAAATTGGGATATAAGAAAAATAAGATGTAAGAGCATAATAAAATTACCTGTCTTAACAAAATGTTATTGTACCAACTGACAGAGCCTCTCTGCTTGACCATTGTTCCAAACAACCTCACATTATGCAAACAACAATGAGCGATTTTCTTTTGACACTGAATGTAGAAAATACCCCAAGTAAATAGGGCAGTATGGTGACAATGTTTTCTTTTTCTGGTAACATAACACTCTGGACTAAATAACTCTTTTAGCTCTGAGGATTATGTTACATTTTTGTTCACTTTAAAAATGAGAATAAAAATGAGAAAAGGCCATTTGGCCAATTTTCCTTGTTTGATTGCTTGATACTGTATATGTGCCCACCTTCTTACACATAAATATATTTACATTTCTTGTCTTAACTATGATTTCAGTCTTAGAAATGTCCAATGTGAAAAAAAATGTATTTCCCATTAACATTGAGTATTTTCATTCAGGTATTGTTTTGGGAGTATTATTATAAACAGGAAATTGAAAAGAAAGAAAAAAAGAAGGCTGAATTTCAACTGAAGTGGAAGCTTGGGCGATTGCTCAGGCTGGGATGCTGACATGATATAATGCAAAAATTCCTACGCTGTTGTGGGGCTACCATTATGGCCTTATTTATTTTTTTGTTTTGGTTCTGCCTGTTCAAGTCATTTCAACCTTAGCACTGCCCTCCCCAAATTTGTGTTGGAACAGAAATGATCAATACTGCATGACTAGAGTTTCTGAAGCTGCAGTTAACTTGCAGTGGGGGATTAGTGGGCTCATAGAAATGGCCGGTTTTCTCAATGCTGAGATTTCTACGGCTGGCAAGATGTATAGTGTCTCGCTCCTCGGTGCTGACATTGTGCCAGAAGGAGAATGCTGTCCTTGCAGGATGCAGGATTCTCCTCAAAAGAAAAAAATACATTTGCAGATTTTCAGAGGCATACAGTAAGTGCTGTCCTCATGATAACTGAAGATTTGAGAATAGGATTTTTTTACTCTTCCTCTACATAAGCAAATACTTACCACATCTTCAGAGGAATCGTATGTGGAGGAATTGTAGCTGGGTGCTCAGAAATTTGACATATTTGTTCTCATAAACATAGTATCTTTGCCAATGTGTCATTTGAGCTGTTTCACATCCTAAAACATTACTTTCTTTTGTTGCATGAGATATTTATGACATTACTTGCAATCGGGTTGCAAATGATACTTAAGCCTAATTTCAAAACCCATAATGATAATTATAACTATAATTACTGTGCACCATACATGCACCATAACACGGTGTTTGAAGAATTAATGAGTAATGCATATAGGTTTTTTTACTTACCTACAGTAGCAAGAATCACAAATGAATACAAAGAAAATCAGAAATATATACAGTATACAGTATGTTGACCATACATTTGTAAAGTGTTCAGTTAAAGGCCATATAAAAATTCCAGTAGCCACAATTGATTAGTGTGAGGTGAACTAAAATTCTGCAGCACCTTGGGGTGGGGGAGTTTGTTTTTCAGTTTTCAATAGGAGCTACCAATTGGATAGTGGGAGAAGGATTTCATTACTTTGCTTAAAATACCTGTGACTAAAGATCCAAAGAAAAAGAGTTACTACAGTTACGGTTACTAGATCATACTATAACTGCAGATTTAACCATACAGAATTAGTCAAAATAGCCTCACCTTTGAAACAGCATTTTAGATAATTTTTAAATGGCTTGCATTGCACATTTTGAGGCCTGTGCAGTGTAGCTCCTATCCTTGTTAAAACAGGGGTGCGTGCAGTGCTGAAAGGCTATCCTGTTTTCCATGAATGTTTGTCCGTCACAGAATCGTTATTCTTTTTCAGGGTCTGTAAACAAAGCAGGCCAATTTAATAAAGATGTCCGGCTTCTGAAAGCTCAAGGAAGAAAGGGTTTTGAGTGATAAGCACTGTATACCAAATTTAAATTAGACCCTAAACAATGACGTGCTCTCCGGAAATTTTTCCTGTTTCTGAAAGCCTCACTTTGGTTTGGAGTCTGGAAATAGACGATCCGTGTTTCACTTCATTTCATGCATGATTTGTTTTTACTGGCGGAAAACAGAACCCTGGGCTGTCATGCGGCATAGCATTTGAATTGTCAGTGCAGTGTTTGTACAAATAGCCTTCCGGATTCAGGCATGTTTACTGGAGGGCTTCAGGAAAGCTGGTTTACTGGGAGTGGTGCTTTTCCTACTGTTGCCAGTAGAGGATATTCCGATCTCATAAATTAGGTGCTGAGATAAAACTGACAGTACTGCTGGGCCTCAGTTGCTGGTTGAGACCACACATTTTGAGCTTCTTCTTTCATGTTCTTTGCTATGTCTTCTAAAAAGGTAAATACAGTGGCTTTGTAGAGAGTATTTGGTCCTGTATGTACAGCCGGAAATGCCAAAGGTAAAAAATAATGCAAACTGCCAAAGTTAAAAGTGTAAAAGGTGTATGTACTGTAGTTTGCAGGCCAGATCTATACATGCATGCACACACTTTCCAATTTCTGGGTTTCTCTGATGTAGTCTCCTTGTATAGGGTGGAGGACTTACTCTGGTGTGACCCTAGGAGGTGCTGTGTATTGTGGTAATCACACACCTTCGTAAACAGTGGTTTTGCTTCAGTATTTATCATTATTTTTACTATTTATTACACTAAGTAGTAAAAATGGAAGGATCGATGACTTTTTTAAACCAATGAATGGGAACATTTCAAATACATTTTACAAAGATTGAAAGGGAGACAACTCAAGTGTCTTAGTGAGGGACAGGACGAAATGGAGCTCTGGCCACATTGAGCCAGAACCACCGGTTATGATGGTGTGTGATTACCACCACTAATATGGAGTGCCACCTTGTGTCACCCCAGAGTTAGTCCTCCACCTTCCATTTACTGTACCCTAAAATGTAAAATGTGGGTGCAATTTTAAAAAAATGTGCAGATATATAGTGCCATTCTCAGCTATCAGTGAGACGTCTTGAGGCATTACATGTTCTCTGTATTCTTTTTGGAATTGGGACAGCAGAAGCATTGTCACTGTGCGGACTGTAACGGACTGTATAATAAACTATAATTGTTAGATATGATGAGTTGCTGCAGTAAAACAGTGACACAAGTTTGCCATTGACCAGAAAAAAATAAGTGTTCTTAGTTTTTTATGTCCTCAGGGCCTTTTCACATCAACCAGCGCTAGGTGCCAGACATTACATGATTGTACTTATTGCATTGAGTAAAAATGTATACATACAGTACATATATTCTGTTTGTATGAAATGAGCATCAGTTTGCAGTTGACAAAACATTAAATGGATCCTGTTGCTATGCAGTAAAAAAAGTTTTTCCAAGTACCATATGTAACAAAGCTGTACAGTTCCTTCTGTTGGGGTGATCTGCATTGATGTGCAGGTAAATTTGTCTTTGTTATTTAAATATTACTTGTAGTCTTTAGGAGTGGAGAAACAACATAGTTTAAAAACGCTGTAACTTTAAGGGCATGTCTAAACATGTTTTTCTTTACTCAGCATTGTAAAGTCAATTATATCAATGATAACAAATACTGTTGTAAGAGACCATGTGGTCCTACATTACAGAGTCACCAGGCTCAGTACTACAGTATGTTTAACAAGGTAAGCACTGCAATTTTTCCATAAACTGCAACTCTTCCGAACCCTGACCGAATTACGTTTCTCTGAGCAGCTGACATGCTATTGAGTTGAGCTGGGCAGCCTGTTTGTAACACACAACCATCAGGATCAGAACTGCTGGTTAATTATTTGTGAAAGTGAAAGTTCATCCCTGCAGCCTATTGCAGTCATAACACAGCTGGTAGGTTTGGATAAGTTAAGAGTGAAACGAAGGAGATAGCAAATATGGCCTTAGACTGTTGTACTAGAGCTGTGCAGGAACTTACACCTGTCTAGTCTTTATGTAAATGAGAGACTCAAACCAGTTAAGTGAATAATGAACTCCAATGAACACTTCTAGTATTGATCACTTTCACCACCACACTGGTTTACTGAATGTTGTATAAGTACCATACAACAAGTCATACAGTAACATTTTGGAAAGGCTTTATTTACTTTAAAGTCAACCTTTTGTTCTTTAGTCAGACAATTTATTGTAAACAGGCACTTGAAAATTGAGAATATAAACATTGTATATCATGATACAGTATTTTCTTTTGATGTTTTTATCTGGTATTTATTTTATTAGCATAAGAGAAAATGGCTAATATTTCAGAAAATATTCTGTCGTCAGAATGATTGTGGTCCACTAAAATACTTTGTAGATATCATAAGTCACCTTGTCAGTAAAAACAAACATTTGTCCAGAGACGACAAATCAAAGTTATATGAAGGAACAAATACAGGTTACTTCCATGCTGAAAAGTAGAAGGAAAATACCCAAAGTATTCAAATTTAGATAATCTCTAAGTTAAATTCTTCTAAAAGTTTAGAAATAAACCTTTTTTAGGTTTAGATTATGAAAGCTGTCTTTAGCATTCTCACTTAAGGGAGAATTTATAATGTATTACAACTGGTAATTGGTTCTTAGTCATAACTCAGGCAAAAGACCAATAAAATGCACCTGAAGGTTTCATTTTTTTATTGAAACACATTAATTCAACAGGATTTCAGTAAAAAATAAAATTGTTATAATGTGACAATAATCTCCCCAGTATTCTATAGGAATTAAAAGACCAAATTAACAGAAAAGGCTAGTGAAGATATTATTTTTGTCTGAAAGAGAAATTTAATCAAAATAAGAAACTAAATTAAATGCCATTGCATTTGACTGTGTGGCTGGATGAAATATATTAAATAATTGTAAAAACATCATGATTGTAATTTTAGACTGAGTTTTAATTGTAATCCCCCAGTTAAGTCTCCACCTAGTTAGAGCCTTATGATGTGTTACAAATGTTCATATTCTTGAAAGAGTTTAAGGAATCGTGAATGTTAACTATGTACAAAACTTTTCAGAAGGCTATCCATGTGAAGGCTGTTGTGGCAGTCTCTTATCAGCCAGTGATAAACGCAGACACAGTTCGTGTGAAATGAAATATAGGAAAAAATGGTTCAATGTGCGTCAGAGCAGCAGTGTTCTTTAGTCTCAGAGGGCCCTTTGTGCATTGTTGGTGTAACTAAAGCCAGAACATCAGGGAATGGGAGACAATGAGGGAAAGATGTACCATGCTGGCACCAACCAGATCGGTGCCAGACAGGACAGAATGTGGGCACTGTCCGTTCTGGGCACGGAGTGGTCAGTGACACACACACACCCAGCCCGGGGACTGAACTGACCCGTGCCCCTTGGATATCTAGCATGCTGGAGACATTTCCAAGCTTGCCGCTAACTGGTCTTGTTAAAGCACCTAGCCTGGCAAGTGTGTTATACTGTGTATGGATGTATATTTCTAGGCGTTGCAAGACAAACAATTTATTAAGCCCCCTGAAGATGTACTGATGAAATGAATAAAGCAAAAAGCACTTTTTAATTTTTTTGCAATGTGCTGTTTCTCTCTTGGCAGATGGTCATCCAGGTCACACAGCATCCTGCTTGTGCTGTTTATTTCTAAAGATAGAGGCTATTCAGCAAAAGACTAAAGAAACAGAATATGACTCAAGACTAAAGCACAAATTTAGACATTTTAGTCACTGGTTGCAATGGATTAAAGATCGCTTGGAGCACTGTTCATCAAAAGTGAAATAAGTAAAATATGCAGCATAAACAAAGCAGTTAAGGTGGGAATTGTGAACTTCAGTACTTTTTTCTCGAGAATATAAAGCTAACTCTGCTAATAAAATAAAGCTAATACTGCAGAAAGGACGATGGAAACTATTTTATAGACTGTTGTGCTTTCCTCCTCTGTTTTTGCAGGATAGATCCACAGTACAGATCTCATAACTTTGTCTTAAAAATTGCTGCTTCCTTGTTGATATCTGCCCTGGAAACTAGGTGACTCAGCACCTCTTTGGAGTTACAAGGCATGTTCTGTAGTCGACTGGTTTGTGTGTGATTGACACTCTTTTTGTCACGAAAGCCTCATTTCCGCAGAGCTAGCACAGCTGCTGGGAGAAGTTCCTGATAAACAAGAACTGTAAAGAAGCTGATAATTAATGCTGTTTGTGAAGGCTCAGCAGTAGAGTGAGAAAGAAAAATTTCCAATTTTTATAAACTGTACATACAGTATGTAACCGGATTTAATGTTTAGCTTCAACAATGGGCCCATTTCTTTTTACCATATTATCATCTGTAATGGCAGAAACATCATTCCGGTACTGATTCTTCTTTTCTGAGCTGTTCCCTTTTGAAATGTTGTCAGGAATCATGACTAGAGATCCTACTTGCAGTTTGTTTCTGTGGCAGTCCTTGAAAAGCTATGATATCAAAGTCTTTGAAAAGCTATGACTAATAACATTAGGAAAATAAAGGCCTGATGGTTTTTTATTTTTCTCCATAACCAATAAGTGTCTTGATCTGTGACAATAACCACTTCTAGGGTCATGATTGGTAATCCATCTTCATGGCTTCTGTTTCATGAAGCTTCTGAAGCCTCTAGAAACAAGAGGAGCAGTGTGTTTGCTCTTTTTGAAATACGTTTGAAATATCATTACATATTTGAAATAGCATTCTGAAAGCTTTTTGATTGCAATGGAAATTTCTCAATGCTACAGTAATTATTGTAAGTTACACGGGACATGAACAGAATTATAAATACTTCTAATAATATATTCAAGAATGAAATTGTATTTTTGTTTTTAATATATATTGTATGAGCTGTTGAACATTTTCTTATTCTCCTGTTCTGCAAATTAGAGCAGGGCAGCAGTTTGGAACAGTGCGTTTAATCTTATTCAAGCAGTTTGTGTTGATCTTCAGTAATGCCGTAACTGTGCTTCGCCTTAGTGCTGGGCGCTGCTGTAGCTTTCCGCTGCTCCCTCTCTGTTCTCCGATCCTTATCTGGTGGCGCTGCTGCGTGCTGCTCCCTGCTCCTCGTCCCCTTTCCCTTCGCACAGGGAGAGATGTGGACAGCCCTCAAACCCACAGGAGCCCTGTGATTGGACACTGGCCTCCCATGACAGCAGAGCCCCTCCCCCTGCTTCGGCTGGTGCTGCTGACAGCCTGTTTGTGTTTCTTTAACACCACACTGAGCCTGCACACTTTAAAGGCTATAATGGGAGCAATTGTCTGACAGTGCAGAGCTGATATTCCCTGTTCCTGCCCGATTCCAGAGAACAGAAGCCATGGAGCTAAAGTAAGTCGTTTTAGTTGTTTTTAAAGACGAGGATACTGAAAACATTGAGCAGTGGCTGCATCATCTCTTCTTCATTTGAGGGTGTCTGATCCAGGAGGCGGACGAAATCTCCTTGGTGTTGGTCCATGCTGGTCCAGGAGAACTATTTAATTTTGCAGTTAGCTGGATTCGAGCAGTATTTTCACCTATATAAAGATGCAAGTGGGAGGAATTCTGCTTCATTGAGTTTAAATATTCACAGGTGTTGTAACACAGAAAGGAGCTGCTTGATCTTGCAACATTGGCAGCAGTGAGAGGTGCCCTGTGGTCTCCTTCATCTGCCAAACTTCACATGTATCATAATTTCATTAGCACCAATGATAAAATGCAGACATTGCCTGTGTTGCACAAAACAATTGGATTTGTTTTTTGTCCAGGCAAAGAAAAGAATGTTTCCAACTGGATCAGCACCCTGCAAATAAATATAGTGATCTGAGGTGAGGGGACGAAGAAAAGCTAGGATTTCAGGAATGCTAAAACTCCAGAGACTTGTACTTTGACAGAAAGAATATTATGAAAATCTATCATTAAAGCGAATAAATGGATTTCAATTATTAGGAGCACATCAGAGCTAAATGTTCTTAACATTTAAAACTCTGAGATTGGAAGCATTTCAAGCATCGTCTGTCAAACTGGAGCCAGAATACATACTACCACATTCTGGTTTTGAGGTTTTTGACTCAGTAAAGGATGGATAAAGGCATGGGGGGTTATTTTCCTTTATCTTTTACAGATTATAACCCAACATCTGATGTCTGCTCCAATGTAGCATGTTAAAGGTGATTAAGAGCTAGCTGGTTTATGCTCAGTATACTTCTTAAACAAGACTATATTATGCAAATAGCAGATTTAAGGGCTTAGTGATTCAAAGCGAGCCTGCTGTCTTACGTGCACACCTTCGCATTAAAGTGTTTTTTTGTATACTTGCTAAGAATTGCATTTATGCTCTTGTCTGTTCTGATTTTTCTTAAAGGTACTTCTTCCTGCCAACAAATCTGTTTTTTTCTCTCCCATTCATTGTGTTTAATTTTCTTTTTGTGTTTTGTCCAGGTCTGTCGTATGCCTTTGGGCAATCTACTGCATACCGTATATAAATGTTCACTTATGGTGTTGCATGGTGTTTATTTCAACTTGGATCGGTTGTTAAGAGATAAGTTAGCGTTCTCAACCACTTCACCTTTCATGGGGTAGGGGTCAGAGTACAGAATAATTAGTGCTGTTTCTGCAATGAACAGATAATTCACTCCGGGCGATTGCTGTACACCTACTGTATGTACTACTATGATTTTGATTGAGCCAGGAGACCTCCTCCTGGCTCTAATGCAGACATCCTTGTCTAAAGACCTAGGCCGGTATACAATCACTGAACTCAACTCTGTGTCTTCAACTGTCTATATCAGAGTGCCATTTGTTTTATTGTGAGCCTTAATTAAAAAGCTTAATCCACTAATGCCACCTTTATTACCCTCCACTTAAAAAAATCAAAATCAAAATACTGTATGAATTTACTCAGCAATTAAGTTTGATGTCTTTGATACCTTACACCCTACTACTCAGCTCTTTATATGCCCACGTTATATTAAAGTAGGTCATTATAATCTGTGAAATGATTTTCATTATTATTTGCCACAGTTCATATGGATATATGTATGGTATACGGTATATGTATAATACCACTATGTTTTCTCCTTGTTTGAATGTTGGAACAATTTCCCATTCATATAAGATAATGTGGAACATAAAATGTATTTTGAAACTGGAAAGTAGACACTTACAACTTAAATTTCTATGAAATCTCAGCAATACTTAATGTCTTGTTTTAAAGCATTTTTTCTTTATTAAATTGAACATTTCTGACCATGTTTTTGCACTAGTGGGCAGATACAGTAGTTACACCTGCTTGTATCAATCTATTCTGTAACCAGTCAGGTTTTTTTTTCTTGTTTGGTCATGCTGAATTCAGCTAACTTATTTTGAATATACAAAAGTATATTTATCTGTCGAAATATTTGTGGAAAGAGAACAATATAATGTTAATCACAATTTATTATTACACAAAATATGTAAAGGAAAATACATGTTCAGAGCATAAACGTTTGGTATATGAGCACAGTATTTTATACAGAGCTTAACATCATGTTTTCTGACTTCCATAGGGTTTATCAATGATGCAATATGGGAATATCCTGTTACAGTTCCAGATATCCTCTAACAAGTTCCATAATTCATCCAAATTGTTTGGATATCATTTAACTTTCTCAGCTCTATGTAACCTCATATGGTTGGGAGTTATTCTGTATTTATATTCCAAATTGGCTTTCACTACATTGTCTATGTGTTTGAGGTCACTATCCTGTGAGGTTGCAACAGTCATGGTACAGTTTCTGCAAGCCCCTGACACCCAGAAATATAGCCCAGACTGTCATTGATCCAGCCCCCTGTTTTACTGTAGTTCTTGTACACTGACTGTTATGCTGCTTGCCAGTTCACATTCAAACTAACTACGGATTATTGTCAAACAGTTCAAATGGGACTTGTCTATAAAGAGCACATTTTTCCAGGTGTGGTCATCCCACTGTTTCATTTCTGTACCCATTTCAGTCTTTTTCTTATGTTCTTTGATGCAAAGGTTTCAAGGTTGCAACATGGCCACTCAGACCATTTTGCACTACTGTATTTCTGTGTTTTTGAGGGTCATTCACAAAAGTTGGACTGGTTCATTGGGTATTATGCAGTGAATTTAACCTGAGGAATTTTACATTACTTTTGGTTGTGTTCTCTTTCTTAACCACTGATATGGGCAACAGTAGCAGTTTCACAAACCCTGTCCTGGGTTTGCCTATGGCACTAGTGAAGCATTGCTTTCCCCACAATTGTCATGTATATGTGCTTTCCAAGAGCCTTCAACCTAAGTGTTCAATTTTATTTTTACCTCATGCTGGTTTGGCACAGTTGGATTTACAACTGTTGGCTTTACAACTGTGTAAATCCAGTTGGATTTACAACTCTTCACAACACACAATTCATTATATTCCTTTAGGCAAAACATACAGTAATTTTTCCACAAAATAATATTCTTTCATGGACTTTGCATTACATACCCAGTTTGTTCTCTGCTTCTGCGATTATTTCCAATGCTGAGCAATATGTTGTTTTCTTTATACAGTATGTGTTCATCCATGTAGTTATTTATGGGTGGACTTGCAGATACCCAGGGTTGTTTTAATATTGCTCCTGCAACCAAAACAGTACTTTCTTTATATTGTAAAATCTATTTAATCATTTCTAGCAACAGAATATACAATGGATGCAATAAGGCAGTGTTCTAAAGATGAATACATTGCTTTGCCGTGTTTTTATGGCTCCAGCTGGGCTATTGTAACATTCTTGTAGCCTTGTATATTTATTTCTTGTATTGAATTTTGCAATGCAGTTTTTACAAAACACTAGAAGTCTTGTCTTTACAAAATAAAGAAGGCTGCTATGAGCAGGTATGAATGAAAAGCAGTATAAATCTTACAGAGTTTCTTTATGTGTATTTGCAACACTAAATATTGGGACATGGGGGAGTCAAGGAATTTGCATTTTAGGCTTCTATGTCTGGTTTCACTGTGTCATACTGGATGTTTCTGTTTTGTTTGTGGAGCTACTGTCTGTTTGCAGTGTCAAAGTTCCTTTTAATTAGTTTTTGGCAAATGTCTTTATTTATCCCCAAGACACAGCTGAAAGAAAAGCTAGTGAGATTGTTTTTAGAATTGTGTGCTTTTGCTAGTGAGCAAGTTTCTTTACTAAGAAGAGATAGAGGTCTAACAGTGAGCTCCACGCCAGGTCCTGGAGATTTTGTTGGCACTGGGTTTCACTTTCCTGTAACTTCATGGTTTCTTTGTTAATTCTTTTACCGAACAGCAGATATCATTTGAATTATGCAAGAGCTCTGGTGGTGAACTTCTTGAGGTTGGTCAGTTCTGTACAGATATACACTATTCCAGAGTAATCCTTCACATGAATTGCAAAGGTATCATAACCTCTTGAAGTAGCTTACTAGAGTATGTTAGGATTACAATGTGCAATGTGTCAGAACACCAGAATTTCATGTTATAGTTTTTAAATCATGAACCATTGTGACATACGTTGCAGTTCCATAGCTAACTGATTCTCTCTCACATTCCAGTCAAGTTGTCTTGACATTAAAAGAATATGGACAGAGGTGGCCTGTAACATAGCCATCAGGTGTCATCACAGACAGAGGGCTCGCGTGGTGAACAGAAAGGCTGTTTAATAGTCAAGAGTGGGGTGGCCAACCCTTACATCATTACCTTAAAATCATCAATTCATATAGACTTGGAACACATATGTTTTAATCAATTCAGTCAATTAACAGGTTAAATTAAGCAAGTTGTGGTTCTTGCTAGTTACCGGGTGGTTGTATTTTCATTTCAAATAATCTCTGTATTACTCATTTGAACCAATCACCTGCTTCGGTGCTCAAAATGAAAATGTTTTTCCAAATGCTCAGTTAAAGGTTGACCCATTAAATCTGCTGGAATGTGGCTCTTCCAGACTTGGGTGACACTCCTATGCTAAAACATAACTAAACTGTTTTACATTGTGATGGGGAAAACATTAAAATAGGAAATTATTAACTAGTGGATTTTGAAACAGAAAGACATGATTTTATTAACATTATGTTGCCCAGCAAGATGGTTAAATGTCTTTCCTGTGTAGCACATCGTTTGAAATCTCATCCTTGGCTGTACCCATTTTAATTATTGTTTTTTTTAACTGATCTGTACTATCAATGTAAAAAAAAAACACAGCTGAACACAAGAGCAGTTATTATGTGCCTCTGAAGTATATTGCATCTATTTAATTTTTTTTAAAATGAATCAGTATATACTGTATATACTGTAACACAGCTATTATTAACTAGTTGTAGCTTGCAAGTGATACAAATTAATTATTTCAGTTGTTTCAGATTAATTGTAAAATATTCGAACTGTAGCTTTTATTCCATGTTAATTGTAATTCAAATGGACTGATCTTATTTTATATGATTACTGCCTTAATCCCTTTGAGAGGTCTGAAATCCATTCATGTAGTGATCCATACAGCCATCCATCCATCATAGGGCAGACACACAGATATAAACCGGGGCCAACCTTCTCAGAAGCCAGTTAACTTACTGGTATGTCTTTGGAATGTGGGAGGAAACTGGAGCACAAGGAGAAAAGCCACATGAAAACAGGAAGAATATACAAATTCAACTCATAGCATTGTAGCCCTGGAATTGAACCCAGGACCCCAGCGCTGCAATGTGGAAATGATAACCATTGTGCCACTGTAATGCCCATCCATGCAGTTTTCAAAATAACTTTGAAATGTGCATGCTGATGAAAAATCTTAGCAGTGCTACAGTACCAATACATCAAGAGTTGGGAGATCCTGGTATTCTACAGGTGATGGTTAACAATACACTTCAGTATATAGCTCAGACTTAAACACAGTGTAGGTGGATTTTACAAAATTGTTCACAAACCATATTACTAATTGAAAAAAAGGTTAGGTATCAGATAGGAGAAGCCAAGGGCTAAGTACTATGGATAAAGAAGCACAGAGCAAAGGCATTCACATTTGTTTGCTAAAATTACACCATATTCTTCTTCCTTGATTGGTATTCTTAAAAGCTAGAATAAAGGATCAAAGTCATATAACATTATCTAATCTGCATGTGAAGCATAATATAGTGGTAGTTAAATGTCTCATGCAGTATTTTTTTACTAAGGTCCAATTGCTGTTTGTGGAATTGTTTAAAATGCCATCACTTCCACTGGATAATTAATTCAATTTGTTCTTACCACGTACCTGTATTTCATCTGCTTTATGACACCTAAGAAGAACCACTCACTTTCAAATTAAATCAGACGAGACCATTTGGCTCTTTGTATTAATTTGCTTAGAGTGGCTACTATTAGCTGATTGATCCCAGAAAAGTGATTGCAGAGAGTCAGCTTCAACCAAAACTGAAAGCCTAATAGGAAATGCCCAAGAGATTTGACTGAGTTACTTCAGGGTATTTAAGCCCTTCCTTCTCATTTGAATTGTTTTGCAAGATAAGCAAGCTTAAGCCCTCCGTCAAGCAGGGAAATTAATTTTAACATTAATTCCTAATAAAATTAACATATATGATCCTTCCTTTTAAAGTTAAGTATGTATGCTGCCTTTATTTACTGTAGATATCTGAGTTGTTTAGGTAGCCTTAAAGGTCAAATAGTGACTGCTGAAAATAAATATGGTAGCATACTTTGTTGTTCAGACTGCTTGTTCACTGTTTGGTAAATTTCTTTCTCAGAACAACGGTATAAAAGTACACTGTCAACACTATCAGTAAAGTTGCTTAAGCCTTCAAATATGCCATTTGGTGTGCCTCACAATGTATTGACACAGACTGATATTGAATAACTCTTGCCCAACTGAGCATAGAGTATATACTGTACACACTATTGACTGTGCAACAACGAGATCCACGTATTAGTGGCTGAGGTGGAAGAACGAAGACAGATTAAAACTCTTTCCTTTTCCTGAAATGGAGTTAAGTCTGTAATAGGAGATGGAACTTTGTGCTAGTTCAAAATCCAGCTTTTTGTGTAAGGCCTAATTCAGTCACATGTAGTGAGCACTTTGAAAGTAAGGATTGTCCTGGCAGATCTGTATGTACACACACTTACTGTACATGTAATTTGATAACCATTAATTATTCTGTGATAGTTAACCATCCTTCTGGGGTAGTGGAATTCACTGCTGTGTGTTCAAGTTCAAAGCTGAGACATTTTTGAGAACCAGGGTACGAGTAGGGGAGGGAACTACTTACAGTACCTCACATGCCTACATTTTTATTTATTCACACATACACAGAACAAGCTTGCTTTTTTCTGATTGGAAACATTCAGGTGCTCCTTAAATGTAATCTGCTGGTCTATGAATTATTGGAGGAACTAGATACTTTACATGTGAAGTTGATGAATGGATTCAAAGACCTTAGGAGCTGTTACAAAAGTTACATTTCAGATCTTTTTTTTGGTGCTGTTGACACAGATTGCTGTCACTTGCTGTTTAACTAAATGTCAGCTTCTTAACAGCGTTCTTGAATTGCGTATGTGGAACTATTGAATTATAATTGCTATTCTGTTTTAATCAGTTCCCTAATGATAGCTTTCTTGAAAGACAAGTTTTGTACTGGGACCCCTGCTGGAGCTGACTAACAAAGTGGAGATCATCTGATACTTGTAAATTTGGTTATTTTTAGCCTGTGGCTATTACAATCTAAATTAATATTAATTATGCATGAAATTATAAATAGGGTTGCTGTGCCTGCTTGGGTTTTGCTAGAATGTATTATGTACATGATTCTATCTATAGGTATTGTGCTGTAGTATGTGCTAGTATGTAGACTGTCATAATCAGAAAACTAAGGCATGGAACTACTGTCATTTTTCTGTTTTTAGTGGTAAATGTTTTCATGCCATAAAACTATAATACAATTTGCTGTAAAATAGAATACAGATATGTCCTCACTTTCACTTCATTATTCTCAACAATGACCCCTCAGTCTTCTTCATTAATGAATTAGTGACCCAGCAGAGCTGCATGAATAATTTAGAGAGTGCCACTCAGGTTTGTCTTAATCTGTCAACTGTATCCCTGTCAAGAATCTAGCAGCTCTTAAACTGCTGTTGGAAGTGGAAATTTGAGTTACAGCACCCTGCAGTTTTCAGGACTTAAGTTCTTTACGACCTTAAAGTCTAAAAATCTGTTTATAGATGCTCACTGTATCTTGAGCTTTCCTTAGGTGAGCTGTGGTTGGACATCATTGTATTGGTGGTCTCAAGCAGGCATAAAGCCTGCTTTGAGAGAAAACACTGTGACATTCCCTTTTAGGCTTATATGGCTGAGACAAGGCTTCCTTAATCTTGTAACTGCTCACCCTGAAGGGCCGTTGTACCACTGGAAGAAAAACAACACTTTAGCAAAGTGAAATATGGGCAGTGGCAGCTGCTGCTGTGGCCTTGATTGCTGGGGACATTGTAAAAAACAGACAATGCAAGATTCTGTAGCCTGGTGACGGGCTACAGTGTAGACTTCAGGATACAGGATCCAGAATAAGTGTGCCCCATGATGAGAGTGACAGGCAACAGCTAACTACAAAACTACTGTTGTTTTATATTGGGCTGGGTGGAGTGGTGCAGTCCAGGCAGGTGGAGACCCTAGTATTTATAGTACTTCAAAGAAGCTGGGTTATAAATGACATCGTGGTACAAATTTACTGTGAAAACTCATCTTCCTTACACCAGCATTTCCGTGTCTCTGGAAACATTAGGGGCATGTTTAACTTCTGCCATAATACAAATATAGCACTGGGTTTGTACACATAGACTCTTGAAGTCAGCTGAAACCCCATCCAGAGACCTGGACATATTTACAGTACTGCTTTGCTGTGATTGCATTCCATTCAGCCAGGTAGGTATCTGGCTGCTTGTTCCTGTACTTAATGTCTGTCACTAGGCTGTGCTGTTAAAAAAAACTTTTTTTTCTTTCTTTTAACTTTTAATGAGAAAATCCATCATCAACTAGTACACAGCAGTGTGTGACAGGAAAGATCATATTACCTTTGCATGTTTCTGGTCTCTAAACTGCTCTTACTTCATTTCGCTGGAAAGTACTGTATGATGGAAATGAACCAACACATAGCCCGAGTGGCCTGAAACTGCACCTGGATTCAAGATTGTAAGAGAAGTCTAAAGTGCTTTTCAGTTTTTAAAAAAACATTAACATCAGTAAGAGAATATAATTATACAGTATGTAAGCTGTTACATAATTTGGTTCAAAGTTCAAAGTACTGTATGTTGTTTGGATGTAGTCCTCATTTTAAATGTTGTTTAGATAAAAATCTTATCTGTGAACAAAAATAACTCTAGCTTTACCGCTATGTAATTGAAATACAGTAGATGTTCTATTAATAGATTTATAACTTGCCTGTGGTAGTTTCATGTTTAAATATCTACTTATTTTAATGTTATCCAGTTGATATGATTTGAAATGCTCAAAAATAATGATTTCTTTAAGAATATTACTAAATCTAGCACAAGAAAAAGAATACTAAATCTGTTCATGTTGTTGTTGTTTTTTCTTCTTCTGTTACAGTGCTGTTTAATCACTCTAGACAGTTTTTCCAAGCTGAGTTTCTGAGCTATGATGTAATCCTTATGTTTAGATTCTGAGAGCTGGGAAACACCAGGTTGTAATCTTACTTTGGCTGTGAGACACTGAGTTCCCACAAGCTATAAAACAACACACAAACCAAGACAACAGAGGGTCAGTAAAAGGAATCCTCACCTCACTACACTTCATTGACTCCTGAGGTGGCCAACTGGCTACTTTCAGAACTGGGCATTTATAAGAGTGAGCCATGCAAGACCTGCTGTTGGCACTAAAGCTCAGCCTATTATGTTGCCTGCCGACAGTTTGAAAAGATGCATTTGTAGGGACAGTGGTCTCCTGCTAATACTTTTTCGTTCCTGCAAAGTATAAGTGCAAAAGTGAGACAGTTTAAATAATTACAGGCTTCCCCATATTTAGCAAATTTAGAGTGGTCATTAGACATTAGGAATGACCCCAAAAAGAAAGACGGGGTGCTTGATTTTTGTTGAATTGTCATTGTAAATAATGTGTCATCATCAAAATATAATGTTATACAATTCAGAAATCAATCGCACCTTGAAATTATTTACTTTCAATCACCATTATTTAGAAGTTACCTTTGATTATCTGCTGAGTAGTAATATTTTGCCCTAATTTGTGCTGACAGTTCTGGATCTAATGAGTGGCACATCACAGGAATCAATTATATTTCAGTAGTTTGGTTAGATCCTAATAAACGCAAGAGAGAGACTACATACTGTATGTAGAGTATATTTGGCTCATCTCGCCTGGCTGAGGTAATTGGCAGCTTGACCAGGAGGATGAGGCTGTCTGTACCCCCTCAGATTGCGAGGATTGAGCCAGGGAGCTGCTGCAGGAGTGTAGATGGGGTGGTGGAAGGGGTTTGAGAGAGATGTGCTATGGGAAGTCCTGAGAAGCTGGGGAGCGGAAGTGTGTGAGATTAGGATCCAACCGTCTTCCCAAATTTCTATTTTAACTGTGATAATTCCATTTCAGTAGTTTGGTTAGAGCCTATTAAATGTGAGAATGATAACATATGCAGAGTATGTTTGATATAGCTCACCTGACAGAGGGAACTGGCAGCCTCACTGTTAAGATGAGGCTGCCCTGATCCCCCTCAAAAGAATCCCCCAAAACACAGACACAGAGTTCAAAACACTCAGCTAAAAGTGAGTCAGTTAGGTTGTACTTTTGGTCTAACTTATTTTTAGTGCTTATAACAAATGACAGAACAAGAAAGGTGCAGTGGTTCGGATCCAGTTCTTGAACAGCATGTATGCTGCATGTGCCAGAACGCAGGTCAGCCAACAGGTGGAATAGGAACCACTTGCTGACTCATGCAGGTGAGCAGGATGCCATTTTCTTGGTTTTTCAGTTTCAAGCTATGCCATATGATTACAAATTCATCATCAAAGAACAGATGTATCAGTTTACTGTTCAGTCCAGAAACAGGTCACTGTCAATGTTGCCTCTGCCCAGACGCAAGGTGGATGCGTTGTACAGTCTTATGGCAGAAGGCAAGAATGACCTCCTGTAGCGCTCCCTGTCACACCGTGGTTGGATCAGCCTATTGCTGAACGTGCTCTTTGTTCTCACAAGGATGTCATAGAGGGGATGGGAGACGTTGTCCATGATGGCCTCTAGTTTGGACACCATTCTCCTCTCAGCCACTACCTCCAGGGGGTCCAGGCCAGACCCAATGACAGAGCTTGCTCTTCTGATGAGCTTGTTCAGCCTGTTAGAATCCACTGCTCTAATCCCAGAGCCCCAGCATAACACCATGTAGAAAATGGCGCTCGCCACCACCGACTGATAGAACACATGTAGCATCTTACTACATACATTGAAGGACCTGAGACTCCTCAAGAAGTAAAGTCAGCTCTGACCCTTCTTGTAGATGGCCTCGATGTTCTTAGACCATTCCAGTCTATCATCGATGTGCTCTCCCAGGTACTTGTATGAGTCCACTATCTCCACGCCACTCCCATGGATGTAGACAGGAGTAGGTTTGACCCTTTTCCTCCTGAAATCTATCACCAGTTCTTTCGACTTTGCTACATTCAATTGCAGGTGGTTCTCCCCACACCACTCCACAAAACCTCTGACCAGTCCTCTTCTCTCCCGCCCACCCTTGATACATCCCACAATTCCAGAGTCATCTGAGAACTTCTGCAGGTGGCACGACTTTGAGTTGTATTTAAAGACTGAAGTATAGAGGGTGAAGAGAAACGGAGAAAGAACTGTCCCCTGGGGAGCCCCTGTGGTACTTACTACCTGTTCAGACACACAGTTCTGAAGTCTCACAGACTGTTCATGGAGATCATGGAGGCACCGACTTGCATCTCCTCCAGCTTCCTTCTTAGAAGTAAGGGCTGGATAGTATTGAAGGCACTGGAGAAGTCGAAAAACATAATCCCTACAGTGTTGCCAGCCTTGTCCAGGTGTGAGTAGGCCCCTTGCAGCATGTAGATGATTGCATCCTCCAACCAACACTGGGCTGTGGCTCTCTGTAGGGGTAGGTCAGTTGCTTACCATGGATGCTGTTTGTTTTTTATATTTTGTAGCAAACTTTAGGCAGTATATTTATGACATATGAAATAAAGAGCTTTTATTTATGATAACAAAGGTATAGGAAATATTTTCATCAACTGTCAAAAGATCCATAAAGTATAAAGTATATATAGTATTTATTTATCACTATAATAGTGTGTTTTTGGGCTGGACAGATGTCATTCATGATTTAAAGGACATTTGGCAATAACTGGCATATCTTCCTCCCATTGATTTGCCATGCATTTACCATTTCAACAGCTTGATTATCTTGGAAAAATGTTTAGGATAAATGATGTTTACAAAGGTTACCAAGGCAGGAGTAGCTTCAATGCATTTTTCCCTTTTTTCCTCATGCAATGTCTTGATTATGGACTTAATTTCTCCCTGAAATAGTTTTCTATGCCTTCCGAAGGTGGATAGACTCATGTCTCATGACTTTACTTAAATATAAGGTGGCTTGTCTATTTAAACACAGTTTCTTGCCAAAAATAATTCCCCAAATTAAAGAGTCCAAGTGTTAGTTTAGCCAGTCATACTGGCAAAGCCAAATACCAGAACAACATTGTACGTCTTTCATGATAACTATTTGTTTTGTTAAAATGACAAAATACAATGCAAATAAAGAAACACGTGTTTTTATTAGTATCCTAATCTGTGTAGAATGCATGATCTGTGAGTTTGTGAGCATTAATTTATACAATATCTGTAATTAGCTCCTAAAAGGCTAGGCCAAATTTTATGTATTTTATTGCTAGGAAAACCTGTTCCTTTTAACTTCAGAACATTTCTTTTTCACAAAGAAAGACATTGATTCCCACAGTTACTGTTATAACTTTTAAATTTTACTTACTGTATATTTTGAATGTGATTTATTTGTTTATAGTGACATTGCCAATCAAAACTAGAGAGATTCCTTTACTGTGGACGCATTCAGACATTTTTTTAGATTAGAGATTTGCTGGTATTGTATGGTGATGTGGAAAGAGTGGCTATGTATCTTATAACAGTTATTAATTTAGCATGATTTTTAAGGCAAGTGCGCTTTACTTCAATGTGATTGGGTTTGCTTGTTTGCCATAGGTTTGTGCCTTGCTATTGTTAGAGCTGTTATGTTTCACTGGAGAACGTTTGACAGTAATTTGGGAATATGATTTTAGTTGTACTTGCCACTTCTCATTTCACTGGTTAGTCTTTTCCAGCCTGTGAGTTTTTAGCCTTTAATTCTACTGTATTTTGTGTTACTTTCACATTGTGTTTGTTTGCAAAGCTTAGCTGTGGGCTACGCTAGGTTACACATGACTGCATCAAGAGTAGGGCGTTGTGCATCGATCTCAAAAGAAGTTGGAAAGGGAGCTGAATTGAACGTGGTGCAAAACACAACATTAGATTTTTGTTTTTTTTGTGGCACTATATATATTCATAGTCAATTTGTTTTAACGTTTTTCTCCATCAATCAGAACATCTATGAGACTACTGATTTACATAAGCAAAATGATAATGTTTCGGGTTTCATCATTTGCACAATTTGAAAATTTTATGAATTCGGAAAAGCCTTTTTGGGATTACAGGTCTCAGCTCAAAACTAATTTGAAGAAGCTAAACAATTCTTTTTTAAATAGTTGTTCCTTGTACAGAAAATTGTGTGAAAATTAATTGTCTGTGAATCTGGTCTGCTTTCTTCTCTCCGCTTTGAAAAGAAATTGTTCTGGACTTAAGCAATCAGGAGGATAGTCTGCTCTCTAAAGCTGATGCTCATTCGTGAAATTATTTGTCGAAATAGTGCTGAGATACAAGCTCTGCCTGATGTTCACTAGAGTTAAATAAGTCTTCCATTTAGACAAAACACAGCCCTTTGTACCTAAATTTACTTCCACTCTCTTCTGAGCACAGAAATCCTTCCTGTTATGTTTCAGTCCCCAGACTAGGGTCAAACATTGAATCTGTAGAAAGAGAAAGTGGAACTCACTTTCAGTGTCTTGCTTCTTGTACTCTGGAGGATGAGACAGGCTATTCTTACTGGACTGGCCATTGACCTCATCTCATCTCATTTCGTTTTCTAACTGCTTAAAGTTTAAAGTTTAGCCTTAACTGCCTCAAGTTAGGGAACACTTTTCCAGTAAAGCCTTATCTTCACATTCCTGTGTGTGCGTCATTATTAGATTTTCTGCCGGTTTGGATTTGGTTAAAGTAGCGTAGATCAAAAGAGAAGAACAACAGCAAACAGGGTTAGTTAGACCTGCCATGTGTCTCAGTCTGGAAGCTGTTTATTTGATGTTCTGAGGTGTTGGAATGTGAGGCATCATGCACATGGCATGCAGCACATCTCAGCACATGGTAGCCATGCAGACTACAGTTTTTTCAGCGGTTGCACATCTTAATGTGCAAAAATAACTGTTCTGAATTTTATGCCTTTCTAAAAATAGTGCTTTAGTTGGACGTGTTCCAGCTGTTAGGTTTTTTCATTGTACTAGGTTATGATTGCAGACGGAGACACATAATTGGTAGAAATCTTCATTTTCAGCACTGACAGAATTTTTCATAGAGCATATACTGTACATCCAAATATGTACACTCAAAAAACTAAAAAAAAATAAGTCGATATTTGCCGTACTTGGTATTTGTCAGCCATTGTCAAGGATAAAAAATAAAAGAACTAAAACATACTGTATATGAAGACAGTGTAGTAAGGGTACACAAGTCATGCTGTGTATGACCAGCCAGAACTAAAATGCTGTATTAACATGCAGTATAATATTTACTCCTACAGAATTTAGTTATATTATTTTTTGTATGTCCATCATGTGTGATTTATGGTGCATCAGGGCAGTTTAGTTAATTAGTTTGGCTGGTTAGTTTTGTCATCATAGTATACATTATCCTGTCATGCTGTGTGAACGTAGCATGCTATATCTGCACATCCAATACTGTGCTGTTACCATACTCTGACATCAGCAACACTTGCTTGCAAAACGGCTGCAATAATGCAGAGTGAAAAAAAGCATGCGCACAACAATTCGATGTCTACTAATTAAAACTGTTTGCTTGCTAATCCCTTCTGTCTGGAGTGTCAGTTACGATAATGAAAAAACGTTACGTCACAAACTGAAAAGTCAGAAGAACTTTTAATTCAGTTCAGCTTATTTGTCATATGTCAATGAAATGCTTATTTGCATGTATGCTCCGATACAAAGACATTAAGGAATCGCCAGGAACATAAACACAGAAAAGCAGCAGTAACAACAAGAAGTTAAATAACATACAACTTCAAAAAAAAGTCAGAGCAGCAGTTTGAGCAGAAAGAGGAAAGAAAACATCAGTTTTATGACACATTTATTGAAGAATTTGAGAAGAAAGATTAACAAAAGGGTTCCATCTATAAATAATGTAATATTGTTATTTTACGTGTATGCTATAGGGCATGTTTATGTTTTTACCTAGTGTCAATGAAAATACATGAACAGGTTATTCACTGAAAATGCACTGCAAGCCATGGATATAGACCTTATTGCTTTAGTGGTCTGATTAGATGCTAAGCTCTATTATTTCAACATCCTTCCATTTCATAAATCTTTCTAGATAGTATTATTCAGTGAACCTGTTACAGCTGAGAAAGTAATAATTTTGATAAGAATTTTCAACATTCAACAGAATATTTTAAAATTTTAATACCTTTCTTTTTTAATTGAATTTATAAACATTTAAAAATAAGCAATTTAAATATGTTGATTCATTTCAGTTTTACTCATTACTTCTCTCTTTTTCCCAGCAATAAAAGTTTACATTGCACATAGACAATTTTAGTAAAGGCTTCTATATTGAAGTACATTGTAGTTTAATACCTTTTCAGGGAGTTTTGGTTCCTGACACTACATTTAGAAAATGTGTTTCTGACATGGCATAAAACCACAGCAGTTGCTGATCTTATTTTTCTTGGCAAAAGCAAAATTCTAGGCAAACCCAACAAAGTCATGATTTAAAAATGCCATTTTTAAATATTAACTTTTGTTTCAGGTTTATATATATATAAGATAGATACTAGGTTTTCATTTGTAATTACTTTTCATTATGTTTCAGCTTATGTTTTTCACTTGGAGGTTGTGTATTACAATGTGCCAATTAAAAGTAAAATAAATTCTGATTTAATTTGTCTTGATTTCAGGCAATTAGGCTTCGGAAAGGGTTTAGGAACTGTATATATCAATAGTGCTGTGTATTCCACTCTGTAATAGTGTACATGTACAGTATGGGTGTACATTTACTTATAAAGATGTCTAATTCTAGTTTATTGCTTGGGTTTGTTGTTTGATGTTTGTTCAAATTTACTGTTATGTATAATCAGACTGGTCTTAAATTCTACCTAGGAGAGAAACATAGTTTACATAGTTCTTATGTTCACAAACGTATTTCTTTCTTCAAAGAAACTGGGTTCTATCTGACTGGAACTGAGTTTCCCTAGTCTCTTGCCTCACAGTGTCAACCCAAAGGAGATTTTTCAAGAGTAGTTAAAGAGATGAGAAAAGACAGTGAAGTTGGAGCAGTCAAAGCTCATTTTCATATGCAGAAGATTTGAAGAGACCCCGAGAACCAGAAAAACGGGGGCTCCTCGGTACGAGGATTGGAGACCTCTGGAGTAAATATTCTGTCTGGAAGTGTTTAGTCATTATATTGAATATCATACCTTTGCCTTTCCACGGGTACGGATACAGGCATCTTTATTGAAATGGAAGCTTAATATATTTGTAGAAATTCCCCTGTGTGAAAATTCTGTAGGAATTAAAGAATTCCCTTTGTTTTCCTTTGTATGTATTGAAGGCGGTTGTGTTGTCAAATTCTCAGAAGATAAACAATTAGAAGAGAGCCTGTAAAATATTTAATAATATTGGAGCTAGAATTTAGTACAGATTCTGGTGGGTGCGTACTGCTCTGTGGTTTTTTATTAAGCAAAATAAAATGATGAGTGAAAAACTAATGAAAATAAAGGCCCTCGTTTGTTTGAAGTGCTGGGAGATGTGGTCTGACGTGCTGCGGATTGCTGTCTGAAGGAGATCTGTATGGCTCCCCCTGTTATGACACAGCGTGATGCTCCATAGCAGGAGCCTTGATTTGATGTGGCTGTTCCTTTTAATCCTGTTGCACAGCATTCTAGTGGCTGAGTCACTGACCCTGGGAGGCTGGCACCAGCTGATTTGCTGATTTATGAGAGAGCAGCAAATCTCATCGCTGCTCGCTGCTGCATCTCTATCCCACCATCCTTTGCAGGGTTTGCTGCAGTGTGCCAGCACCAGCTGGGTGAGAGCAGGAGAGAGAGAGAGCTTAAATAAAGATTGATTGGCTTGAAATTCTAACGTGGGTGTGGAGGAGGGGGGGGGGTCCCCCTTCTTGCCATTAACCCAACATCCTTTTTTTTCTTTTTTTGATTTCCTTTTTTTAGTGTTACACTTTATACGTGCTGACCTCCATTTTGAGCCTTGTTATACTGTAAATCAGTGTTCTAATTTCTTCTCTACCTGGAGTGGAGCATCACTACATGACTGCATGTAACAAGATATGTCTTTGCTCTGAGGATGGCTTGGCTATGGTAGGGCACTATGAAATGCAACGCATGATGCTGCTTTATTGTTTATTTACATATATATACCTGTTCCTCTTCCATTGGATTTGTATCTGAATTTTAGTTGTATTATTAGTTGTAGTTGATTTCTTTCCTAACAGCTCAAGGTTGTGTATCAGTTTGGTTTCCCTGCTTACTGATTTTTTTTGGCCCAGTTGTTCTCCCTCTTTTTTTCTAAGAGAGAAGTATTTTGATGTTTTATACAGTACATAGACATTCCCTTTGTACAACTATTCTGTTTAGCAAACAGATTTATTTTAGTTTTCTTTTCTGGATGCTATTTTTGATTTTTTTGTGCAATACAGTATATTGTCCTGAATAAGAGATTTGGTCAGGTAGCTGTCTTAATACAAATAGATCATTTTATTCATGAACATGGAAGATGCCAGATTAGTGGAAAGCCTGTTCACAGAGTTATCTGTTTTCATTGGTGTAAAAAATGTTTTTAAAGTCAGATTTATGAACTGTTGCTGTGTTTGATAGTCACGCATGTTGCTTGTTGATTACTTGATTTTTACATTACTAACATACAGTACAGCTTGGGGGTGCTCTATCATGAAACTAAGTTTTGTATACAGCTATGCTTCCATCTAACTTGTTGTCTAGGGTAGTCTGGGATTTTAAAGAGAGGAAACTGAAGCATTTCTTATTTTCTTTTTTTGGAGCTCTTGAGCTTTTATTTTATCACTGTAAGAAAAATTGACCTCCTTTCTTCTTCCCCATTCACCTGAATCAACAAGCGCCCCTTCTTCTCTTCCCAATGGCTGTGTTATTGTTTTCGAATCTGCTTAGTCATTGGGACAGAGAGCCAGCCTATGGGGACCTAGGAGCAGCTTCTGTGTGACTGTGAGGAATGAAAACACATCCATACAGAGTGTCTTGACATTTGAATTACACTTAATCTCTTCAGGTTTCAGACATACTGTTTATTGAATCCCCCAATAAACTTCATTTTGCCACCACAAATCACATGAAGTTATGTAAAAACAAAAGAATGCTTTTTTAGTAGCTTTCTAGGTTACCGCGAAAGGAAGGTTTTGTTGACAGATAATGATATAATGAACTATTATTAAAATATTTGGATGAGAATTCATTTTGCTGCTATAGGCTTTTGTTATTTTTATTCAGAAAATTTCTACCTTTTCCCTGTGTAATCTTCTTCCTACATGACATTCTTCTGAGCTATTTAAAAACTTGAATCGTGCATTTATAGTCCTTTAATGTCATCCTTGAATGTCAATTCATACAGCAGAATGAGTGAAGCTGTTTGAAAACTTAACAAGGAACCCACCGTGAATTTTCAAAACTGAATTTTCCACTATACTGGGTTGATATATTATTGCCTACACTCCTTGTGCTCCAGAAGATACACATTTTAAGAAGGGAAGTAGTTCATTTTTAGTCTGGTGTTTTCCTTTTATGAAAACATTTTTGAACAAAAATGCACATACAGTAAGAAGTGAAAATTTCCTCTGATGGAGGTTTTTCTGTTTTGAATAAACTGAAGAAAGGTAATTTAATCCAAATAAGTTAAACAAATCATCTTATAACATGAAATTGTTGATCAACAGAAATTAGTCTTCATCTTTTATTCTTAAAATAGTCCTTGTATTTTAGAGATGGTTTTATATTTCAAAGTAGGCCTACTACAGACTATTATTTTGTGGGAATAATTGTAAATTGTTGACTATTAATATAATTGTCCTTTTGCCTTTTGTCCTTTTGAACACATTTGGTATTTCCTCAATAATTGTTTCCTCGGTAACTTAAGAATTTGACACAAACACTTTCAACGTTGATTTTTTCCAAAGTATTTTCCAAGTGTTTGGTATTGTGTACGCTCTTTTCGTGAGAATATTTGTGGCTCAGACTTTATCATGGACCCTAAAGGTGTTAAGAAAATTAATATTATGAGTGTGTGTGTAATTACACAAAAAGCTAATTAAGTGGTTATTGTACAGTACAGTAAGTACTGTACTCAGGTATGATTAATGATGTCTAACTAGCTAATCAGTGTGTTTTATTACTAAAAACACAAACCACCGTATGAATGTTAGTTATTATTGTTCCATTTGTCATTTTGTGGTGAAAAAAGTAAACTTAGGGGTGACATTTCGGGGTCTGGAACAGATTGCAGTTTTTCCCCATAAGAAATTAGTGAAATAATTTTTTTTCTTTTTACACATTTTTGCTAAACAAAAGGGTTTCTGGGAACGAATTACATTCATAAAAGAGGTAAGGGTGTACTTTTGATTCCTTGTATAGATTTGATCACATTATAACAAGAACACTCTATTTCTTGTGACCATAAATATTCCACACACATTCACTTTAAGAAAATTTCAGAGTGTAAAATCAGTACTTGGTTGAATTGTTGTTTTTGTAATTTTTGGTTGTTTTTTTTGTGTATTCATTTGAGATGTTTTGGTCTTTGCACTCTGAGTTCTTGCCTCTTTTTGGGGTTTTCTGAGTTCAGGTTTCCCTTCTTTGTATAAAATACTGCTAAATTGGATTTAAATCTTGAGACTGATTTGGACTCTTAAGCTTTTCTACTTTTTCTTTTGATGACCTCTTTGGTTGCAAAGAACATATGTTTTAGGTCATTGTCATACTGCATAGTGAAATGCCACCCAATAAGTATAGAAGCTCTTTCTTCTTCACAAAACATTTCTTTGCTCTCTAAGACAAGTGGGAGAAGAACAATAGTTTCTCCAGTTGCCATCAACCGGACAGCAGGATTATCACGGCAAAGTCTGTGCTTCTCATCCTGGGTATATGTGATCATATTACAACAGAGACATAATCTGTATTTAAATGTACTGCCTGTATTGCTTCA
This sequence comes from Atractosteus spatula, assembly GCF_055471065.1. NCBI lineage: Eukaryota > Metazoa > Chordata > Actinopteri > Semionotiformes > Lepisosteidae > Atractosteus > Atractosteus spatula. Next base: position 54,652,125 of record NC_142706.1, read on the forward strand.
CAGTTTTACTGTGAGATACTGTATTAGCCTGTAGACCTAAATAACAGTGAAATACCAATGTTTTTCCTGACAATGAAAAGAGAGCTACTATCACAATGGAATGCAAATGCTAAAATAATTATGCATATGAGTCAGAGAACCAGCATGTTTTTTTCATCCATAAACAGCACAGAAATGACAGCGTAAGCTAGAAATCCCAATCTGTCACAGAGGGATCTGCGTGGGAGGGGATTATTGGGAATGCATGTATTTTATTATCCCTCTGCCTCTGAGCCTCACTCTGTTTTTCCTGACACTGGGAAGGCTGGTGAGGGAACTCTGCAACGGCTTAGCAGCGGGTTGGCCTGATGATCTTTCTGCCCTCTCTCTCCAGGGTGCAGGGGGAGAGGAATAGTGACCCCTATGCCAGAGTTTTAGGATGGCCAGTGAAGGCTCCAGCATCCCCAGTCCTGTGGTGCGCCAGATTGACAAGCAGTTCCTGATCTGCAGTATATGCTTGGATCGCTACAAGAACCCCAAGGTGCTTCCTTGCCTGCACACCTTCTGTGAAAGGTAGGAGCTCCCACCCTTTCATTTAGGTTCATTTTAGTCTGGAGTTTTTGAATTCCTTCTTCATTTACACTTCAGTACAGTTGAGTGGGATCATATAACTAAACATATCAGTCAGCATGTCCAACCTGTGCACTACAGAGTCTTGAAAAAGTGTTCAGACTCTTTCACAGTTTTCACATTTTGTTGCTTTCATGTTTGCGTCATGACACTTCAACATAGCAACTATTAATTACATATAGAACCTACTCCACACATTCAAAGCAAAAACAAAAAGAAAGACATACTGTAGACAATGTGAAAGAAAGGGGGGAAAAGTCAAGAATTGCATAAATATTTGGACCCTTTGCTGTGGCAAACCTAAATTAATTTTGGTGCACAAAATTATCTTAACAAACCATGCAGTTAGCTGAATGGCCTCTGTCTATGTGCATTAATAGTGGTTCTCATGTTTTCAGAATATAAACGTGTTTATGAGGTTGTTGATCAGATAGTGAATTTCAAGTGAAGACTCAATCATGAAGACTAAGACGTTTCAAAGTCAGAGATAAAGTTTTTGAAAAGTTCAGATCAGGAGAATGGTACAGAAAATATTGAAGTCTCTGAATGTCCCTGACCTGAATCCTTGATAATTGATAATCCTTGAAATTTGATAGAGACTTAAACAAAAAAATCTCACGTCTGCAATTGTTGCCAAAGGTGCTTCCATCATATACTGAGTTTAGGAGTCTGTATATCTTTGCATGTTTTCCAATTTAAGATTTGCTGCCTTTTACTGTACCTTACTTACCTTACCATTAGAAGACGTCAGTCTAAACATTCACATTTTTAAATAAATATTAAGTTTTAAAAATATATATATACTGTATATCATTTTGTAATTGTTCCACAAAATGGAATAGCATAAGAAAGGTCTAAATAATTTTGGCTTGTTAGAAATGTGCCCAAATTTTTTCTATGATTCATAAATTCACAACAAAAACTTACTACCTTCTTTCTGTCTTGCAGGTGCCTACAAAACTACATTCCTGTGCACAGCCTGACTCTTTCGTGCCCGGTGTGCCGACAGACGTCCATTCTGCCAGAGAAGGGAGTCTCCGCACTGCAGAACAACTTCTTCATCACTAACTTGATGGATGTCCTGCAGAGGTCGCCAGACAGCAGCAGCGAAGCCTGCACTGTGCTGGAGACCGTCACTGCTGTCGCCACCGGCAAACCCCTGTCCTGCCCAAACCATGGAGGCAACGTAAGAGTGTTTCCTTCCTCCCAGCATACACTCAGCGGTTTTCCCACAAGCTCTCAGTCAGCCACAGGCAGGATCAGACTTCATCGCAGCCTTCTGCTGTCACTTGCTGCAGCTATTAATAACCTGTCATTTCACAGCACCTTAGTAACTGCAAGCTCTGCCTTGCAATGGTACAGTATGTGTACAGAGTAAGAAGTAGTTTCTTCTCTAGGACTCTTATCTGGTCTACCTGTGCATACCTAGCTATGTTGCTGACTGTAATTTAATTAGTAAATATACAGTAATTGTACTGTAACATTCATGCACTGACTGCGGTAAGCTTTTGTGTAATTGCTGAGTATTACCTAAGCACATGAACTGTGGAGCTATTGATGTGCTTGAAAAGTGGCAGTACTGGAAAGTAATACTTTTTAACTGTTACCTGTCTGACAGTTTCCATTAATAGACCAGTATAGTTTTTGCAGAAGACTGGCAGGACTGGGCTGTGGACCCAGTCAGGGAGGGATGTTGGAACTGTACAAAATTATCTGTGTCCGTTTTGGGCTTGAGCTGATGATGTCTGTCTCTTCTCCAGTGCAGAAGCTCCCACCGTCAGCAGCTAATTTTGGTCTCTATGGCAACAGTTTTATTTTTGCGTTCTGGTGGGATTTGCTGTACTTATTAATTTTAGACTTGCTTTGAGGGCAAATCAGACTTGACCTGAATCTAATCCATGAAATCCCAGTTCTATGTCCTGTGGGTCTGCAGCAGTAGTGTCTGATGAACAATATGGAAAGAGTGATGGTGTGGTTATCAGACCAGCTATCCCTACATGTTGTAACAACTTTTTCTGAAAGGCTGTGGTCTGGTTATGGTAATCAAAATGTTTTAGCAAGGTTTCTACAGGGTTACTGGAAGGGTACAGTTTTGTTATATCAAACTTTAAGACATAGTGTTGAAACAAAATGTGTGATCACTGAAGACATTTATGTTGTACATATACTTTCGTAAGACTTCAATGTAACTTAAATATAAGTAATGTTTTGAGAACATGATCATTTCTGTAATATTTAAACATAATTGTGATGTTCTCATAACAATGTGGTCAGCTGGTAACTGGTAACTGTAGCTGGTTAGGTAAAGTTGTCAAAACAGGGTTTTAAGTCCATTTTGGGCACAATAAAAGAAGTTCCAGCCGACTGTGTTATTGGCAGATTATCTTTCTATTCTCTTTTAGCATTGCTATGATTACATATTAAGACGTTTTCCGGGAACCTTTACCTCAACTTTACAATATAAAGTTTTTCTGAGTTCTACTAGATTATCATTTGATTGTTTTTGATGCTTTTAATTTTTCCTTTAACTGTGAGTCAACAAAAAGAGAAGAGGAACAAGTAATAGGTTTATTCCATGCTGAAAAAAAGAAGAAAGAAAACAAAACGTTTCGGCCGTGGAGCCTTCTTCAGCCTTCTGAAGAAGGCTCCATGGCCGAAACGTTGTGTTTTCTTTCTTCTTTTTTTCAGCATGGAATAAACCAATTACTTGTTCCTTTGCAGCCTACGCATGCTGACGCAGCTACCCACCTAAACTACTACTAAAGAGAGAAGAGTAGTTTTTTGTGGGTGTGTTATGTTTGTCTGCACATGAGCAGGTTATTGCTGAGGAGAGGAGAGGCACATGCCTAGCTGACTGTCTGGGCCTCACTGGGTCTCTGGTGTGCTGTTGTTGTTCAGGTGATGGAGTTTTACTGTCCCTCGTGTGAGACAGCCATGTGCCAGGACTGCACTGTGGGAGAGCATGCTGAGCACCCCACTGTCCCACTCAAAGACGTGGTGGAGCAGCACAAGGCTTCCCTGCAAGACCAGCTGGATGCCGTCAAGAACAGGTTAGTCTGTCTCCTCAGCCCAGCTCTTCATCTCCCTCTCCCATGTCACGGTGTGCCTATCTGTAGATACGGTACCTTCATTGTTAAACTGTCACTACTGTTGCCTTTTTTTCCAAACAAAGCAAAATCTTTCACTAAAACACCTAGTTACCTGTAGCTATGTTTTCATCTGTGTAGATTGTTCCTATAAGCAGTATAACTGAAATATTTCTCTATTATATATCCTCTTTTAAATATATCACATCATTATTAAGGCAGCATAGTGGTATGGTAGTTAGCACTGCCGATGGATTTCTTGGATCTCGGGTTCAATTCTAGCCTGGTGCCATCTGTTCCCCTTGTTCATTTGGATTTTCTGTGATGGACCAGTGTCCCGTAGAGTCTTTTCCCTCCTACCTTGTGCAACATACATTAGCTGTCCCAATGGACAACTCCCTGACTGTTACTCAAGGGAGCAAATATGGTTATTTTAATAATGCAGGGGTTTTCAATAGACAGTAGTATATATGCACACATGAATAGGTGCACATGTAACATGCTCAAAATAATTGTACTGTCTTTATGTTCAAAAACTCTTTCAAGTTTCAGTGAAATGATTCAGTTCCTCTTTGTGCTCTGCTGTACACAGGCTGCCTGAGATTGACTCAGCCCTGCAGGTTATGTCGGAAATCCTACAGCAGCTTACCAATCAAAAGTCCTGCATTGAAGAAGATATTCACTCCACCTTCGATGAATTGCAGAAGACGCTTAATGTGCGCAAAAGTGTGCTGCTCATGGAGCTGGAGGTCACATATGGACTCAAACAGAAAGTAGGTTTGTGCTTTTAGCCTGGGTCTTTACACTGGAGGCGTATAATCTTGTTTAAATAGCTAAGTGTGCAATGTCAGCTTCTGATCTAGCACTGCTTCCACCCCAGTTTTATTTGGGTTTTTTTATTCCAATGGCTTGTATGCCATTTTTTAACAAGAAATTACTGCATACCCTGTACAGTGCATTTTTAATAAAAACGTAATTGCAACCCAACTCACCCAGGAAATGTCAGTTTGTCTGGGCTTTAAGTGATCTGAATAACACTGAATGAAATACTGTAACTTGCAAAATACTAACTGTAATGTATGTGCTGTTAACCAAATTTCTCATGGGGAAATTTTACATACTGTATAAATAAGGATATTTTGAATACTTTGGAAACTGCTTAACTGAAACTTGCAGATGTTACAAAGTTAGGATATAGACGTGCTTTAAGAAATTGAATCCTGAAAGAAGAAGAAAAAAAACTTATTGGGATGTGGTTTGCTGCATGTAGCTGTAGTAATCAGAAACCTGCTAGGGCTGTGATTGATTGATTTGTTGCTTTATGACAGGGAGTTACTTATCAGATCTGAAAGAGCTCATTTTGATTTGTACATTTCAAACATGATATGGAACTTAAAAAGCAAACATGCATCTGTCTTTGTCATTGTTTTATTATTATTTAGTTGCCAGATGTTCTTATCCAGGGTGATGTATGTCAGTAAGGATCCCTAAGGGTTCCAAAAATGCAGAACTAGAGTGTTTCTTCCACATCACTTCATTATCAGTCACCTCTGGGATGAATTTAGACAGTCGTGCTGTGTCAGGTCACGCTACTCAGCAATTTATGTTACAAAAAAGGACTTTAGAGCTGGGGATAGAGGCATAGAGGTTGCTTCTTTAATCAGATTCTCAGCCTGTTTGGTTAGGTGTAAATTAGGTTAGGTTATGTGGGTGCTGTGGCCTCCTTAATGTAAAAAAGTGTAAATGTATATTACATGTAGAATGTTGTTTAGGCTTGACCTGGGGTGGTCCCTAGGAGCAGACATAATTGTGTTTGGCTTATAATATACTGTAAATACGAGTATGATAGCTTTGACACCTAAGACCATAGCCTTTGCAGATAGTTTAATTTTGTTTTAAGTTATGATACAGTGTCTAACAATTTCCTTTCCTTTGACTCTCACATTTGAAAACAAAGCCGTCAAACCCGAACCCGTACTCAAGCAAAGATGTAGCTTAACACTAATGTTAGAGAAACTGAATTTTCAGTGGTATTATTGAGGAAATAAATATATTGAACTTGAATTGGATAAGAAACATTTATTATACTCACTTTTAAAACATCTTTTTTCTTTCATTTCTTCTGGATAACGCTTCAATTACTGTATGTCCAAATCCAAAGATGTTGTAAAGCAGTTCCCAATTGCCATTAATACAAGCACATTTAGTTTTTCTTCCTTGAGTATTGATTAAAGGTCATTTATTACATTGTAATAAAGAAAACAACCTTTGTCCAGAACGGTAGCCTAAAATGAGCAAATTTAGCAATACAGGGTAAATGTTTTATAGCTACCAACACCTATTTAACCAAAACGTCTGAAACTACCTTTCACACTTCACCAATTTATCAGTTAACTATAAAAATCTGTATTTCATTAGAAAATTCAAAATGAATGGCACTTGTGATGGGGCCCCAGGCCTGAGCTGATATGCGTTGGCTCTGCAGCAGTTGACAGAGCGCTTCTGTGGTTCTCAGGTTCTCCAGGCTCAGCTGGACGACCTTCTGCAGGGGCAGGAAGGGATCAAGAGCAGCTGTAACTTCACCGAGCAGGCTCTGAGCCACGGCACGGAGGCCGAGGTGCTGCTGGTGAAGAAACAGATGAGCGAGCGGCTGACCGAGCTGGCCAGCCAGGACTACCCGCTGCAGCCAGAGGAGAATGACCAGCTGGACTTCATCATCGAGACGGACGGCCTGAAGAAGTCTATTCACAACCTGGGCACCATCATCACCACAAACGCAGTGGCCTACGAGACAGTGGCCACGGGGGAGGGGCTGCGGCAGTGCGTGGTGGGCCACCCCACCTCGGTCACCATCACCACCAAGGACAAGGACGGGGAGCTGTGCAAGACAGGCAACGCCACCCTCACTGCTGAGATCTCCACCCCTGACGGCAGCGTTGCAGATGGCGAGATTCTGGACAATAAGAATGGCACGTATGACTTCCTGTACACCGTTCAGAAAGAGGGCGACTTCACCCTCTCCCTTAGACTCTATGATCAGCATATCAAAGGCAGCCCCTTCAAGCTGAAGGTGGCCAAGAGCGCTGATGTGTCTCCGACCACGGAGGGCGCGAAGAAGCGCGTGAAATCCCCAGGCAGTGGGCATGTCAAGCAGAAGGCTGTGAAGAGACCGGCCAGCATGTACAGCACTGGGAAACGGAAAGAGAATCCCATCGAGGACGATCTGATTTTCAGAATTGGTAATTTTGCACTGTATCATAGTTTATCCAAGCCAAGTATACATCCTTTAAAGAAAAGAAAATTGAGGAAGACCGAATAAATAATCCTTTGTTACTTTATTACAGCCTCCCACAGGAAGTTCAGTCTTGTTAATGACAGTTAACCTTGACTTATAGAGATAAAAACAAGTATTCAGTGCCTTGCAAAAGTATTTAAAACCTTGCACAGTTTTCACATATTGTTACATGAAAACCTTACACTTTCATTTGCAATTAGTAATTGTTATATACACAATGTACTCCAAACATTTATAAAGGAAATCCTGGTCACAGATTTATGTATAACATCATTAAGTGTGAAAAAAACATTCATATGTGAAAAACATTACATCGTTTTAGAAAACGTATGCTCATTGTTTTAAAATCTTATAATGAAATAGGCCATATATGCTTAAACATACTCTGTTTTGAACAAGACCATCCCTCCAATATTTTTATGTCCAAGATTTATTTTTTGAAAAAGCACTCCTTTTATTTTTCAGCTGTTAAAAAAGGATTATAATCACATTCTATCCTGTACCTTTCATGTACAATTTCAATAAAAACAAAGAAAAGCTTTCTTTATTATTTCTTCACACATACAATACTATTTTTTTGGCATAAGCATCTTTTCAGTAAGTTACAGATTCAAGGAAAAAATAACTGTAGTGCAAGTACCTAACCATACTGTACATTTATAAATGTATTATTAGTTCAGGTGGGTAGCTGCGTCAGCATGCATAGACTGCAAAGGAACAAGTAACAGGTGGCTCCACAGCCGAAATGTTGTGTTTTCTTTCTTTCATCTCTTTTCAGCATGGAATAAACCTTTTACTTGTTCCTACATGTATTATTGTTGCTTTTCATTTTTTCGGTTGCAAGGCATATTGCAGTTTATTCATACACAGCTTTTTTGCCATTTCCATTTTTTCAAGGTACAGTATATGGAGACATTGTCAAACGTACTGTAAATCCTTGCTGATATTGTTTTTTATTGGTTCATCGTGATCTGTTAGGAAAATCCATTGATAGTGTCTTTGTATTTTAGGTACCAAGGGAAGAAACAAAGGAGAGTTCACAAATCTCCAGGGGGTGGCAGCATCTTCTGTCGGCAAGATTTTGATAGCAGACAGCAACAATCAATGTGTACAGGTGGGTCATTTATTTCTGTGGACTAATCAAAACATCCTTTTAATTACTGCTACATTAGTCTTTAGCAAAATGAATATTTTTCCATAAAAGTAATTTGAAAATTCAAAGCAAATGTTTGCTCTACACTGTCATTTAGACCATTATCATCATCATCTTATTGGAATCCCTTATTTTCAGTCCATTGCTGAGTAAAGACATCCACAGATCGCACTAAGAATGTCTCCCTCAATTTTTGCTTTCATGTCTTGCAAAATTCTTAATTTCTCATCTTCCTTGAGTTCTTTGTGCTGGTCTAATCAAACACATGATACTCTTATGGTCCAGATTAATAAAGTCTTTGTTCAGTGCTTACAAATTTATTTTGCCTATTGCCTATTTTGCTTACTTGTCCAGCCTATTGCCATGTTAATGTCTTCACTCTTTCAACAAAATTAGAAATTTGTTGACTTCCTAAACCACCTATCCCCTCTTCTTTTAAATCTTGTAATTCCTATCAAGCTTCTTCCTGTATCATATGTATTGCTTGCAGTTTCTGAATCATTCTTAAAATAAGATTCCAGGTTTCACAACCATATTGAGCTCATGTAGCACACAGTGGTTGGATTCTTTATTTTTGGCACATTAAAGCAGTTTTCTTTTCACACTTACAAATAATAACAAAAGGAACAGGAACATTCTAATATATTCATAATATGAATTATAGCAACAATTGATAATACCAAATACAACAACATCAACCTTAGAAACAAGAACAAGAGGGTGGCTTTCAGCTCATATGGATTATTTGGTTTTTTATTAGCTAATTGATCAGAGAATCTCATCCTTCTGATTCTTTAAATAAGTTAGGATCTGTTTTGACAACATTGCTGGACATATTATTTTAGACTCCTACAGTATAACCGTTTATGTAAGGAAGTAAAGAAGTGCCTATACTAAATCCAGTACCCTAAAGAGGAATCTTCCAATAATTCTACTTTCCATTTTACTCTCCTTTTTAATTCACATGCTCTGCTGTCATTTTCTGACACCAATTACCCCAAATATCCAGTATGTTATCTGGTAACTTCTTTAAGCTTCAGTCTTCATTTTTGTTCAACATGATTTTTGCAGTCGTTTTCCTTCCTGCTTTGCTGCCGGCTTCCTTAACATCCCAATATTTCTTGAAGTGAGATTATGTTCTTAATTCGTTAATTAATGGTAAAACATCCTTTTTTTGTTCTGTACTGGAAGGCATTATAGAAATATGGACAAACCTTGATCTCATGATACTGTCTCACAGACAACAGAGTTATTTATACTGTATTTTGAATTGTTAAACAATATTTCCACTTCCACAACCATTTCAGTACTAATTAAACAAATTAAACTAATTGTTGCTCAGCAATGTAACTGAAAACCAGATGGTCCTGTGGCTGTCAAGGACTGAAGCTATTCCTGACGCATTGTGTAAAGCTGAATTGTGTGAACATGACGTTTTGGGCGTGTTGACACATCTCACTGTGGAGCAGGATCATTATAAGAATGAAGCAGCAGCTGTCTGCTCTTTATGTAATTCTGCCAAAAGTGAAAATTCAGTCTCCTTATTCTCTGTGTCAAGTAACACTTGATCGTAGTAGAGATGAGTTGCAGTTTTCGTGCTCCAGGTAGTGGCCAGTTGATTATTTTCCCCCCAGTGAACAGACACCTAAAAAAAGGTTTAATGTAGGTTTGTTTGAATCATGATCCACTTACCCTTTGGGGTTTCTTTCGATAGAGTTCAAATCCTGTTCTATTTTACCAGCCCAGTGTGTGAGTGCACATGAAGTGACACTGTCCCCCAGGAGAACTGAAGCATGTTGTCAGATTCTTGTGGCCGTATCGCTTTGTCTGTAGATGACTCCACCTGCTAAAACTGCAGAGAGGGCTTCACTTCTAAAGAACATCTCTTAAAACTATTTTCCTAGTCATGACTGTTTTTTTCTAGACCACTCCAGATTATGTTGTGTTTTTACAAGTGTTCAATCAATGCTGTCTCCTTCCACCTTCCAAAGACATGCTGGATAACTTCATTGGCATCTCCAAGGTGTGTGCTTATGTGTCCTGTGATTGAATGGTGGGTCTTTTAATGCAAAGTACTTTGGATAAAGGCTTCCAAAAATATGTAATAATTTTACACTGAAAGAAATTTACGTACATGCTTGCTCAAATTTCCATACTAGAAGTACACGAAGGTGGTTTGTCGTATGTTGGCAGATCTTCTCAAACGATGGTCAATTTAAAATCCGGTTTGGTGTGCGTGGAAGGTCTCCTGGACAGCTGCAGCGCCCCACAGGTGTGGCTGTCCACCCCAATGGGGACATCATCATTGCTGACTATGATAACAAGTGGGTCAGCATCTTCTCTTGCGACGGGAAATTCAAGGTGAGCCCTCAGAGGGAACTGAAGCATTGGACATGTGCTAGAAGGAAATTAGCTTACTTTGATTTTGATTTGAAAGTACTCCAAATTAGGGTGGCACAGTGGGGCAGTGGTTAGCACCACTGCCTTGCAGCAGTGGGGACCTGTTTTCAATTCTTGGGGTGCTATCTGTGTGGAGTTCATATGTTCTTCTTGTGAACTTCTTCCAGGAGCTCAGGTTACCTCCAAGACATACTGATAGGTTACTTGGCTTCTGGGAAAATTGGCCTTTGTGTACAGTATGTGCCCTGTGCTGTGCAGGGTACACATTGCGGATGACAGGGCCTTTTATTTGAATTCTCCAAAGCTCTGGAGCACCATTACAAAAAATGATTGAACACAGTGGGTGTTCTTAAATCTACCCTGGAATGTTGTCTTTCAGATAGACCGAAGCTAAAATCCTGTGAAATGTGCTTTTTATATTGTGTAAAGCACTGTAGGGCTGTGTAGCCCTATATTATGTAGGGTGATAATTGTTTTTTTTAAAACACCTGAACTCTATTATTATGAGTAGTAGTAATCAATCACTGCACATGAAGGACAAAAACATTGGCTGTGTTCTTCATAATATGCCTTGTGTATATGTGTTTTTCTACTGAAATGCAAGAACTGTGGCATAAAACTAACTTTGAAGGACGCATGCACATCCCTTAATGATCGTTTGCCCTCACAGACAAAGATTGGTTCGGGCAAACTAATGGGGCCGAAAGGGGTGTCAGTGGATCGAAATGGTCACATCATCGTGGTGGACAACAAGGCCTGCTGCGTCTTCATCTTTCAGCCCAATGGGAAGCTGGTGACAAAGTTTGGTAGCCGTGGAAACGGGGACAAGCAGTTTGCAGGTACACTTGATGGTAATATGTAAACCCCCGTTCTTTGCCTCTTACACTCACCGTTGCATGGAGATACAGCATGGACAGGATACCACCGGCATGTCTCCCTTGTCATCGGGTCTTCAAAGAGGGGATCTCTTTGAAGACAATTCATGTAATTGAAAGTCGACACATCCTTGTCTTCTCACAAAACCCTTTTTAATGTATTTTTGTCACATCCAATTTCCAAAGTTCATTGGTCCTTTGTACATTATTTAGATTTAGGTGTATAGCTCATATATAATTTTATGAGAATTACTTTTTCCTATTTCATTAAAGCTTGGATTTTGTATTTTTTCACATACTGTAAATTGTGCTCAAAATATATAGGGAGAGTAAGAAACACATAATCATGTATTCTACATAAATGAAACAAATGCTTAAAAAATTACATATTATTACCATATCATAGAGGGATAACAGATCATAGAGGGAAACTGCTAATGGTGAAGGGAATCTTGCTCAAACTACAGTTCGCTAAATCAGGGGACTAAGGAACTTCAGTTCTATTCTGTTCTTCATCAATTCTAGAGAACACTGTACTGGAACTGACAAAAAATGCAACTAAAATGTACTTCACTTCTGGAAACCATGCAGCACTGCAGAAATTTAAAATGTAGGGGTTATTAAGAGAAACTGCCTATATGAAAACAGATCAGGTCCTTGAATCTTGAATAGAGGGTAGTCAAAGTTTCTAGAAATGCCAAGACAAAAGAAGACACATTATGAATTCAATTAAAAATAGTCCACACATTAACCCATTTCCCACATGTCTTCCTTTCCTTTCAGGCCCCCACTTTGCTGCTGTGAACAATAACAATGAAATAATTGTTACAGATTTCCATAACCACTCTGTGAAGGTAAGGCTGTATTCATTTTGTATGCTTTTCGGTTTTATACGTACAGTAAAGGTGAACGGAACAGGGAGTTGAAAAGACCGTACTGTACATTCATAAGAGCAGGTGCACCGGTCTGAAATTTAGCAATGCTCAAAGACTTCCATTACTTAAGTAACAGTTGAAATAAGTAAAAATAAACAACAAAATCTCAGCTGTATCAATTTAATGACTGTTTCACAAGGAGACTTATTTTTTATATTTATTCTGTGACATATAGGTTTTTAACCAAGAGGGGGAATTCCTATTGAAATTTGGGTCCAATGGAGAAGGCAATGGGCAATTTAATGCACCAACAGGAGTGGCAGTAGATATCAATGGCAATATCATTGTAGCAGACTGGGGCAATAGCCGGATACAGGTAAGAATGGCATTAAAGAGCTATGCACGTGTCTATTCCAAGGAAAGTCACAAAACGCCAACATCAACACCAAGTGATAGTCATGTATATCTTACATCTTTGTCATGCTTAGAGACTTGCAGAGCTTTCTTAAACCTTGATCATATATTCGCTTTAATAAGCAAATATTCAAGAGTTTTCTTTCAGGTTTGGATTGTTGTAGAAAAATGTTGCCTTCTTTTTTCAAAACATGTTGTCATACCAATCTGAGAATAACAAATGTTGTGTTAAATGTACGTGATGTATTTGCCAATTTGTTATTATTTGATTTGCTTATCTTCTGCTTTATAGTTGCCTAATTTGTAATTGTGTAGCAACTCAACTTGCTGCTGCAACCTCTGTACCAGACAGGGAGAATGGGGGTCTGTGTATGCACTCCTCTGATAACTCGACACACAGTTACCGACATTTGACAAGCTGCACGCTTAGAGGAAAGATAGAACTGATGGCAGGTGTGAAACGTCTCTCACTGAAGTCACTTCAGTGCAGGTGAACAGCACTTGCAGGTGCTGTTCACCTTGACTAATGTTACCCAGAGGTGATAGCCATTTGTGTGCTGCTACTGGGCTATCAATGGGAAAGCGGTTAGCTAATGACACAGACCAGGTTCAAACAACACTTGTCTGAGTGTTCAACCTGGGCCACATTGTTCAACTTGTGCTCTGATTGCCAAACTTTTACCCTAACTAATTTATAATTTTATCTACCCTAATTTAAGGTTAGTATAAGTGTTAGTTCATACAGTATGGTACTAGGCATTAGTTTTCAAAGTTATATACATACAGATTTTCACAGACATATCTGAAGATGTTTGTGACAACTGTAAAACATTCTATAGAAAATTCTGTCATGCTTTAGAGTTGAACATACATGTATATCATTATAAGATGTAGATTTACTATGAGTTGATGGTCTGTAGAATGTAAACAAAATATTTATACTTAGAGAAGTGATGACACTATGTTAGGGTTAAGGTTAGGTTTATCAAGCTGGTGTACTGTTATTGAAATGTTTTTCTGAAAAGCTTGATGTGCCCTTTAAGTCAGAGTTTTTCAACAAGCATCTGTTCACCTCCATTGCAGTTAAGAACTTGTCAAACTGTTTTGCATTTGGGCAAACTGTAATCATGAAAACAAGCACCTTGTTTTACAAAGGATTAAAAGAGGTAGGGCTCAGTGCTAAATTATGACATCTGCAGGCAACTGAATTAAACCGTCAAAAAAGCAACTGTTTCACGTTAGACACTTTCATGTGCCAGTAGGCTACTGATTATCTGAAAACCAGAGAAAGATATTTGAGAAATATTGAACCCTAAAAAAAAGGTGTGGATTATTTATGTGAAACTGCCAGCTCTTTATTACTTAAGTGTACAAAACTGAAGTGAAGGTTTGTCATAACAAGTGGCTGAAATTAATCGACTTATTCCTCCCCCTCAAACAGGTGTTTGATGGCAGTGGCTCTTTCCTGTCCTACATAAACACCTCAGCGGATCCTCTGTATGGCCCGCAAGGCCTGGCTCTCACCTCTGATGGCCATGTTGTTGTAGCAGATTCTGGGAACCACTGCTTTAAAGTCTACCGCTACTTACAGTGACTTAAAGCTTGCATCGCATACCACATCACCTGCCAAGAAAGCTGGAGACATACTTACAACTCAAGATTGCCATTTCTTCTGGACACTAAAGTCATCAACAGCTTCCTATTCTTGTGGCCTCACTTTTTATCCATTTCTCATTAGAAATCACAGAACTCCTCACCTTGGTGGTTTCTATTGTGAATATTTTCCATTTTGTCCATTCTGAGCATTAAAGGAGTAAAGCGCCATATGCGTGCCAAGTAATGAACTTGAACTTGTAGACTATATTAATACATTAACACCATATTTTAGTTACAACGACTTGTATAGTAGTATAATCTATTACAGTAGCTGATTTCCTGTTCTTCTGAATGCCCTTATGCTCCTGTGATGCAATGCTTTTTTAATGGTTCTCCTTAAGAAAAAAAGGTAATGCTACATGCCTGATGTTATATTTGTAACTATTTAATTGATGGTCAGTCAATGTGTTTGTCTTTCAGTTTAAAATGTAACGCTATGAAGTTGAAAATGAAAAGCATACCACTGTAACCTTAACATACTGGTGAATGATGATGCTGTACATAAAGTATGTAGCAAGTAAGGATGTGGGATGTTTGAAAGTATGGCAGCTTTAAAGATTTAAGAAAATTAAAGGCAATATTTGTCTCTGATATTTTGTCCAAAAAATCTGGATCAGATTAAGAGTTTTATTTTGTGCTACTATGCTTTGAGGAGTGTTTTGTATGTGGCAAAGAAGAAAAGCTCACCCTTTTAAACTCTCCGCTTGATTTTAAAAGGTCTTCAAACTTATGTAAGAGCAATGCAACCGTAGATGCATTTTTTTCTTGTACATAATGGTCTTTAAGCTTTTTGAACAAACTACAATGCATTAGGAGAACAGTCTGCTAGGTTATGGCCTTTCCAGTATTTTTTTCCTCTTTTTCATTCCTCTTTTTCTTGTGTGGTAATACTGATGTTTACACCACTCAATGTTCAAGCTCCCCGGCACTGAACAGTACACACAGACAAGCAGTTATTTCTTTAAAAGTGGCAAGAAAGATATAGTGCTAAAGGTATGTTGTTGATTGGCAGCCTATTGAATAGACATCCCTATTATCATGTATCCCCTGTGCATCAATAGCATGTTTTCACAAGACTTTTATTTGGACAATTCTGACACAGAATAAATATTTGTAACTGTGCTTTCTAAAAATACAAACCCTGCAATCTTATACATAGTAAGACAAATTAGTGTTTCTTTGGAAAATTGTCCAAAGCTGTGCCTTTGGAAAAGGATTAATTATTAAATATACAAATAAAGTTTGTACAGAAAATCACAGGTTTGGAGTAGTCCCACAGATAAGACCTCACACGTCATCTCTAAGACGTTTTACGCTTCTGGATAGTCTGTAGTTTTCCTTCCATGTGGCTGTCCCTTCCTTACTCAATAAGCCCCAGGTAGAATATGATGCAGTGGTGATTCCCTCTGTGGAAATAGTAGAATGTCAACTATTGCAAACTATGCTTTGACAAAACATGATTTTATTGTCAGCAATTGGAAACATGACAATAGTTATATCTGACAATATATAGAGGGTAGAGGTTATTCTATTGATATAGATGTGTGGAGTGACCAGAAGGGTCAGATATGAACCTCCTGTCTTTGTGTCTTTAACAATATGAGACTGACAAGCCTGGCTGCTATCTTTTACTTTGCTGCAGCGGTATTTCACATTATTAATACAATCAGCCAGGTTCAGATATAGTCCTTCTTTTATTGCTTTGTGTAGTTGTTTCTCTTTATTTCCCGGTTTATTTTTTTCATTTCCCATGCTATGTGTTTGTGATGCCAAAACAGAAAACAAAGTGCCCATATGATGTTTTGTTCTATCTATGTATTAATGACAGAAGCAATGCCATTGTAATGTGGTTTTTATATAAAGATATGAACTTTGTGCTTTGTAAATTTTACCGGTGGTGTACATTTTGGAAATGTCTGTAAAAATCAGTTTGTATAATACAGGGGTTCAAAATAAAAGAGCTCAGAATGTAGAGCACTAAGTGGTCTGTAAAAAAAAAGCCTTAAAACGCTTTTGTTTCACCCATTCCACTAAGAGACCAGTTTATGACCAACAGGAAAGAAATTTACCAACAACCTGCAGTGATTTCCACCTTCACTAAATATACACAATATCTTGAGCCCGTAATGTGCTTGCAGTGGGTGTAAACATTTCTCCTATTTTTTTTAAACATTCCTTAATTTAATCATGTTTATGTACAGCCCAGAAATAAAGTATTGCATTCTTTGAAAACCACTGTGCTTGTCAGTGCTATTAATTGCTTTATATAATATGTGAACACAGAGCTGCACTGCTCATGCTCTAATACTAAGAGCACGAGTTAGAGCACATTTAGGTGAAAATGGATAATGACCCATGTGTACTCTGTCAGCACTGTGAACGATGAATACTTGGGGCCTTCCTTTCCCATACAGTGTTTTCTCACTCTGCAACTCACAACTGGCAGCCCACTGAAGCTCAGCAAGTGTGAGCCTGGTCAGTACCTGGATGGGAGACCTCCTGGGAAAAAACTAAGGTTGCGGCTGGAAGAGGTGTTAGTGGGGCCAGCAGGGGGCGCTCACCCTGCGGTCCATGTGGGTCCTAATGCCCCAGTATAGTGACGGGGACACTATACTGTAAACAGGCGCTGTCCTTCGGATGAGACATAAAACTGAGGTCCTGACTCTCTGTGGTCATTAAAAATCCCAGGCCGTTTCTTGAAAAGAGCAGGGGTGTAATCCCGGCATCCTGGCCAAATTTCCCATTGGCCCTTACCAATCATGGCCTCCTAATAATCCCCATCTATGAACTGGCTTCATTACTCTGCTCTCCTCCCCACTGATAGCTGGTGTGTGGTGAGTGTACTGGTGCACTATGGCTACCGTTGCATCATCCAGGTGGGGCTGCACACTGGTGGTGGTGGAGGGGAGTCCCCATGACCTGTAAAGCGCTTTGAGTGGAATGTCCAGAAAAGCGCTATATAAATGTAAGCAATTATTATTATTATTATTCTCGAGATTTCTTTCTTTAGCGAGATTGGCAGTGAATCTTGTGGCATGGTTCTTTCCGTTTTCGACTTGTTGATTACACTTTTAACCTGCCTCATGGCTTGTTCTCAACCTACTGTTTCAAGCACGCCATCTGTTAATTAGGTCAGAAGGAAAGAGAGTGAAAAAAGGGCATCAAACAATAACAGGATGTTGTGTACCCAAGAGGATGCTTTTAGCAGTCTTGATTTTTATTGGAAGAATGATTGTTGTCATTGTCAGAGGCTATATTAAAGGACTTAATTTTTAGACTTGGTGTGTTCATGGCTTTTCATGCTTGTAGATACAATGCACAGCATTCTCACAAGGAAAAGACTGCAGAGCTGTCAAGTGATACTGGTATAGATTCCAGTATAGGCCTAGTTAGGAAACTTTATGTTACTAAAGGTATTTAACATAGAGATCATGCCAGAGAAGGAAAAGCTGTAAAATGCTCTTCAATCAAGTGATCTTGAAATAGAAATAGTGATTAAATAAAGATGGATAAGTATGAGGTGGATGCATACTGATTTCAAATATTAAATGAGAGATATGAATGAAAAGCTGCAGTGTTAAAAATGTAGGAATTCATGCTGGTGTGTTATTCTCTTCATTTTTGATAGTTAAAGCAATACAAAAACCAGCAAATTGATTGCATATACAGTTAAAGGTCCAGGCTTTAGTTTAAAAGTAGTAATGGTAAAATTCTCCAATGCACTAGCTTCATCTACACTAATTTGGAACATTGAGTTCTGCTCAACTCACCACATGACAAGATGTATCTTGCTGTCCTACAGCTGGTACAAAGGAGAGGCAAAAATTATTTCCTGGTGTGAAAGTAATTTCATACAGAGATTAACGTACATTGATTTTCCCCCCCTGAAACCAAGAAAATCAGGCAGGTACGTTAATCACCTCAAAGGCGCTGATCTGTCCTGTCCTGCAGAAGATACATGGCCCCATGGTACAGCGTCTTTCCAATAGAGGGCGTAAGACGCTAATATTTTTTCTCACGATTTCCCGCCCAGGCAGGCCAGACAATCAACTGGATACAGGAAATAACATTCGGGAAGGCAGAGTAAACGAGCGGGAAGTTTCACTTTGTAACAGTGAATAAACAAAATGGTAAGTGATGGTACTTGGTTTATTGTGTTTTTTTGACTAACCCCTATGCTATTCATACCTCTGTTACTTTGAAGTACGGTGTAGATGAACCCAACATTGTAAATAGGATGTGCGTGAAACTAGTTTACAATGCTTTTCTCAAAATGTTTGACCCACCATCCACTCCGTTTGTTTCAGAAATTGATGTGGACCCAAAAAGTTTTTAAAAATGTACGTGAATGTCAGTTTTCACGTCTACATTTAGGTGGCAGAACTGTTACCTGATATAATTTATCAATACAATGGAATAAATTTAAATAAAGGTACATTAACGTAGGTCAGACGTGCATCTGCACGTCAGAAGAACATTTCTTCATTTCTTTGCTGCAGTTGAAATTTTTGTTTTTTGTACCCCCCCCGTATTTTTATCTCTGCGTTGCTCATTTAAAAAATGTTTGAAACAATCTTTTTTTTAGCAAATTGTTTCGATTTTACACAGACCGATATGAAAACATTAGGCATGCACATAAAACTAAAACAAGAAAAGGACAAGCTGTCCACATTACAAACGCACATGAAAATATTGTGGTGCCTTCATACATAAAAACAAACGTTAAACTTTAAACATAATAATACAATTAAAAACTGTGACAGTGACAAAAGTATCATATTATGTTAATCATAGTTTATTTATGTTAGTCACATTATGAAAGTGAATATTAGAGTCACATTTTAATTTCAAACTACTGAGAGCAGACAGCGCCTGGAGTGGTATCCCCCAAAATGTTTCTAAAAGAAAAGGTTATGTGTACATAACTGTACAGTAAATGTTTATTATTTTTAACTCAATTTAAAAAGAACCTGCCTATAGGAGGATGACAGCGGAGTTTAATATAAACAAATATTCAGTATCTCATCAAGAAGTCACAGAGTCTACTCACACTTACTGATAACCCTGAAGCTTTCTATTTACAACTAACATCTTTAATGTGCATTTTTATAAAATATTAAACTTACCACTGTTTTGTTGAAACCAGTCATCTGTATAGCTGGGTTTTTATCTCTCTTATGAAAGGTTTTTCATTAAAGGACTGCTTTTCGTTTAAATTTTTTTTTACCATAAAAATGAATATCTCGTCTCGTTCTCTTCACCATTCTTAAGATTTCAGGCCTGTAACTGGGTTACCGGTGTAAGACTACGAACTGTTAGGCTATCGTGGGTACGTGTTTTGTCTTAACACTGGTTTAAAAACGAAAACCCTCACTGTCGATCGCTTACAAAACGTAACAATAAATGAATGGACAGTCTCAATGGCGTTTCCGTAAAGTATGCTCTAGTGTGCAGCTCTAAGGCAGTGAAATCGTAATCTTAAAGCAAGATTAGCCAGGTGGCGCTGTCTTTTCTCGCTGGCCTTAGGAGATCCCTGGGTAACACTTATAATCATATTACTCATAATGAACCGAAACTTAAGTTTCTCTCTTATTGCCCTCAAACAGCATCTATGGGTTTCTAATTAGTGTCCTGTGATGGATTTGCTTCCCTCCTAAAATGGCAAATGCTACTGCCTGGCACCTCCTCTGAAACTTGTAACTTAAAACCTCTCGCTGTATTTTAAGAAATAAACAGTAAATCTATCAAAGGTAAATGGAATCACCTTTGACAAGGGCAAACAGCAACGCAGTCAGCTGTTCAGTAGCAATCTGTGTGGTTTGCACTGTGTGGCAATCACTGGCTGTTATTAGCTCTGGGAATACTTACTGTGCTGAAGCCACCTGCCAGCTGTAAAAAAAAACAGGAGCAGCCAAAAGCACAGATTAGGTAGAGCAGGGGGTTTCAGACAGGGTCCCTCAGAGACTGTACAGGGATTCCCCAGAAATACAAGGTGGAATTTTCACTTCAGTTCTACTGAGTAAGATCAACACCCTTCCGCCCTGACACTTTGTATTGTCAATGTCGTTAGTCCCCTAATTATTATCGGGAGTGGTTTCTTGAAATGGGTATAAAATGATCTAGAGCAGGACTGCAGGAGCAGCATCTCAGACTTATATCTCAGTCTCTCTTTTTGACATACGCCAGTTTCACAAGCACATTTGGAAAAAGCTGAATAAATTATTGAGAACCTGCTGTGCTGTGTGTGTTTGCTCATCATTTTTTCTTTTCTTGTAGTCTAAGAAGAAAGGACTGAGTCTGGAGGAGAAGCGGAGTCGTATGATGGAGATATTTTTTGAGACAGTAAGTTGGCTTTGTCTCCATCACTAAAATGCCTTCGGTTTGAACCTTTTTGCTATTGACCTTCCTCTTGTGTCATGTACATCCTAACATGCATGACAAAGGCCTGAAGAGGCCTGAGCTGCATTTCCATTCATTTGATCAGGAAGCTATCAACTACTGAACAGGCTGAATGGGCACCTCTTGTTTGTAACCTCTCTCCTGTTCTCTTGTTCTCTCGTGTATGTCATGACAGTAATATTTGTGTGTGATAAAGCAGATCTCATGGTGTGGTTTTCATTCATCTAAAGTTATACTGGGTGTTGGACGGACGCACTTTGCATGGACTGTATCTGCATGCATGTCAACATCTGGAAAATGTTGAAAGAAAGGATTAAGCTAAAGGGATGTTTGTTTTTCCAATCAATTGTATGAAATTTCTTTTACACTGTAGGCTTCGTGACCGAATCGTTTGTCTTGTAATCCAGGCATAGTGTTTGTAAGGGAGACAGAAACAAAGGGTTGCAATGCAGTGACATTAATTGTAGGTATGCAAAGCAGATATGCCCTTAATGACATGGTTTTGTTCTGTAGTGTAGGAACTGAACCTCACCATTAAAGCATTCAGACTGCTGACATTTACTTGGAAGTAGTTTCCCACTGATTGTGTCATTTTTTCCATTATTGTCACCGTTGGTAAATTATCTGTGTAAAACTGTAATCAGTTTGTGAATTTTGTATAAAACCCAAGGAGTGTGCACCTGCATAAACTGCAGTTTATCATGTCTGCCTGTCTTTGATGCATTTCATTGTACATGTGAGTTGGGATTCTGTTGTATATTGTTTGTCTTTAATTCCATTTTATTTTCTAGTGCCATAACCATTTACAGTAATCTTGTGATAGATCTTGTAATTTATGTTTTGATCTTCATGTGTTTTCCGATATTTTGACATATGACTCCTAGAATATATAGTAGGCCACAATATACTATACAGCCAGTATATAGTTTTATTAAGGATCGTCTTAAGGGTTTTTTTAAGGCCAAAATGTACTCTGTTTTGCAAAGCCCTGTTGTCCTGCATACTGCATAAGAGGTCAGCTAAAGATGTTAGGCTCATATTTACTGTTTTAAACTGTTTAGTTATTAAGCTCATCTTGTACATTTTGCAGTTTGTATTTTTTAATGTAGAAAACTTGCAAACATCATACTGGGAAAGTCTATGCCATATTTATTATAACTAGTCACAGTTAAAATGTTTTAAATTACTTTTCCTTGCTGATCCTGTACCTAGTTGCTATGACTTATTGTTTTAAGTGCTTTTATCCAAATGGATTAATTTTTAACTAATTTTAGTTTTGTACTGTCCAGGCTGTAGTCCATCTTTGCCTCTTGTACTCCCACCCACTTCTCCTGGCTGCTCCAAGCCTTACTAGGAACTGGAAGACGTCTGATGGTGGATGGATTATTTTATTTTGGCCTGAAGAAGTAAACCTGTAACTCTATTAACACAGCATGGATTAAACCAGCTGAAGACGAGTGACCGTCAGCTACGTACATGAAGGGCTTGTCTCTCTGAAGAGCACTGCTGGGCGAGTGGGAGGTGGAGTATACATAGTGCCGGAGCCCCAGGGAGCCATAATGGGCGGCTGACCTGCACCTCTGCTCTGACTCGTCTGTGAATCCATCCACACGGAGGCAGGAGTGGACTCTGGCATTTTCCTTTTCTGTACACATTGTTTTGAAATGTGCATTTGTTCTTTCCTGCTTGACCTCTTGTAGCTGAGGTGGCTGATCACTGGGATACACGTTAGGCAGCCGAAAGTCAGTCTACATAAGGGGGCTGCGCACAAGCTCTCATGAAACAAGATTTCTTCAAAAAAAATCCACCTTGGGAGACTTGAGTGTGTCCTTGCGGGCCAGAGCTCAGGTTTCTGCAGTGCAAAAAGTTTTTCTGGTGCTGCTCTGTGGTTATGGAAATGTACAGTGACTGCATGGTTTGTTGGTAGGGTGTGCGGAGATGGAGCTGTGGAGTCGGGCTGGCTTGTTGTTTGGAATGGTTATCCTATAACCAAAATCTGGTCTCTTTAGGCTCATCAGGTTAACTGTTTTTAAGTATTTATTTTGGTCAGCATTTGTACTTTTTTCCCACTGCACATTGCTCCTGTTTAATATAGTTTTTGTTTGTTAGGTGTCCGTGTTTTAGTAAATACTGTATGTGTTCTGATTCCAGGTCTTTCCTCCATTTTTTTTAATGGTATGAATTAGAATCTCGTGCTTCACAGAGCCCAAGAGAGCTTTGTTCTTGTAGATTATCTTCATTCTGATGAGACATTTTGAATGTGTGTCACATATTGTATGCAAATTCTGTCAAAAAGTATTATGGATCATTTTGTGGTGTAAAGCAGAAAGCATGTGAGTGCGTGCTACTTCAGGTTCTCCCTGTTTTGCAAGGCGTGCCCAAGAACACCTTTGAAACAAGGGTTTTCAGAGCCAAGAATTGTAAAAACCCTCAACATTCAGAATTGTGCTTAAAACGTGATCTGAAGTACACATGGGAAATGGGATATTAGAGCAAGGAACCTAAGAATGTTATCTTATATTCTTTGGGGAGAAAATAGTCATAAGACCTTTGCAGAAAGCACCTTAAAACAAAAATGTCACTTGTGTATGTAAAACCACAGGGTGGTATGAAGCCCCATGACTTGTAGTCTTGAGCTTATTTCTTCATGACTAGTAACATTTACTATGCTTTTATACTAGGATCATTATAATAATACCCAAATATGTGTTGGTACTTTACTAAAAGCAAAATGCTTTTTTCCTTTTCCAGAAAGATGTGTTTCAGCTGAAGGATATAGAAAAGATCGCCCCAAAGTCTAAAGGAATCAGTAGGTATTCAGTCTGATCTTTGGATTGAATTAAATAGGAATTTTCAAAATAATCTATTAAATGTAAGGATTCTGATATTGTTCCAAGAATTTTAATTAGTATTAAAAACTATTGATTGAATTAATTTTTATTTCATTTAATTTATCACTTTGAAATGTTTGTGATTCATCCTTGTCTGTTTATATGATAAATCCTTAAAAAAGTGATTGTATGCTTTTCTTTTGCATTACATATTTTTTTTTAAACTACAAAATCTAAATACTGTTTAAATCGGGTAATTTTTTTAACCAAAACCGAATGGAAAAACTCAATTTTGAGTCATGGAACTGCTGAGTAAATTTAACCATACATTAATGTGGCTGGCAGAAAATGTGTTGAGAAACTGATTACAGTGCAGTCACTTCAATGATAATTGCTTGCTTCTGTGTACCTTTGTTCATCCCAAAGCACTTTACATATAGGAGGGGACTTGGGAGATGCACTACATGCCATAAACCAATTACACAGTGGGTAAAACAGAAAAATGAGAAATTGTTTTAGCAGTTGAATTCATAGGGTAAATAATGGTATGCCAACTTTGGCAAATAAATCTCTTTACCCTGGATGCTGGGGTAACGCTCCTACCCTCACAAATGCTTTACTCCCTTTAATGAACAAGATGTCAGGTTAAACGTCTCATCCCAAATACCTTTTCATGGGATACCATTCATTCTGCCGTATGGTATCTCCTGCTGCAGTAATAGGACATTGGTTTGGAAATTCTCAGCCAGAGGGAAAAGATGCCACCTACTGCTCTAACACAACACAACAGCATTTACCCAGTTTTCCTTTGAGTCTCCCATTCCAGTACATAAAAACATGAGAGGCTACAACCAACCATATTTTCAAGTTTTGTATAACTATAGATGTGAGAGAAGACTTATTCATCAGTAATTACTTACTTTTATCACTTGTTCTGTGGATGGGTGTTAGCAATTTTCCAATCAATAGGAGCTACTCCTGTCTTTAGAGACTGCTCGAAGAGATATTATGCTTTTTCAGTGTTAAAATCGGACATAGTTCCTAAACTAAGGACTGTGTACTGGCTATATCTGAAAAAGAAGGTTATTAGCTAATTTATTAACTGGATTAAAGTTGTATTTTTTTTTACGTCTTGATCGAAGAATCACATGCAGTATATGGCAAATGTTTAGATTGTTTTAGCTAATAAGCTAGTCTAAATTATGGTGTTTTATATTATTCTGCTTGGTGCATGCCTATCATACTGAATAAAAAGCATACTACAGTCATTCCTTTCAAAATAATGGAACAAATCCTTGTTTTCAAAATATACTCTCATTTGTTTAAATCAGTTTGGTATGATCATAAGAAAGATTACGTTTGAGAGGAGGCCATTCAACCCACTTTGCTCATTTGATTGCTAGTCGCTCATTGATCCAAGTGTCTAATTCAGCTGTTTATTAACAAGAGCCGGGCTGTTGTCTTCTGGGCCATGGTTTTGTTTCACAACCTTTAAATTGTGCTTCATGTCCTAAGTTGTGTTTTTTAAATGGACTGATTACAGCATGTGCGGTAGGCAGTCTTCCGCAGTATTGAGACAGTCTGGGGGAAAGCCGGATCAGAAGCGATGCCTACTGCAGAGCACTGCTATGACTGGAGAGGAGGCGGGGGAAGTAAACTTTAACTCCCTGGCTTTGCCCCCTGCAGCACCCATGTCTGTGAAGGAAGTGCTGCAGAGCCTGGTAGATGACAGCATGGTGGATTCTGAAAAGATTGGCACCTCCAACTATTACTGGGCTTTCCCAAGTAAGGCTGTTCACTGCAGGAAGCGGAAACTGGAGGAGCTGGAGAAGCAGGTAATTCATTCGGTGTGATCCTCTTTCACACGTCCGAAAGACCTTCAGTGCAGCATTTAGGAATGTCATGAGCACACTTGAAAGATGATGTGGGCCTTTGTGGTTGCAAAGTGGAGAAGGTGGCTGAATGTCGATATTATATCATGTGATATTCAACATCTGTGAAATTTACAAATCTGTTTTGCTTTTACCTTTGAACAATAAATCCATGTTCAATTTGGAAGGAACACAATGGACTACAGTGCTTCCACTGGGCATTAAATATAAATATACCTCAGGCAGCACAATCAAAAATTAACCACACTAGTCCAGATTACAATCAAATATGATTATCCTGTTTGTTTTGATCATTTTAAACAGGCCTAATAATGTCATTCAGTTTTGCAAAGGGTCAGTCGAGGGGTTGGAGTAAGATTGGAGTTATTTGTTCATTTCAGTTTGTCCTCAGTTTGAAATGCCTCAGTCTAGCTTCATATCCCTATAGCCCATATGTGTGCAAAAGAGGTTGAGAGTTTGAGTTTGCTGAGAATATGCCTGTTTCAGTTTCTGTACCACTGGGGTACTGCTTGAGTTGACAATCGGAGCAGTCAAATCTCTCCTGATAGAATTTCAGGCAACAGAAAGCCAGTGTTTTCTCATAAAGCACAGATGTTGGGTAAGATATTTATTTTTTGTGTTTGACAAAACGTATGTCATGGTATGTTATATACATGTGCTATGACTGGTGAAGAAACTGGTGCACTGTGAAATACAAGAATGAAAAGTCTGAAAAGATGCACAGAACTGTATATAGACTAAATGTGTATTTCAATGTCGTGTTACTTGTTACTGGCGAAGATCAATGGGGAAAAATGTGGGTTTGAACATCCTTTGTGTTATTAAATATCACATTACCTTAAACTGGACATTAATTTCTGTCAATATCTGAAACTACAAACAAATGAATTTGCTAAGTGGTACAGTATTCAGCTTAATTTGTCATTTTACATAACATACCTGTAGATATAACAGTGCAACACCATCGTAAATAGTGATCAAACTGTAAAGTACCCTGGAAACTGCACTGTCTCCTAAAAGAAGCGACAGACTATTTTTTTTTCCTGAGAAAGCAAGTGCTTCTGAACATTTTAGGTGAGGTAAATTTTGACCTACAGTATCAGCTTTATGTAGTGTCTCCACAACAATGCCCTTCATTCTTTTAATTTTTGAGGGGGAAAACCAAGAGTTTATTTTTTAGGAGAAAGGGCAAATCAATGCTTTTTGGGTGGTTTCCTCTTTAAACAAAAGGTTTAATGTCTTTTTACAAATGTACAGCATTTTCTGTAAGTTTTTTTGGCATATTTTAAACTGAGATCAATATAAATACATTCACAAAGTTTAAATTAGATAAACATCATTATTCATGCATGATGCAACCTTTTTTACTTTTGTGTCCGCCTGTGTTTTTTTCTTCTGCTTTAGGATCTTTTTCCCCTTAAAGGATTGATACACTGCAATACAGTACCTCGATATTCAGTTAGTTCAGGCAAAAACATGACAGGACTTTTCACTAAATTGTGGAGTGACACGGCACTAAATCTGGTTCACACAAACCAGACATAAACATGCATATAAAAGGAAATAAAGAACACTAACCACTAGGTTCTCTGGTTTCAAGTTTACTGCCTTCAGTTTGTTTTGCTCATTTCTGATAGTTTTGAAGAGGAATGGCCTCACATTCTCTATAAGTCATGTTAACCTCTTAAATACCTCTTAAAAATCAATTTTTATTAAAGTAAATCTTAAACTGGCTGCGAACTTACAGTAGGTAATTTTAATTTAAGTTAATAAGAAATATTAACGGCCACAGTGAATGACCTTCCCTAAAGGTGACACTGCTGGCATTTTTAGATTTTAGATGTTATCAGAAATAGCTTAGAATGGAAGTTTTATCATTCTGGGATCTATATGAAATCATTTTTGTAATTTTGTTTTCTAAATGTGTAACAGTAGGATTATTAGCTGGGATATGTTTATGGTCTTTGGATGTTAAGTGTTGTACTGCCATTTGCTGAGCAGTAGAAGTGAGTTTGGGGGGGAAAAAGCAGTGCTTTGCATAGAAGCAATCAGGTAACAATGTATTAAAATAATGTGAACTGCAGCAACGCCTTTGCCTTTTGTGTTCCTGTTGGAAGCTCACCTTAGGGTGGCCTGTGTATTTGGGAGTTACCTCATACCTGTCAGCTGTACAAACTTGCAGCTTGGGCCTTGATTTGGCATGGAGTCACACAAGACTCGCAATATCTGAAAGCAGTAACAAGCAAGAAAGGGTTTTTAGTCTGTTCCCATCAGAAAAAAAACACTAAAATGTATGTCCTTTACCTTATGAAATAATGTTATATTTCATGCAGAAAATTGCATGTTATGATAAATGTAGCGTACCAACCCCCCTGCCAACATGAGCCAGAACTACTGTTGTTCCAAAGAATTCTTGTAGCAGGTATAGCTGGAGTGTTTCTGTCTGTCAAAACAGGAATGAGTCACAAATAGAAAAAAACCCGGAAATTTAGGGGAATTTACCCTTTTTCTTTCAATTTTAATAATATATTATTCTTAATTACAAGCCTGTGAGTGACAGCAATGTTCAGTTCAGGAGGTTATGATAAATTTATCATTGTAAATAAAAAATTGTGGAAATGCAGTTTAATCTTAAGGGATATTTATCATATAATTGACTGCAACATGGAAAACATCATTCATATCTTTTCCTGCATCAACCACAGCAAATTGTCATATTCCTTTCCCTTGTCTACTGCTGATCAGGGGCAGTAGCATCTAGTGAGGTCAGTGATTAAAGTATTTCACTTTTTAAACGTGTGTCATGCAACACATTCTGCTGCAGTACTGAACATTTTAAAATTAGATTTAAGGATTTGGCCTTTTCCTACTTTACTTATCTACTTTAAAATGAATTAAAACATGAATGTAAAACTTGCTGTTATATGACAACTATAGCTGGTTTACCCCTATGGAAGTGGCCTCAGTGCTGTGTTGTCTGTGGAAAGAACACTAAAGTACATCAAAGCGGTGACTGTAAATAGGAGTGTTGAATATTCACATGGCTTTGTCTGTGAGGTGCATCACTCTCACTAGTAGAACGTGTGTGTCTGTGTCAAGTGAATTTGGTAGACCAGGTAGGTGTGACTGGTGATAGTCTTGTCTCAACCCTTGTAATGTTTCACCACAGGAGCCATTTTATTTTCTCTTAATCTATTTAATAAATCTAGGAGTCCAACTTGGTCCCATTTTAATTTTGTTTGTGATAGTGTTATCATGTGTGAAAGTCCTTAACATATATCCTCTTGAGTAGGGATTTTCATACATTTCATACATACCCAGGCGTTGGATAGCTTTTAGTATAGGCTGAATGTAGCACTTCCCAGAATAAGAATAATTCCAGGAGGAGAAGCATGCAAAATTCCATCATGGAAAAGCTGTAGGATGTAGCAGCCCAGCATGAAGCAAATGAGGAAATGCAAGCCAAAGCCAGGAGGGTTAAATGGCAAACCAGATATGACCAACATGTAGCGGGGTAGTTTATCTCTAAAGGAAGACTGTACCCTCTACAGTCTTCTGAAGGATAAGATCAGTTGCCTTCAAGGCAGAGCTAGAAGACTTCAGGCTGTGGTTAGAACCAGGAGAAGCAGATTGCTCTTTGCCGCCAAGGCTGAAATACAGTACTTGGGCCACTCAGCTCAGAGCCAGCTACAGAGCTGCTGCTGTTTCCAGCAACAGGGTGCAAACCTCTGCCAAACCCCCAGGAAGAGGAAAGGGAAGGACAATGACTGGCTTCCACCCTGGCCTGTGTCCTTGAAATGGGAGGCCGAAGAGTTTATCGCCACGCCTCCAGAGTCTCCGAGGGGATGTTGTAATGGTAATGTCATGCATGGTCACGTCTGGAACATGCCCACTCATCTTTATTGGTGATGTAACTAATGATGGTCACAGTAGAAAGAATTCTGTAGTTTACAAAATTGCAGCATGACAGTGACCCAATACACCCAGCCAGTGCAACCAAGGAGTGGAAAGGGAATTTGAATATTACATGCTAAGAAAAAAAATCAAGTTATACCCCCAAAAAAGGCAAAAATGGACAAATTCAAATTACACAAAAAAATGTTCTTTTAGAATGAGGACTTCATGCAATTGTTGCCTCAAAGGGTTATGCAACCCAATACTGACCTTTACACTCTGAAACTTCCTTAAAGTGAATGTGTCCCAATACCTATTGTGACTTGAAATCACTGGGTTGAGTCACCCAAAAATAAATTGCATATTGTAATTAACTTCATAATCGCAAATTTCTTTACTGTAAAACAAAACCCTGGCCCTCCAATCATGTTGGGAAAGCATTGTATACCATCTGTTGTTTGTAAATGAAGTCCACATGGATGTGTGTACAGCCTGCAGCAGTCTCACTGGAAGTCAATGGTTTGTAGTGGTCAGTGTTTAGCAGACCAAGTATGTATGACTGGTGGTAGTCTCCATACATTATAAGTCCATCCTTTTTAATGTGGGACCATTTAATAAAGGCGGTCCAACCAAAAACCAAAGTTTTCTGTTCTGTAGATTTGAAGCAAAGTTCCAAAATTAAGAAGTTGACTTCCTTCTTGAACTTTTCAGTTTTTCTCTCACCTTTGCATTTTTCTTTCATTTATTTGTTGTAGTTTAGAGCTGTTAATCAATATATTCATATTTTAAAAACTCAGAACATACTCAGGAAATCATTTTTTATCAATTTTCTATCTGCATCTGTAGTATCCTGGCTGAGGTTATGTCTCATTTGCAATAGTACACTCTACTTTTGATTCTTTCGATGTGCTCTTGCCTGGCACTCAAGAGAAATAATTCCAAATATTCTCAAATGTCTTTTACGTCACAGGAGTCTGAGGGGAACCAGAAGAGGACTGCTCTACAGCAGGCTGTTGAGAAGGCAAAACTAGGCAGGCAAGACACGGTAAGGTGTTTGTTTAGAAGTATTTTCTCCCAGGCTTTAGTGTTGCCGATGGTTCTCACTTGACTTTACTTCAACACTCCTGTCCTCAGCATGGGAGGATTGAGGGTTGAGGGCACACTTTCTTCCTAAATGTTCACTCTTGGAACCACCTGACTTTGTTCATCCTACATGTCTCACAGTGTCCACAGCAGAGGGAGCATCAGCTTGGATGTAAGTGAGGGGTTATGCAGCTCTTTCTGCCACCACTGTAAGCTTGTGGGTACATGAATCTGTAAATTCTTTTAAAAAGTGAATATATTTGTAGATACTGTACTAATCTTGTATTGCTTTGACAGAAGGTAATTTAAGCTTTTTTGCAAAAGGTCTATTTAACATTAAATATGAATGCAGATAAGTAATCATACAGTACATAGATATTTACTTAAATATTGTTAGTGTTGTGTAGATGTTACAGTTGTAACATACAAGTGTTACTGTTGTGTGTCTAGCCAAAAACACCCTGGATGCTAAATCCTGTTGTAGCTCAGCCACAACTGGGAAGCGAGCCATGGCTGAACTATAGGGCACTTCCAATGCCTTAAACAAGCACCCTTACTAGCTGAGACATTCTGGAGTTTTACCTTTTAATATATTCATGACAGTACTTGTACATTGTTGCTTTAAGACATTTTTAATGCTTAGTTGAATTTATTTTCATTTGGTTCTGTCTGCCTTTTCTGCTCTGTTGTTGATTCAATTTTTCTTTATCATTTTCTTAAATATTTCTTTGACCTATTCTACGCTTAGCAGTATGACATTGTAGTTAATGAGTCACTTAACATTTACATTCTTAAAAAATAATATGAATATAAGTATGGAGCATATTCAGCCTGAGAACAAACAGCAAGAAAAAGCACTTAAAATATAAAATTAGTACCAATAAACATATGGGCCCTATGGCTTTAATTAAAATACATACAATCCAAGTTTGCCAAAAAAATGGCATATACAGTCTATTGGTAAACATAATTGCCTTTGGATCTTCTGTTGAGTAGGATTCCAAGGTAGCTAATCTCAGATACTTTTTTAAACTATGAAAGCTTTATGTAGCCACCTCTCATAGGAGAAAATCAATAACGAATTCTCAGAATTAATGGATTAATTTATTAAAAAAAACACTTTAAATATTACTAAATGTGATGCACTCAAATGAAATCATGGCACTACATTGCCACACAGTGACAACACTATTATTAATCAAAGAAGGATTTTGTGGAATTTGTCAGTCCTCTTCAGTACATTTCAATAAATCCAAAAGCTATTAAGTGCTAAAAATATTTGAATACTTAAAAATTTTGATTAAAACTGAAAACTAGAATCATTTTGCGAAAGTTTAATCGATGATTACATTCATTTGTGTCTGCATGTTTTTATTAAAATTGCATCTGAAAAAATAGGAAAGCATCTGGGTATGAGGGCTTATCAGTTGTCTCTATGGAATGAAAAAGCAGATGTACTGACAAATACTGTATATTGGTCAGACTGTGTAAAACACATAGCAGGTGATGGAAGCAAAGCTGCAGTAATATTGTGCTTTGCACAAGAATGAAACATCAATTAGATTTCTACCTAATTTCTCTGATTGTGAAGAATTGAGTGAACTGCTTGAATTTGAATTTGCCAGTGAGTTTGCTGTCCAATCATTTTATATTTCTGAAATTAAAAACAACACACCATCTTATCTCTTTGAAAAACACTTTAAATGTGTGTTTAGAGAACTATCCGATAGACATTTGTAATTGATTCCTGCTCCGTTCGCAGTCATTGGTATATATTCTAGGTTTTCTGATGAATCTGTACCAAATAAAAACAATTATCCATTATGTATACAAAGCTTTGAGTGGAGTGTCCAGAAAAGCTCTATATAAGTTTATAAGTTATAAGGAATTAATCAATAAATATTAAGATAAGATAGTCACTATGTCTGATTCTTCTTTAGCTTTTCCTGCCCAAACAGGGTCAGTGCTTGTTGCAGACCTAATACATCAAGGCTTGGCAGATTATCTGGGGAGGGGGATCCACTCCTGCTCCTCAAGGCTAGGGGATAATGCATCTAACCTGCTTGTCTGGACTGGGAGACAAGCCAAATGTGGGGAAATCCTTTGAAGCAGGAATCAAACCCAGGATCCTGGAGCTGCAAGGCAGAACAGTATCTGCGCTCACAGGACTTCATACAGTACTTTATATCGAATTGTAATATAAAATACAATTTGGAAACTTGATTGTTATGATGTTTGTTATTTTGATGTTAATATGCAGTACAGGAATTAAAATAATGCCTGCTTTTAGACTGCAATGTAAAATTGGATTCTGCTGAAGCAAAAGAAAATCAAGGTTTATAAGTGAGTTTAACTACTTGAATTGGATTCAAACACTGGATTCAAACTTCTAACTTCTGCGTTGTTATAGTGTTTACTGTTGATGCAGAAGCTCTCAAATTACCATTTCACCAAATTACCATTAATCACCATTTCAATAAAACAGCATCAATGAGTTCTATGACAAAGTAAGAAAGTAATAGTTGGAAAATATTTCAAAAGGAAATCCATACAGTGATCCAAACACTCTTTACAGCCACATTGCTAGTTTTGGAAGTTTTAAAAAAAATTGGTCTTAACCACCAAAAATCCATTAGTGGCTTAATTATATTTGCACTAAAGCCATCTACAAACCAAGATGATCTCACACTAGGCTAAAAATGCATATATGTGGGACAGCTGACTCAAGGCAAATTTCTAAAATAGAAGAACAGAAAAGGAGTGTAAGATTTTCTGATTTTAAAGTGGAGTTTGCTGTCCGGGGACAAAGGCATTGTCAGACGTGCTGCCTATAGTAACTTATGTAAAACCTGGACCTCAGCATAAAACTGGTATGAAAAAAAGCACAAAGATGAGGACTTGTAATAAGGTAAAGAGGCACAAAAATAAACTAATAACGTCAAGCACAAATAAAAGTATTTAACAATATGAAGGGAAAATGGTCGAAAATAGCACGAACCAGTCACCCATTGCATTAACCATTCACTGGACCAAGGGAATGCTGGTGTGGATCCCAGGAGACCAAGAACAACATAGAACATGAAAGTAACAAGTGTAAGAAGAAAAATGGTCAGGCTGATTGTAAATATTTTAAAACCTCTTAAAAATGTTGTAGTTCTTAACAAACAAGGAGAATTATTTACTGAGATTCCTATTTTTGTTCATAGGAAGAGCGAGCTGCACTGTTGCAGAAACTGCAGGCATTGAGAGAGCAGAGGGATCAACTGAAAACCGAAGTAGAAAAATACAGGGAATGTGACCCTGAGGTGGTAGATGAAATCCGTGAGTAAAACATGATTGTATTGAACCTAACATAGACACCAACCAGCAGAACTTCCCAGTGATCTCTGTAGGCTCTCGACATACACTCTGAAGTACTGTACATCTAGATGTAACCTCCTTGCTTTTAAAAGTCCTTTTAACCACTCGTGCTCTACAATTCTGTTCTAGTGAATAACCGTCACATTGGTGACTTCAGCTGTATGAACATGATAAAATGACCAGTCCTCTCTTAATCTGCATGATCCCCTATCGTGCAGATTTTGATTGTCTGCAGAGTCTGTAATATAGACTTGGCCAAAAAGTATCACTCTCATTTTATACATACTGTATATAAATATGACAAGAAAAACCCCTTGTGTAGCAGTGAAAGAATTATCAAAAGCAGCATATCTGAAACTGTCTTGTTAGATCAATGGATTCCAGGAAGGAAAGGGCTTATCAGGTCAATCTCTTGTAGAGCTCACGAGGCTGAAGAGCTAATGGATTTTATCAAGCTAAATATGATGCCTCCTAGTTTATGGACACAAAATAATCATCAGTTTTTAGAGCAATGTACATTGCCAACTATATAAACCCTAACCGTCTTTCAGCAGAGGCTTTTAGATGGCCCAGTGAATTTCTAGTTAATTGATATTTAAAATGTATACCAACGCTAACTTTACTCAGAAGAAGTAGTGCATTTGGAGATGAGTTATTCTAATACACATTAGCTATTGCAGAAGCAAAAATCAGTTGACAAATGGGATCATAAGCTTTTAAAAGACATGGAAGAAAGGAGGTTAATAACTGACTCACAGTTTATCCTCTTTTACTGTGTCTTCATGGAATTTTAATCACGTAATTCTATGGTGCTGTGGTTATGTTTCATTTTCCTGTAGTAGTTTGCCTTTGATACAAAAATTTGATTTGGATCTTTTTCTGCACACTAAACATCTTGCATTTTGTTTTTTGTTAGAGTCTTCCATACATATATGTTACGAATTTAAATAACTGACATTATCTGTGACATTTTTATGCTGAAACATACAGAGCTGTCATATTTGTCAGTTTTCCTGCACAGAAGCCTACAGCATCTTAGACTAACAGTATAGTTTTTTGAGTAGGGAAGTTTTACACTAATGTTGGAAAGAAGCTAGGTTGCTGTGCTCAGTTTTCCTGAGGATGATGTCACTTGAAGAGCCCTACCCAGCCGTTAAACATCTTAATACGTATTAATCATTACAAATTCAGCCCCAGAACATGATGATCAATAATAATACAATTTTATTTAGAAGTGCTTTTCAAGAAAAGTGCTGCGTACATATAATACACAACGGAAGGAAAAAGGGAAAAAAAGTACAGCAAACTGAGTTACTAAAACCAAGAGTAAAATTAGATTATTCATTAAAAGTGAAAAGATAGATCTTAAGTGAGTTTTGTTAGTGTCAGCAGTTGCAGAGTCTCGAATGGCTTTGTTAATGATTTCCATAGACGTAATGCTGCACTTGAGAGGGCTCGGTCAATCATTGAATAGAGACTGGTCTTCAGCAGATAAAGAATTGGCTCAGATTAGGAGCTGGGCTATACTCATGCAATAAGCCCTGAAAGTAATAGATGTAGACCATTCAGATTCTAATGTGTCAGGGCCTGCACTACATTTAACTGCCAGTGTTCTTTGTGGAGGATGGGAGTTGTGTGCTGATGCAGAGTACTTTAAGTAACACACAAGCTATAACCTACTTGTATGTAGTACCTTAGAAGATGCCCTAAAAAGTTACAGAAACCGAATTCTAATGAGTGAAAGATGTATCAGTATACTGGCATCAAATAAACAGAGCAAAGGTCTTAGCACTGTTACACATGGAAGAAAGATAACTTTGTGATGTTTCCGGCATGCTTCAAATCTTGGCACAGGGTCAGAAGTATCACCAACAAAATGTCAAAGGTCCTTAATACTGTTAAGGAAAAGGGGTGGTTGGTGTCAAAAGAGTTTCATGACGTACTGTAGTGCTGAGAGTGCTTTCTGCACCATGCGGTAGTGCTCAGCAGAGATTTCCAGTCTGTCCCTAAAGACATACTAGATATGTAATTGTTCTACATTTATTTTATTGAAAGCCCAAAAGCCAAAGCCAGTATTGTTGCCTCACATTAAATAATACTGTTTGACAGAAATTGTTTTGGTATTTGTAAAGTCAGCCAGTATAACTTGATTATAAACAGAATTTCCATTTAGGGGGGAAAAATCAACACTACCTTACTCCAAGGTCAAAAGAATCTTAGATGAAAACATAGGAGTGCAAGAAGATGTCAAGTCCCAAAACAAATAAAGTAATGCGATAATTTTTCCAATGTTTTAACATAGTGTACTGTTTGGTTAATAAACTGTAACTGTAATGATATCTACAGTCAATAATGTTTAATGGCTTGGGATTTACAATTATCTAAATGGTAATTCTAGTGAGAACATGACATTAACCTTGGTAGTAACAGCCAATTTAAAAACTTGAGAGTTAAAACCGTAACATTCAGTTTTGCACAAGGACAGGCAGCAATACATAAATTAGGGCACAAAACATAAATTATATAAGAACAAAAGCTTTGTTTTAACATTTACAGAAACATCACTGAATTTAGATTGAATTGTTTCCTTTTATTTGCTAAAAGGTTTATGTTTTCTAAAAAC
Organism: Atractosteus spatula; assembly: GCF_055471065.1. Lineage (NCBI taxonomy): Eukaryota > Metazoa > Chordata > Actinopteri > Semionotiformes > Lepisosteidae > Atractosteus > Atractosteus spatula. Next base: position 54,688,570 of record NC_142706.1, read on the forward strand.
CTCTTGATTTGAATTTGCATCACACTATGCATTATCTGAAGTTTAGCCCTAATTAAAGACACCAAACTGACAGATCTGGAAACAGGAACATTTATTTGCTGCTGCTGAGCATGGAAAACTAACTGTCGTTGTTTTGTGCGTTAATACTCCAAATGCATTTTTTCTGTTGTTTTATATTGCAATTGAAAAATAATACTAAACAGGAGTAGTTTACACTACGCTAAACTGTGGGGTCCTTAAAGATTCCATGGCACTTAAATGACTAGAGATGTTAACCCCAGTGTCCTGGACAAATTCCACTCGGGGCTTTTACAGACTGGCCAACTAACCCCCTTAATTCCTCTGGTGAGTCAATTTTCAATTCTCCCTGTCTTGGAGGGCTGGTGTGTCTGTGGGTTTTCATTTTAGTTCATCTCAGTTCATCTCTTAATAAGTTAAACCAGCAGGTTATGTGTTAACCTGAACGACTTTATGCAAGCTCTTTAGGTATTGCCACATTAAGGAGACCTTGAAAACCTACAGAGATACAGTACCAGCCCTCCAGGAATAGGACTGCCCACCCCTGGTCTGCCTGATCCGCTGGCACACGATAGCTGCTGCATGTCACACAGGTGTGTCCTGTACTTCTGTGGAGGATGAAGTAAGTCCCCTCCTATATGTGAAGTGCGCTGGTATTTTTTTGAATAAAAAGAGCTACTGTATAAATACAAGGAATTTGCATCATTATCAAAATTTTTTAGCATGTACTCTTTTAAGTTTTGCTTGCCTTCCTAATGGTATTTAGGTTTTCCAATGCTTTCTTTACTGGGATCAAAGACAGTTTTCTATCAAGTGACTGTATTTCCTAATGTATGTGATGTTACTGATTTCTTCCATAATTACTGTATATGCAGTGCTTTTTTCTTCACAGATGCTGATGTAAGCAATTATAGAAAGCTGTGGGGACAATGTTGTTAAAACATGTTCCTTTCCTGTTATTGCGCCATAACCTCTGTCCTCAGTGGACAGAGCATAGGGATTACAGTGCTGCTCACTACTCTCTACTGCCTATTACTTTGAAATGGCTACAACTAGTTATATCTATACAGTTTACAGCTTGCACCTGTCCTGTGCTCTACCACCAATTCCTGGAATGTAACACGCGTGTCGTTAATTAGCTTAATATCTTAATTGAATTGAATAAGATCTAAAAGTTAGTGTTAAAATGTACTTTATATTTCAGACTGAGCTGTTATCTTATTTCAGGAGGAGAATAAATCTCTTTGCCAACATCTGCAGTAGCTGACTGTTCTAATGGCAGGTAGTGGCAGAAGCATATCAGTGTTGATTCTTTCTCACTTATTCTATCTGAGATGTACTGTAGGATCTGTGTAGTGGCTGTCGTCAGTTGTTATAAAGTAACTGCAGATTTCAGAACCAGAGTTGAGTCTATAAAATGTTAAAGTATGACTAATTTCTAAATAGCATCCCCTGCTGACCTCACTATTAGTGCATCCCTGACTGACCATTAGTGATGGGAATATTTATTTGAGGAAACATTTTTTAAGTTTCATTTGACATCTATACTGGTCCAGCTCTGAGGTTTCCTTAAAATACCAAAGTCAAAAGGGTGAAACAGTATGAATGCATGACATTCCGTTAAACAATACAGAGAAAATAAGTTTTAAAGATGTTACACCATGAAGAGTAAGCATGTTGAACAGATACGTTCCTTATATTCTGAAAAGCCAATACATTCTGAACAGTCGGTTCACCTCCTAGCAGAAGCATTGAGACACCTGCCATTTCAGAACAGATGTGAGCCTAACTTGTCTTTCTAGATTGTACATTTACATATAAACAGTAATTTCCACTGTTATTGTTCCCATATTCTGTTTTGTCCCTGATGTTCCTGTGATCCAGTCTGACCATTAAACTTGCATGTCCTGTTGCCAGCATTTTATGCATTAGCAAATTTCACCAACACGTACAGTTGTGTGATTATAGGTAAATCTGAATAGCCTGATAAAATGTACTAGAAGCTTTACATCCTGCTTTATCCTGGGTGAACTCTGTGAGTCAGTGTAGAGCAATTCTGTTATATTTAGCAAGAGGATGTTTAAGCCTCTGATCCTGTGGTAAATCTACAGTAGATGTTTGGGCGTTGACTATTCTAAGATGAAGTTTTTGGCACTGCTGTGATCATCTCTTATTTTCTGACGAAGACTTGCTGATCTGTGCTCCTACTGGAAAGTTTAGGCCAGTCCTGTACTGTTCTGATATTGTTCCTCTAAGCAGCATGCCAGCTTTTGTCTGTTTTCCCAATAATAAGGAATAATTATTGCAAAGCTTTTCAGGAATTCCTCTGGCCATGATTTATAGGTAACAGCTTATGTTCTTTTTCTAGGATTTTACAGTTGTTTCTAAAGCTTTAACAATGGCTCAAGAAAAAAAGACTTTTGATGCTGAGCAAAAGAAATGCCACAAATTCAGGTTACAATCGGGAAGACCACTATCTTTAATAGAGCAGGTGCATTCACATTTTGTTAAAAAGACAACATAAGTAAGTTCATTATTCTAACCAGAGGGTCTGCTATAACAGTCACAGTTTAATAGTGTGTTTGGCCCCTTTCGGAAGCAATGCAAGTCATATATCTGGATATATGCTTTGCAGCAGGTTACAGATGCAGACTTGTGGGAATTGCCACATACTCATCTCGCGGGGGGGAAAGGCATTGTTACACAAGCACAAGCATGAGCCCTCGTGTATGACAGCAGGTGAAGTCTTGGAGTAGTCATCTAGTGCCATGCAGTCTGATTGCCATCAATTACAACAAAAAGGGTTCTGTAGCACATAAACACTCCTGTCCACACCATCGCAGCTGGACCTCCCCAGTGATTGTTCTGTTAGACGCAACAGGTGAGGTATTGTTCTGTATGTCAGTGCCTTTCTCACTGGCATCCATCATGGAGGTCTACAAGAAAAAAAAACGGTTCAGAGGACTCCAATGCTGGCAAGTCTACCTGAGCTGTTGCTCACCCACTACCTCATTCTGTTGCATCAATGAACATTGTGAGTACTGGTCCCCTATATTGTCATCTGCTCTGCAATGACTGTTCAGTGTTGATAAAAGGCAGGGTTGTGGCCTTTCTTATGCAGTGGAGCGGACTGCAAAAATGATCAGGTCTTGGGAAATGGTGACTTGTGGTCTCCCAGATCGTGACCTGTCATTGTCTGGCTATATGGTTCAGGTTGGAAATTGCTGGCTGTGAACAGCCCAAATGGTGAGCAACAGTGTGTTGACAGAGTCTAACCTCCAGCATACAAATGCTACAAAGTTAACTTGACAAGCAGAACATTTTAGTTTATTTCTTTATTTTGCTTTCTTAATGTTATGAAGCCTGACAGTCAAGAAGTTAAACACACAATGAGGTAACTAATTGCAGAGCGTTAGTCAAATCCACTCAAATATATCGCAACCAATCATGAATAATCCGTTAACCAAAATAATGCTAAAAATATTTAATCTGTATCTAAAATCTGTATGCTTTATTTTTCTACAAACTTATATAGAAATTGCATTGAGTTTCTTTTGATTGTTTTCCAGTAGATAAAAATTGATTTTAAAAAACTGATTTTGAGCTGATCTTTTTTGAACTTGTATGCCTGTAAAATTCAGTTTTGTTACACTTGTGAACTGAAAAACATACAATAATAATTTTATCTGTTTTATGAGCTATGCACCATCATCAAACATAATATTACTAAATCATTAATACTCAGGATTACTCAAAAACATTGATAAAACCATCCTGCAGTAATTTGCATTTATTTTCTGATTGATTAAACCACAGAATAAGTGCAAACACATTTACAACAAACTACTGAATAATGTTGGTTACGGAAGTTGTATCCTTATAAATAGCAATGTTCTTGATGGTTGATGCTTGTTGCAATTTGTAAATGGCTATTTAGAATCTTAGTGCTTTATAAAATGTACTTTTGTGTACACGTTGCAGTGTTTTCCTTTTGTTTTTTTCTGTAAGAACTATGTAGAGCTGTCTCTTTTTCATTATTAAATCAACAGATAGCAGTTGGCCACTTACTTAATAGTCTCCCTGAAAATACATTTTCTTAAGTACATTATTTCAGCACGTAGTGCTGATTACTAATGAGGACCATAATGTACCTAAAGACAGACAGCAGTCTAAAACATGCAAGTAAATGTGTAACATTCTGGCTTGTCATTGGCTGAATTTTAAATAGAATCTCTCTAAAGCTAGAGATTATATCATCACTAGCAGCACTGTGTGCAGATGACAGCTTTGAAAATGAATTGCTGAGTTACTGTATGAATAAATACCTTGTCAATTTTATAGCACCCAGTCTTGAGCAAGATTGGAGACTCTGACTTTGATTATCCCAGTGGTGAACAGTTTAGCTACAGATTTGTCATTTCACTTACAGTGCCATGCTTTGGTCAACTGGCTTTTTTTAAATTCAAAGGGTAGCATCATGCAAAGAAAAAAAGCAGATTAATTCCTTTGAGTGGATCCTGGGAAAGTCGATTTGAGGAGCTGAAATTAATATGATTAAATTTAAAAAGTGCAATATACAATACAACCTGTATAATTAGTGAGATTATCAAAATATTCTAAAACTCTTAGAAGTATGCATATTTTCAGCCCTAATAATGAATTATACAGCACTAACCAATTAGCCTATTTGAAGTGAGTTTGATGAGGTGTGATTTATTTGTAGCTCACAACTGCAATTTGCACTTCCCCTTACCTCCTGGTTGTGAAAGATCAGAGTGTCTGCACATTAATGGTAAGGAGTGTATGCTTGTGAGTTCATGCCAGCAAAGGTGATGTATGCATAATATGCACACAGGTTTGCTAATAGTAATCGCAATGTAGTGATGCCATGGTCCACAGCCCTGTATTAACTGTGATTAGTATTTGTAAACCCCATCTTATCATTAGTGCATTCATCACCATCCATCAACCATTTCAAGACATCAGCATAATACAAACTAACGTGAAGCTCCCCATAGTTCGTTGGGTGGAGCAGGTTAATGAGGGAGCAAACACAAAAGGAACTTCAAGCTCTTTGACAATGGTAACATACTGTAATTGTGTGTTTGGTTCTTTGAGGCCCATTTTCTTTGATGGCTGTTATGGCAACTGGACCATTAATGTACTTGCATTAATTGTCTAATTGTACCTGTCCTCCCACAGTGTGTTAGAAGACTTCCTGCATGAATCAGAAATCACCAGTGTGCATGGGCCCACAGTCCTGCTGCATCTTAACCGGTTAAGCATTTGTGGAATTTGTTGTGTAAATGTTCATATCAGCCTCATACATCAGAAAATGGCTATAACTGATCTGGCAGTTGCTTTACAGATTTAATGTGTTTCATATGCAACATGTCTTCTACTAGTCTGGACCATTCTATTGTAATGATTGTGTTCAAATGCATGGTTGACAAAATGGTATTGATCACTTGAATAAAGGTGTCTGACTTAAATACATCATCCAACATGCATCTGTTGAACATGTGACATAATCACGTTGGCAAATGATGAATGTAATAGCTAAAACATAATAAGTAGATGCTTATTTTGACTCTGGTTGTTGCAACTCTATAGTATTCCATTGCATAATTTGCAAAAAAAGTTATCCACAAATTCTTGTGGTTTACTGCGCATGTCTTTACTCCTGTGATATTTTATTGACTTATGATATGGCTTGTCCTGGCTTGCCACAGAGCTTCACTTGCTTTCAGAGAAAAAAGAATAAACAGGCTCCTTCAAATCCTGAATAACAGGCTTGGTATGCAAGTCGCAAGGTCAAATTTACTAAGAAGAGAAGAAAATAAATCCCCTAAATAAGTATCTTAAGGTTCATAAGAGTAAATAAGTGGCATTGGTAAGATAACATAATGCAGTGGTTCTCAACTGGTGTGCTTTTAGACATTAATGGGTATGCATTGGAGTTTTGTAAGAGCTAAAAATGAGAAAAATAAAAGATGAATAAATTAGTTTATAAATATTTGCTGTATATCAGTTTTGTGGAGTTCCCAGGTGTTATGTTACACATTCAGTATGTAGACATCTGACAGGCATTGCTCTGTAGACAGTTCGTGTGGGAATTGCATGTGGTGCCAAATACTTTTTTCAAGTTTGATGCAAACACAGAGTGTTCGACAGCAGTTGAGAGAGAGCTCCTAGTTTTATACTGTCAACAATTCCTCAAGAGTAAGTCACAAACTCAGAATAACCATTGAAATAAGTTTTGTTTATATTATTAGTCTTGTGCTTGGGATGGTGACGTGAATGGGGAGGCAGTGGTGTGCCGCAATTTTTCAATATTTATGGAAGTGTGCTGTGAATAAGGATGAAAAACACTGACCAAGAGGCATTATCTAGTGTAGAATTTAAAGTGCCAGCCATTATTTTCTACTGTTTGTGAGCTCCTCCTGTTTACTATTATACAAACTTTCTAATGAGTAGTTTGTCAGTATGATGTTCCATTCTCTAGCAGTGTTTCTTTAATTAAATTTAAAGGCTTCCCTCATTATAGAACTTGTCCTTGTTCAGAGTTTTAGGTTTAAGGATTTTTGTTTTTCACACTGTGATATGCTGAAGAACAAGGGGCCTGTAGATGGATAGAAATTGGAATATGCATTAAATGACATGTTGTTTATACAAACAAGAAAAGATCAAATCTGTGACACTGTGAATGAATAATGGTTTGGACAGCTTGTGGTTGTTAAAATTGCATTTAGAGAGCTAAAGATATGCCTTCGAGGGCTGCACCTCTTTTATTAAGATTTCATTGAATTTATTAAGATACATTTTAAAAAATATTTTGCATTAGACGAAAATGCAAACATACAAATAGAAATGTTTTTTGGCTCCATTACAGGCTGATGGAAGGCAGTTTTAGGTTTGTGTCTATTTCCAGCTACACACAGCAAGTCCGTACTTGGCAGCCTAACAGTAACATAAGATTCTACCAGAAGTGCCAGTATCAGAAAGAAATGTATGGAGATTTCATCGACTCAAGCAGGTCTTTGTAAGATATGTGCAATTTCCCTCAGATCTGTATCTATTATGTGGTTATATAATATGATAACAAGGATGTATAATGAATGTTTTCTGACACTGAAAAATTCCAAATTGCAGTATAAGATGAAATAATACTAAAAAGAGGGGAATAAACTCACATCAGGACATTACATAGTCTTTTTTCCATTTTGTATGGACAAAATACTTTAAAACATGAACTGTAGGTTAATCAATTAAACATCTATGAAGTGAAACTCAAATAATAAACAACTTATAGCACTTTTTTTAGATCCAAATGTCCTTGAATAGCATAACTATATAAGAAACCATAAGAGGCCAGGCTGTTTTAGTTGTTTTAAATTGGTAGCCCTTTCACATTTACGTTTTCAGTGATGCCTAGAGCTGGTGCCAGATAAAATAATTGCTTTCCTTTCTCAGTTTAAAATAGTAAGGAAAGAAATCCTTAACAGGCCTTTTTTGATTCCAAAGAACAATGACATCAGCGAGTTGTTACTGTTCATTTGCTTCATCTACTCTGTAATGTTGCCAAGTGTACGTAAGCTCACTTTGTTCAATAAAAGGAGGTTTTTGCATGGACATTTGCAAATGATAATCTACTTTTAGCCTGGTCTTGTCATGTCTTATGTGATTCAATTGGAAAATTTGTGTTTGAACTCAGCTACTAAGGGTAATTCATTATTTTGCATAGATGTTAAAGTAGCTATTTACAAGCTATGTCAATTTTGGTAACAGACTGCACACCCATTTTCTCAAATGTATGTTTTAACCCAGGTGTCTCATAGTAAAGTGAGGTGGATCTAATATTCTGTTATTTTAGTCTGTGTAACACTTTCCTTACTGAAAAGCATAAAAATCTTTAAATGGATCATGAATTTCCCAAGTGTTTTTCTGTGCAATATTATATTGAAATCTACTTCTTTGTTTTCCAGGGCAATCCAACAAAATTGCAAAGGATGCAGCCAACCGGTGGACAGGTGGGTTCAGCAGCAAAATGTGTGCAATTATGAACTGTCTAGAGATAGTGCAGGATCTAGTAGAGAAAGGTCTTCTTTTAATGGTTGTGGTAGACTTTGTTTAGATTTGGCAGCTGTTTTGCCATTCATGTTTCAGTATCATCATAAGAGATGTTAAAAGAGTTACAGTGTATAGAGTGCTGTGCAAAAGTCTGAGACAAGACACAGTTGCAATACACGTGTATTAAGAACCTTAACACTTTACTTGGAACCGCTTCTAGTTTTGTCTACTGTTATAACATATTTAACACTTGTTAATAGAGCCTAGTTTAGGTGAAAAGAAACTAAGCTTGTCATTAACATTTCCTTAAGTTGCAGTCGTCAATCACATCTAATTTATTGTAAGGTGTTCTTCATTATTAAAAACTCTGCTCCACACAATCATAAATCTAAAAGGCTGTCAGTATTAACTATTAACTTAAAGCATACTTACTGAAATTAGTATAAGATCGCTACAAGATGGATTCTGTGTGAAGAAGTAAAAGCAGGAAATGAAAAGAGTAGAACAGTGTCTAGGATATTTTCAAACATGTCTGTAAACATATATACTATTTTGTAATAGACAGATACAGTATAATGGGAATAAAGGCGCAGAATTATGACATTTAAAAGAGCTTTTTTTTTCAGATCAATAAGTTAATTCAACAAAATAAGATATGATAGGTCATTATTTTTTATTTTTACCAGAGGTGCACATTTTACTTTTTTTAAAGTTAATTAAGTGAAGTTGCAAGATTTATGCTTGTACAGTAAAGACTACAACTTAAAAACCTGGTCACTTGTTATTTCATCTATAATGTCAAAAATAAGTGTGAAAATCTATTATTGCCATGAACAGGGTAACTTTAAATTTAATTCCAGTATAATGCCACGAGTCCTTGTAGCGGTGACAACACGTACTAGAGCCAGCTTAAAAATATTGTAAGATCCAGCTTCTCTGTTATTGTAGTAGAATTACAAAGACACTGCAATGTCACAATACAAATAGAAACATGTAGTATAAATCACGACTCCACCCTACATTAATCACTGTGCCAGTGTTCTCATCTTATCTATAGGTATCAGGTTACACTGGCAAAGAGGGAGGAGCACCCACTGCACTGACAAATACAGTACCATTATACTTGGATGTTTAAAATGGGATTTAAACCACTTAGTAAACACTGATGTTAAACTGCTTTATACCTTTCTCAAAATCAAAAGCAAAACATTTCACCTTTTATCTTCAAGTCAATGCAAGTTCAAAGCCTGGTGAGATATTTACACTGTATATGTAGCTATTTAATAAAGTTCTTAGGAGTTTCTGTATGTACAATTGGTGTGAACATGTTGCTGTGAATGAGCCCAATTGACAGTGGCCTTCATTCAGCAATCCCATAAGGTCATGTGCCAGTGTTCTCATCTTATCTATTGGCATCAGGTTCTGTTTCTATTTCAGGTTGTATTTCTCTAGCAGCTCTAAGTGATGTATTGAAAATGTTAAAAAGTGTCTTAAGTCTTTTCTCAATTTTCAAATGGCTGGTGAATGACTTAGAGTTTGGCCCTGCCTGTTTAGTGTTGCAGGATATGACTTTAAATCAGCCAAAAGAGAGAACACTGTTAAAGAAATCTGGGCTACATCCTAGATACAAGTGATTACAAATTTGCATGCACTACATGAACTAAAACAAGTTCATGTATGTATTTCTTTTAATGTCTTCTTCTTTTCAAAGAAGCAGTTACAAAGCTTAAGTATACATATATACATGTTCACGTTTAAGCACTAAATGGTCTATCTCCAGATTATTTTAAGGATGTATTGCATGAGTATAGCTCAGTTCTTAACTTCAGATCTGGTGATTCTGGCATTATTTCTCAGCTGAATATCATGCTCTCTACAGTGGACAATAGAGCCTTATATGTGGACAGCATCATGCCTGCAGTATTCATTGCCCAAATCCTTTAGAGACTCGGTGACTGATGTGTTCAGACCTCACTTAAAGGACTTTTCACTAAAGCTTCTGAAGTGTAATTTAGTTTTACTGTAAACTAGATCAATAAATGTAAAGTAAGTGCTGTATTTTTTCTTTCACTTCCTTTTCGTTATTTTTGTGTGTACCGTTGATTAAGTAGGTAATTGATTTAAGGATATAATTTAGCTGTTGAAGCCAGGGTGTCAGCCTGTACATCATGGCTAGTCATCTTGTTTCACACTTCCACCAACCTTTGTGTAAGTAAGTGTCCTGTTTTCAGTTTTAGATGCACTTCCATGTAGGTTCCACTTGTGTTCTCATTGTGTTTAGTGTTTGTTCTGAAGATGTCTGCTGGGTTGATTTTTTTCACTGCCCTTAAGGATTTTGAATACTCCTTTTGAAAAAGGCCCATTGCAATCTTCTCTGGTCCTGATTAGTAAGGTTTGACTTCAGCCTCTTAGTCTAGGACATTCCTTCTAGCCCAGGAATGTATCGGGTCACTCTTATTTTGACTGATGAGCAGAAGTGTCTTTATTGCATGTAGATTATCAAAATTGTACTTTTGACTCGTGCCATACAATTTTAATATAATGTTCTTCGAGTGTGGAATTTAAATTCTACATTTTGACTATATTGCTAATATAGCCTTTTTTTCTTTCGAACATCAGTTCGGATATGAATATGATGTCAGTTAAAACATCTACATCTTTCTCATCTATAGTATATTCAAGATCGCACCAGTGGTGTTTGTATGTGTAGTTTGCTTTCGAAACCTGAAAACAGCAATAGGCATTTCTTTACATTTAGTACCACCTGCTAAGTGTTTGCCAAGTTATGAATTTGGTCTGGATTTTCATTCGCATCTTCTACAGTGTTGGGTTATCCTTCTATCTTAGTAATATCTTTGGATGAGACTAATTTCCTCGCTATTTCAGAAATATATTTTATACAGTACTTCAAAAGAAATTAGTCTCCATGTAAAAAACATTCATATGTCTAATTTCTTACCTGTATGAAGCACCATTCTTCCCAAAGGATTACAAAGTATAGTACAGGAGTAGAACCACTTCATCCTCCACTGAACTGCATCACCCACCAGCTGCAGGAGCAGCATGAGGGTGTGTGTTGTCCAGCTGGAATTTTGTGACAGGAGAATTAAGTCACGGGAAGGACAGCAAGTATGGTACCAGAACTTGATCAGTAATCATGTTGCTGTAAGTGACATTCCTGGCCAGACCATCAAATTTGGACCTCCCAAGATCAGCCATTGATCTTGGCTGGAAATTTCTGGCAGCAAGTAAATGGCAAGCAACAGTGTGCTGACTTACAGTAGTTCAGACTCCAATGTACAGATGGAATAACGCTGGTGTTCTCTTGATAAGCAAGATATACTGTATTGTTTCTTTGCTGTGTTTTTCTTAATTTTCAAAAATCACCTCATCACATGTTCTTGATCAGCTCTTTCTGTAATGGTGTAATTTAGTACTTAAAGTCACTGAAGTAAGTTTTGATTTGTTAGTTAAAATGACATCAAAAACTATATCTGACATTTATATATTTTGTATTTATAAAAACATATATGCATGAGTGGTTTCTTTTAAGACCTAAAAAAAAATTGTAATGTACAAAAACTGGAGAAATGTCTGTTTTATTTAATAACCATAGCCAGTAACTAAAAACATGAGGCCCAAAGAGCCTTGTATTATTTTCTTTAGTTGGAGTATATACTTTACAAAGCACTCTGCAGAGCACTGTGTGCATTGTAAAGCTGACAATATTTTCTCTGAACCTGACTGACTAGTTTGTATGATGACATTATAGCCTAGGGCCAAGGTGTTGGTAGTGTTGAGCTTTTAGAAGTGCCTGTGTTCACATTCCAAATCTTATGTTACAGTATACAGGGTGATATACTGTACAGAGCTTTTAAATCACTTCTATGTACCTTATCTGAAGATGAGACTATAGTCATTGAATAACATCGTAATTGTGTTCCACTCTTGCAAGTGGCACCCTTACTGTGTTGTCATCTTTGAAATATTGACATATCTACTGTAGTATGGTTAATTGGTCAGTTGTTAATTTATTCCCTTGTTTACGCTTTTGTTGTGGCATAGTTTGTGGATAATTGTATTTAGCACTTGCAACTCATTGTAGGGTGCACTACTTCTGGATCGATGAGGCATTTATACTTTAATGGTGAAATGCATAAATCCTGATCACATGAATGAACCAACTCGCTCACTGCAATTTATAAAAGTAATATATAAGTATCCATTTTTTAATTTTATGTTTAATTAATGGTCAAATCCTATATGTTTTACAGAATGTATCTAGAACTTAATTATCGTACTTTTTATTGATCAGTGACTGAAAAGAAAAAAGTAATAATGATCATATTATGAAATACTGTAGCATACTATTTTCTTCATATGATATCTTCAGTTCCCGTGAATGTCTCCCTGAAATTGCTCTACAAGAGATGATGCTTATGGAGAAATGCATTTCACACCAACTTTTAACACAAAGTAAAACACTTTTTGCAAAAGTTTTTGAGATTCAAATGCACAAATGTGTAAGCAATTTTTATAAAGTACAGAAGTCTATAAATGTAACATTTCTTAAAGGACTCTTTTTGTTTTAAACCACAATCAGCTTTGTTTTGTGATTTTATTTTTTGAATTGAATTATATTGTTTTTTCATTATTAATAGAAGTCTTTATTTCAGTATTGATCTCCTCAGATTTTATTTTCTGTCTGAAAATGCAATCATCCTGTTGACCTGTGTTCTTTTCTCAGACAATGTCTTCTCTATCAAATCATGGGCCAAAAGGAAGTTTGGTTTTGAGGACAGATCCCTTGATAAAAACTTTGGAATCCCAGAAGACTTTGACTACATCGAATGATATTCATCTTCCTTTCCTGTTGTCCTTCTTCCAACATACTATTTTTTCTTGTATATATTTGTTCATTTAAAATGAAGGTTTAATAGTGTTTTTGTCCTTCAGATGGAAATATATATTTTATAAAGTAGAGATCTGTTTGCTTTTTTCTGTATGTGACAATATGATTTTACCTTTCATGTAATATCTCAAGGCGCTTTAGGATTTTGACAGAAAATGTTTGAAGCACATGAAAACACAATAGAACAGAATCAAAAGCTAGTGTGAAAAAGGGTTTTAAGGCAGGATTAAAAGTGGTGACTGACTTGGCAAGATCGAACATGGGCTGAAAGATCATTCCACAATCCTAGAGCAACAGAAAAAAAAAGTTTGGAAACTGAAAGAAGGCCAGAGTTCAAAGACCTCAACTAACTTTTAGGTGTTAAGGAGGTTACTGGTATAGTTGGGAAATACAGTAAACCATTTGTCCTCTTGAATTCTGTCCTGAATGTCACAGGGAGACAGTGCAAGGATAATAAAAGATGTTATTTTAGTTTTAGTTAAGATCCAAGCAGCTGTGGTTGGAACATATGGCAGGTTTTACGTATTTGGATACAAGCAAGTACTTCATTATAATCAAGCCTGGAGAACACAAAAACACGCATCAACTTTTTTATGTGTCAGATTGCAAGAATGTAAATGAGCAGGGTTCTGAACATCGAAAAAGACACCTATTGTATACTGCATGCACGAATTGGATAAAAATGACACAATATATATTCATCTCTGGAACTGGATCACTCATCTTTAATGAAGAGTTAAGGTAAGATATGGTAGAAGCAGCAGAATGAATATTGTCTGCTTATTTAGTTGAAAAGTCTTCCGCACCTGTTGGGCGGTTTTTGACCATGCATGACAATGACCCAAAACCCACAGACAGTACAAACATTTTATGCTGTCCAATCTCAGGATTTAAATCCAATTAAGCAAATATTTTACATGCTTAAAAACACCCCAAGACAAGAACTCTTAGTGGCTACAGCAAAGTATCTTAACTTGGCTGTAAACTACTCTTTACTTGTACAGTCTAAAATTTTCTTAATGTGTTTCAATACTTTCATTTTTTTAGAAATCAATGGGTAGAATGCAAAGTATGTTTGTGTTCTATTATCAGATGTATGTGTGAAACTATCCAAAAACATTATTTTGTACTAATTCATATTAATCTCATGATCACAGATATAAATTGCTTGTCAAGTAAAACATGGTTTTGACATTGCTGCACTAATACATTTGTTGGCTACAACATCTATAGATATTTTAAAAAATAGCAAGTAGGTGGAATTCCAAAATATTTGGAATTGGACCTGGTCTTATGCTAACCTTTGGCTCCCAAAGGATTCTGTGTTCAGGCTGACCTAGCTGCATGTAGGGTTTTGAGACACCTGTTCACAGGAAAACTGAGAGCCTGCTGGTGGTAATAGAGATTTTCAAACAGGTGGTATAGCTGTTGATGTCAGGGACTCACACTTGAGGATGATTCCTTTCTCTTGGCCTTAACTAGTCTTTGTACTCATACGAAGTATGTCTGCTTTCTGATACAGCACCAGCAGAATGTGTTTAAATTAGCCAAGAAAGCCTACTAAAGCTTCGAAGCTCACAATTAAGGATTTAATTTAGAATGTCTCCGAAGATAATACCTTCGGAAAGAGTCCTTTTCCTTTAGGATTCATCTTCTGTTAAGTGATACACATTCAGAGATTAAATGATTTCAGCTTGATTGTTATAAGTAAAGCCAGATGATCGATTGCTTAACTTGCAAATAACTTCTTAAATGTCAGGGCTTGCATTTTGTAATTGATTTAATATGATTTACCCCTATAGTGTTAATGTTCCCATTCATACCCTAAAAATGGCCATCATAATGTATAAGTAGAACAGGTTTAATCAAGGGCAGAACATTAGTCGAAGCATTCCTCTTCTACACAAAATTTCTTTAACCATTTTCATGAATGTTCTGTAGGTTCAGTTTTTCTTTCATTTTAACCAAACAATGATGATAAACAGCAGCACACATGGATTCCTTTAAGACAGATTAGGAAATCTAAATCTAAATGGTGAGATTGTCTTCCAAGGCACAGAAATTGTCTCATCATCTCAGTTTTTAAATTTAAGATTTTTCATGTTTTTTTCTGTGAAGGAATTCTGAGAAAGGTCTTAGCAAGTGTAAAATCACATGATGTTCCAAGTTTAGTTCTTTTAAAACTAACTAGACTAAAAAGAGCCCGATTTCTGTTTACTTTAAGATGTTGTGCAATACTTTTGAGACTCATCTTAAGTGAATTCATATGCCTTGAGTTGCAAATTAGTTGGAGAACAGCCAGCCTGTGCTAAATGTATTGCCTTCAATTTCTCCTGGCACTTGAAAGCATAACATGGATTTTAGGAATACAAAGACAGAGAAAAGAATAAAGCCAACATCCAGATATGGTGTTTTCAAATGCTTCAAAACATCTTGACAGCCCTCTGTTGAATGTGAGCCAACTGATCATTGCCACAGCTTTAGACCAAAAACCTTTTTTTCTACTCAAGACTTGCAATATAAAACAGAATTGAACTAAGCTGCACATCTGGTAAAAGGTTTTAGTGAAGACAGGGAAAGGGGCTGTCCTAAAGTCCAGAGATCGATTGAATTGAATTTGATCAGTTTGGATCCAGGCCATGCCATTTGTCTTCTCTGGACAGAGGTTGCAAGCACAGCTGGGAATGGGTGGAGTGGCAGCTGGGCAGTTGGATCATGAGCTGGTAACTTGTCATTGTCGGATTGCCTATATGATTCTATTATGTGGCTGGGAGATGTCAAATGTAGCTGTGCCTATGCTGCAGGTAATGTGAAACCTGTGTTTGGAGGCCTTGTGTATGTTTCTTATTCTAAAACGTAGAACAAATTGCCCAGTTTGACTGAGGGGGTGCCTCAATGTTTTATAAAGAGGCATGCAGTTACATTTGGTGAGGTGCAAAAAGGACAGTAGGTAGTACCTGAATGAATAAAATACATATATCAATAAAGATATGAATAAAGACTGGCATCACTGCTCATGTAGCCATAGTTGCTGGAAAACAAACAGTAGACTCAAGGTTTATTCACTTTGTTTAAACTCAAATTCCTTTTTTGATCAGACATGAAGGGATTAGTATTCTTTTGCTGTATTAGAAAGGTTAAGTCAGTTTAAACATAAACTGGGTCTCTCAGAACATCAAGGGCTAAATGGAAAATATCCAAAGTCCTAAATATCACTGTTAAGGCCTATCATCTTGATTTATATGCTGGAATCAATATAACAGACTGGCAAAGGTTCTGTTTTTGTGCAAAGTCAATGCAATGCTACTTCTCTTTTGTATAGCACCCTTAACACTACAGCCAAAAATTCCAAAGTGCTTACACAATTTGTCAACCCAGCAATGCCACCATATGTGTGAGCAAGAAACCTGTTCGAACAGCTAGCTTTCACTTTTCATATATCCTGCTAATTGCAACTATAAGCTTTTCTCAGTGTTCCCACAATGAGACTAAACCAGTCATTTACTATGAAGTACTGGGTACATTATTCATTACTAAAATAGTGGCATTTAAGCTACACTTAATATACTAATGTAACATAATGTAATAATTTAATGTAACATAACTGTTGTTCTATCATGTGAATATAATGTAGACTTTAAAGACACAACACCATTTCCAACTGCCTACTGCTTTCTTAAGAGATGATGGTCACCCTGTAACTCACAACTGGCAACTCACTGAAGCTTAGCAGGTGTGAGCCTGGTCAGTACCTGGATGGGAGGAAAGCTAAGGTTACTGCTGAAAGCGGTATTAGAGGGTCACCCTGCAGTTTGTGTGGGTCCTAATGCCCCAGCATAGTGATGGGGACACTATACTGTAAAAAGGTTCCGTCTTTTGGATGAGACGTAAAACCAAGGTCATGACTCGCTGTGGTCATTAAAAACCCCAGGGTGTTTCTTAAAAAGAGAAAGGGTGTTACCCCAGTGTCCTGGCCAAATTTTCCTCTGACCTTTACCAATCATGGCCTCCTAATAATCCCCATCTCTGAATTGGCTTCGTCACTCTATTCTCCTCCCCACTGATAGCTGGTGTGTGGTGAGCGTACTGGCGCACTATGGCTGCTGTCGCATCATCCAGGTGGGGCTGCACATTGGTGATGAAAGTGAGTCTCTGTTACCTGTAAAGGCATTTGAGTGGAGTGTCCAGAAAAGCGCTATATAAGTGTTAGTTTAATTATTATTAAATCTAATATTTTTTCCAGAACTCCTAAAAATACCAGAGTGAACCCTGTGGTTTGGAGATTCCCCATTCAATCCAGAATGCCCCTAGGTGACCATGGTCAAGTTTCTAGAGGGAACCACCAGGGCAGCTGGATTGCAGA
Organism: Atractosteus spatula; assembly: GCF_055471065.1. NCBI lineage: Eukaryota > Metazoa > Chordata > Actinopteri > Semionotiformes > Lepisosteidae > Atractosteus > Atractosteus spatula. The sequence goes on from NC_142706.1 coordinate 54,705,933, forward strand.
CAATTGGGAGATCCTCAGTGTGCTTAACATCATTACATTGGAGTGGAGTACCTTCTCAATTACGGATTTGTAGAGGAGTTTGACTGTCCTAAACCTGAAATGACTGTCTATGATTTACAAATATGGCTCTGTGTTTCGGTCACTAAGGACAGAGGCTCATCCTTTTAAATTTTATAGCCCAAAACGTAGCCCAGTAATATCTGATTGGTGTATTTTACCATGAGTTTAGGAACATGCATGATAATAGCAATGCATAACATCTCACTATATACTCAGAACATGATTTCATTGTTTTTTTCTATGCTTAGGCGTGGACAACTGTACAAACAGCTCACTTGGTTTAAATATTTTGGTTAAATAATCAGGAAGACCAACAACCGCGTGTTTAAGTATTTATGTATTATTCACAACAACTTCACTCTATGCTTACACCACTAGAGCCAAAGGAAAAAGGCTTTTGATCAGTCCCTTCAGTAATGGGAAAACACTAGACCTTCGTTTTCTTTCTACATCTGTGTAAATGAACCTCATTGAACAGGCTCTACTTGGCACTACCATCCCTGCTCGTAGTTTTCATGTATGATTCAGTCTTTGCTGTACAGTATATACAGTGGTATACAGTTATGTTTATATGGTAATGTAGTTATGCTTCTTGTTGCTTTATTTATAATGGTATAATTATAATACCATAAAAAACAATGCAATGATGCTTTTTTTAAATAAAATCACAAAAAACCTTTGTGATGGCACCTATATACTATTCCAGTCATAAAAAGAAGTACTGTGTTATGTGAATAACAGAAAAACAACTCTTTAAAAGAAACCTTTTGTGTTATTTGTTAGCTATGAATCTGTAAATGACCTATGCTTACTTGTATTATGCAAACATTATTTATTAGAAATCTTGTTTTCATGTTGTTTACCATACTTTTAGAGTAGTAAACCTGAATGAGTTCCCTGTCTAATGCTATATATTACTGGGAATCGGGGGTCTTTAAAATGGCTATAAAAGTGACACTTATTTTAGACAGGGGCTTGAGTCTCAACCTGAGGCTCCAGTGTGTCTGGGGTCACTGGATAAAGGGGGTATTAAAGTTTTTACATATTGCAAGAGGTACCTAGCTAGCAAGAACAGCTTAGATTAGTTTATGAAAGCAGTGTTATTTACTATGAGAAAGATATATGTTTCCTTCAGAGTCCATTAGTCTGATCAAGCATACAAATGTACTCATTAAATCTGGGAAAGTTTAGTGCTGAAATCTGAAAACTAAATTCTATTGTACATTTCTGTAAATATGAGCAGTTTTTGTATGTCTACATTAGTGAGAAATAAATATTTATCTTTCAAACTATCACCTGTTTAATTTTCCACTGCCAAATTGCACACAGAAAAACATATGACCTCACTTGGTACTATCTCAGAATTGGGGTGTGATATTATTTATTTTTTTATATTTTTGCCTGTGCTGGTGTCAGGACTGACTTAATTACTTTTAGATGTCTAACCTTAACTACCTCTGTTTGACCATAACACCCCGTAATTCTTTTACAATAAAATAAAACAATAGAAATCTTACCTCAGCACTAAATCTTGCCTGTGGCTGTTGACAGGGTGATTCATGAATTGCGCAACACTGGCTCAGTTTGCATGCAGTTCAGAAGCTGCAGCATTTCTTGCCATTTCATTTACAATGACATGTAGTTCACACCTATCATGCCAGAGAGGATGTGGCAAAACATGTGCACCACATCCAAAACAAAGGTGTGTACAACCCTTTCTCAAACTAAAAGATGCTCAAAGTGACTAAAACCCATTTGTTTTTTGGCAGGACAGCAGAAATAAATCTGTACCATACCTGTATATTCACAAGACCTCAACATTTAAGACCAAAATGGTGGCAAAGAATAGCTCATCTACTGTAAGCAGTAAAGATCGTACCAGTACTTATACTGTATATCAAGTACTGGGTGAGCAATTTGACGCTCTCATCATTTACTGCATGTTTGCTTGAATTTGCTGATAATAGATCCAACAACCTTCAATTTAAAAGGTAGTTGATTGATTAAATTTAAAAATACTTCCAGATTACAGACATTTGATTTAGTGTATACGTGGAACAGCCATTCATACTTTGCAAGACTGGGATTTTGATAAATATGTTAATTGGTTTCATTAAGTCATAAATCAAACCTGTGATCCTAGACCACAGCCTGTGGTCTGCTGACTTTACTTTAGCCACTGTAGAACTTGACTGAGAACTACTGTAACACTTTCAGACTGCTATAACACATTTCTTATAAAAAGAAGAGCAAAGCGGGAACTTCCAGCCTGGTGAGATGTCAGCTGTTTTGGCTCTGACAAGGGTATGCAAAACTGTTATTGATAAATGTAGTACAAGCAGGAACCCTCTTGAGGACTGATGTTAGGTACGTACATTGTGAAATATACTTTAGGCCAAAGCTGTCTACATACTGTATGCCTACCGAGCTGTCCTTGGGTGAGGTTGCAATTAGTCAGGCAGGTCTGTGACAAGAACTTTATAAGAAAAGTTACAAACAAGGGGAGGCCACTCAGTGTATCTAGTTTTCTTGGCTCTCAGCAAAAGCATGACTCCTGCTACTTTTATGTTTATGCCAAGCAGAACAAAATGCCATGATCTTCAGGTTTTTCCTGTTTTGCTATTAAAAACAAGATTTCTATCATTTGGTTTCTCAGGACTACATGTACAGTACGGTATATTTATTTTAGTACGTTTTCAAAAAAGAGTTTTTTAGCGGTGGATGTCTTTCTTTTAAGAATTGATCATAGATATATTTATCATTTAAATTTGTTACCAAAACAAATTGTAAGTAATCACTAGATAGGCATTTGGTATTTGATTAAAAAACAATGATAAAGACACTGTATGCCCTAGCCTGATATTTTTGAGCCCCTCCATGACGTGTAACATCACTGACAGTTACATCGCTGTTACTGTGAAAATCAGTTTTTATCAGTATGCGTCTCTGTGGAATACACAGATATATTTGGTTATTTCTTGAATTTATTTGAATCTTTTACTACACCTGTACATGTATCTTCCATTCACAGTTCTTTGAAAGTTAGTTTGAAAGAATTCACTAATTAGTTTAGTTTGAAACTAATTCACCAGATACCTTCCAGTTTACTTTGCTTTACTAAGGTGTAATTGAATCCAGCAAGTTGTCCTGGTTGTGATTGGTTTGCATTCTGTCAGTTAGGAACTCCTGATTTTCAACAACCATTATCAAGGAAAATAGAATCGCCATCATGCACAGATGAAGCACAACAAATGTCATCTTGATGCATTTGGACATGGTGGAAATAACTTTGCCCCAAGAATCAGGTTTTGACAAGTTTCTGTCAACCACCCTTAGTGAAGGTTGTGCTATAGCATAGCTATAATAACAGCTCTCACAAAACGTGCTCCTGCTTCCATGTCTCTGTTGTCAACACAAAGCAGAGCTGTAAGTGCTCTGAAGTGTGATTAGGCAGACAAACCTGGTATTAGCATTGCCCCTCCCTTTAAATGTTACCAATGTGCTGTTGACTTTCTCCTCATTTTCGAGGCTAGGGGTAAATATTTCTGTATTTTTGTAAAGAGCCACAGCTAAATACCTACTCTGTTCAAGTCACACCTCCTAATGAGTTAGAGACTTTATTGAATCTGAGTCAATTGACTGCAGTTTTAGGTATTATGTAACAAGTTGTGCAGTCCACAGCAGAGTCGATCGAATTTGCTGCTCTTGCCTGGGATGCACACTTGGTTGCAGATTCCTGTGTTCTGTGTATTTATACAGTTCAATGTGAAAAGCTTTTTTTCCCCATCTCTTCACATTTTCCTCAATTTAGTTCTACCCAGAAGCAATTAAAAAAGAGATATATTAGTAAAGAATACCATTTTAGCTTCTTACACAACCAAGCATTTGAGATCTTTCAGGTATAGTACAGAAATTATTCAATTATTATCTCTGAAATAGCTCTTCTTTATCTACCATATGATACTCAATTCTGATAATAATCTGTTTTGGGAGATGGTGTAGCTGTTGTGAAACTGGACTGTAATTTCTAAATGAAAACAAATTTGTGCATTTAAGCTGCTACTGTTTTTGTGTTCACATGATCTGTATTAAAGTTATTAGAATCAGTCAGGAGAATGTATCATTAAGATGTCTCAGTGTGACAGGGCAGTGTGCAGTCATTTAACAGAATTTGCAAGCAAAACAAACATACTTTTAATCACTTGACATTTATAGTAGAGAACGATCCTATGAAATAATGTTTAACAGAAATGCCAAAAGTGCTTATCTGTTGATCAGGGTCATACAGTATGTTTCTATATAAAACATGTGCATGTTTGAGCTGGGAATGTAGTGGTAGAGCATTCTGGATCTCACAAGATTATAACAAGCTCACAATATTGATTAGGCAGGTATTGTAATTGGCTTTAAATTGAATATGAACACAAACTTATGTAACTACAGTGATGGTAACAAGATACTGTAGATAACTCCTCCGGTATTGTCATGAGTGTTTGACTGCATGTCATGCTGCGTGGAGTTTAGAACCAAAGTTTGGGAGGGATAGCCAAGTTCAATCAACCTCAGCTATCTGTAATTTGTAATCAATCATAACATCATCTCCTCACTTAAACATTATATACAGTATATTATACATGATACCATTCTCTTCCTTGTATTTGTCTTTTGCATCCCTCCTCTGTCCTATCTCCGCCTCTGCGGCTGGCCCTTGGTCGCACCTTACTCTGCATGGGGGTTCTAGCCTCCTTGTCCTATGACCAGGAGGTTAACCTTCAGCCAAGTGTAATTTAAAGTAGTCAAAAAAATTTTAACACGACCAGTTCTTGGCTGTTTTCATTCCTAGTGAATTGTTATGAATTTGTGTCTCTTAAACTTCCTGATTTAAAAAAACAACAACTTTGAAATGTGAATTGAGTAGTGTTGTTCATCTCCTTCTCTTCTGCGTCTTCCAGAATCCCTGGGCTCTTCCTGACTCTGAAAGAGATCAATACTTTTCCTTATGCCTTATAACACAGTGGTACTAAATCGTTTTCAGTTTTTTGTCCCTGCTTTGCTTATTAAAGACACACGTCAGTATTTTGGAATACTCTTGTACTTAAAATACTTCCACAATACATAATACAAATAATTTAGAATTATTTGAAGAGTTATAACTTTTATTTATTTTCTCTGTGCTTTATAAACAGACGTTCCTGATACAGACCTGGGAAAATAACATGCCAAAGAAGAAAGTAAATGAGGAGCCACTTACAGTAACTCATTGTTATATCATTGACAACCCAAGTGGGCCCGCATCACTAATATTTTTTGCAAAACCTACTTAATTTTTAGCCGTAATTTAAAATGTGCTAAATTCTTAAATTTCCATACCCGCTCCATACATTAATACATTAAGGGGACACATTTCTTGCTAAAAATGTAGTCGGAAGCAAAAGAATGGAAGGTGTCATTACTACTTTTTTGAAGTCAACGCTATTTAAATTTAGATGAAAAAGCTAAACTTAGCGTCAGTTTAACATTGAATTTGAAGGGATTATTTATAGCCATCTTTCTAGGTGAAACCAAAAGATAAGAAAAGGAAACGGTTTTCTCAAGGCGGTTTTTAAACAAAGAGACAAAGAACTGTGTAAGCAGTGTACGTTTCCATGCGACTCCAACTGACTGCTGCCGCGGTCGTTCAGAAAGGCCATGTGTTCAATTTGTCTCATTGCGTGTAGTTTCTGGACGGTACTCTTTATAGAGGTTCTACCATTCTCGCAATAAATCTATATCTCACTGGAGAGTCTCTGCTTTGTCTATACGGATGCACACTTTCAGGGAACCTCACTGCTAAGCTTTCGTCAGCACCGACGAGTCCGCACAGTGCGAGAGAGGGCGAGGAAAGAGAGGGAGGGTGTGTGAGAGACGAGGAGGGAGGGGGCCGAGAAAGCAGAACACAGCGAGGCTGGCTGCAGACAGAGCAGCATGGCGGGGCTGAGGGACTTCTATCAAGGCAGCCACTGCCACAGGAAAACATGGATAAATCTTGTATTTGGAGTGCTACAGCTGCTTTCGCCCTGCATTCGCCAAGGAGGGGCTCAGCTACAAGGTTGGGGAGATCAGCTTCGTTTTAAAAAAGCTCGTCCGCGGTTAACGCTAACGAGAAAAGAGCGGATTGCCAACCCCGTCGATTTGACAAACCAGTGTATCTGAAGACAGAAGTCGTTTTGCGAAGAGGAGAATGTTTCAGTTACCTCTTCTTGGGATGTTGTTTTCTATAAATATTTAATATTTCATACCGTTCATTGTTTTCCAGTTGATCCTGTTTTGATTTCGAAGTTACCAGGCATTTTACCGTCTTCCTTTTGAACAAATTGGTATTGTTCGCAGCGTAGTTTCCTGTGTTGATAAATCATCTGTAGAAACGTTTTTTTTTTCTGTGCAACAGACCATTAATATTAGGTTTTAGGGCAAATGCATACGAATATTTAAAGGGTCCAAAAAAAGTTGGAGTGCTATTTTGAAGGCATTCTTTTAGTGAAGCGTTTTAAAATTTATTGATGAAGAGAACCATTTTTTTCCGTATGTAAAGGTTCTCTTTTTTTATCCTGAAAAGCAAAACTAAGGTTGAATATTAACTATATGACCATATTAGAACACACACACGCTTGCCCAGCCGACTGTAAGAGACATAACCAAAAGGTTTCTCTTTTACAGGGCTTACTTCCTGATTCTTTATTTTCCCCTTTGCTGGGTTTCATGTTTTTACGCTGCGAATTCTTTTTGTTTTCTCAACCAAGCTCTTGCTCAGATGTCCAGCGTGGTGGAGGTCTGGCAGGCAGATGAAGAGCTCTTAGTCTCCACACAGGTGAGAGAACCTAACTACAACTTTTTCAACTTTGCTTTCTTGCTGTTACCTGTAATTACTTGAGTGCCGAATTGTTTGCAAGGAAAGCCCCACGCAAAACCCATGGTTGCGTGGTTCACTCTCGAAATCTGTGGTAGCATGTGAATTCAGATGGTGCTCTGAATCTTTGACCTCCTAGCATCGTGCATTTAATTTTCGTCAGGTTTGAGTCGTTGCTAGTAGGTACCTAGTATACAGTGGTTCTAAGTAACAGTATTACTGTTTTTTGGTCTGTGATCACTGCTTGCTACACGTGGGGCTTTGATGATTGGAAGAAGAACCGGCGGGAAGAGTTCACAGGGGCTCAGTCACCGTGCACCTTAAATATTGGCCATGTGGCCTGGTCTAGCAAGTTGCTGTTAGTTGGCATTAAAATACGATGGACTGTGCAAGGTTAATGTTGGGCTGTCTTGGAGCGGATGTTAACAGATACGCAGTAGTTGCGGGCCATATATTGTCCAGACCCGGGTCTATAGGCAAATTATAACCAGTCACACGGGTTGGGTTTTTGAAGTTAGTTTTTGGATGACAGTGCACAGCACTCGTGGGAAGCTGTTTTGTAGTCTGGTATTTTCCAGTACATTTGACTTGATTGAGTTGACACGCAGCTTGTGCAATTTTAGTTTTTGGGCAGTAACAATTTTATCATAAAGGTTTGTTTGAGTGTAAAAGTGGTTAGAAATTTAAACCACCTGAATGTGTCTGGATTTTATTAAACAACCAATAATACCCAAGACAGAGGTACAATACATTACACAATGGTGTTGAATTAAGTGTTTGTGAAAATGTTCAGTGCAAGACATGCTAATGGATGATATTCTTTATTAGGTTCAGGTGTTTTTTTTTTCTCAGAGCATCACATGTATATCACATTTCTATCTTTAAAGTTTTGATGCTTTTAATTTTTAGTTTGAAGCAGTTATTCCTCAAGATTTATAAACTCAGTTTGTGATTGGGGATTTAAAATTGTTTACCTTTGTAATCCCAAACCACGCAGTATTCTGAGTGTTGTACTGCAAAATCTTTCCAGGCCGTTCTTCAGATTTTTCAATGGCACAAAAAAATGAAGCTTGTGGAACCTTTTATACAAGGAGTTTTGGCATAGTTCTTGGCATTAATATCTTATGCCTTGCCTCCTTAATCAGGGTTTTCAAGATCATGTGTATTGAAAAGAAATAACAAAAGTTTTGTCTTGAAGGCAGCACTACATCTTTGTTAAACAGTTATGTTTAACTCAGGATTAAATGAAGGAATGAAATAAAAAAGGCTGTGTATTGTTGGCAGTGTTAGAGAAACATGGAACTGTGAACTCAATGTTTTGTTAGTTACAGCCAGTAAAGCTGAAAAGCATGGATTTTCATGTGTGGGGATGTCCAGTTACTTGAAAATACAGATGCTGTGTCTGTCATTGTGTTAGTAATGCAATAGTGTCTTGATGCATGAAACATTTCTGTGCTAAAAAGACTCTTAAAAAGAATATGCAGTGAAAAGTTCCTAATGTTCCTAATGTGTGCAACGGGCTATTTTAAACATGACATACCTTGAACAGGGTTAGGCAGTTATAATCCACAATATCTTTGAGTGCCCCCTTATTTGTGTCGATTTTGATCATTTGCATACCCGAACACAACACAACAGTTTGTGTTCTAGTGTTTCTTTTTAGAGAGATTGACAGTGGTTTCCCTGAAGGAGCTTGCAAAGTGTGCCACATGCAGGATAGTTAATGAAAATGTGAGGCTGTGTATGTAGTCACGACAGATTAGGTAATAATGCAGTAAGTGAAAGGAAAAGTATTAAACTCTTAACAGAATCTCATAGCTGTTACATCTTGTAACGTTAAATTCCTAGGAGCTATTTTCAAGATGACGAGAAGCTCACTTAAAATGATTATTCCCCATTTAATTATTAAATGGTTTTTAAAACTAAAAGAGGCAAACACGAAAATAGCAGTCCAATCTTAATGATCATTATAATTATGATGTCACTTCATCTTGAACGGATATCTACTCTCTAGGTGTTGATTTAATTCCAGTTGACTTAGTTAACATTTTCAGTGGATTTTAAAGTCTTTTTAAAGGGCAACACATTTAATATCAAATGTGATTTTTATGTGGTAATCAGATATATATATATAGCACATCTAAGTTACATTCCTGCATCCAAAAAGGGTATTAAACATGTTGGAACGCTGAAGGACATTTGGTTAAAATGAGACACAAAGTGGTTGGAATTCACCTGCTGTTAGTATTGGGCAATTATACATCTCAGTAGTGTTATTGTCTGATAATATTGACAGGGGCAGTGGGAGTCAGATTAGTTGGTTTTACAGAAGGATGTTAAGCTAAAGTGGCAACAGCATTTCTGGCTTTGTCAAGCACGTTTCCTGAAAAAGAGGCTTTATTCTTGAGCACATATCTTCCACCTTCAAACCACTTACAATATCCCACAGAATAGGCACTTTGAAACACTTGGATGTTAGATATGTATTGTTTTGAAAGATAGAAACTGTGTTCTTATAACTTTTCATTGCATCATTGTTTTTGTAATTTGGATAGTTTGTAAGTCAGGTAATTCATGAAAAGATATGAGAAGCACAATATCTAGAAATACCTTTTGTGTACACACTCCGTCTGCTCACAGACTTATGTAAATAAAGATGTTTTGATGTTGGCAGTGTCATTTTTCCATGCCTAGTAGTTGTAGGCTTGTGTGTCTGTATTTGGACTTGTGCTGCAGTTCATTGTGGATTTAATTCATGGTTAAGTCTGCATCTGTACTGGAGCTGTAAATCTATTTGTGTGGTACAGCAATGTTTTATTGTAAACCCTTTACTATATAGCTTCATACTGTACATCAGCCATTTTATTGTTAAACAAGTACTGAAACATTATGTTTTGTTAATATCCAGTGTATACTGCACTGGTAATCATTACTCCTTAATTTTTAAATATTAGTAAATGATTGTGGTAAATATTCTGAACAGTTGTAATATTTAATTAAATATCAGCATGTGCATATGCTGTGTTTTTCATTCTTTCCCTAGGTTAGAATCTTTAATAGGATGCTGCATCATGGGCTTAAATGTGACATTTTGTTGTTTGCTACACATAACTGGAGTTTTTTAATTCTTTGAGTTTCAGTGCCCTTGGATTTTTAATTCATTCTGCATCCATGTTTTTTTCAGGCTGAAGGAGAGCACAGCCCGGAAGGACTTCCACAGCAAGAGAGGTGAGGCCGTTCAGAAGTCTTTGCATTGTCTGCTGGTGGCAGTAGCAGGAAAGAGAAAAAGCAGTAACTTCTTTTTTTTGTGATGGAGTGAGGCATGGAAGGTTATACAGCCCAGGTCTGCATTCCTGACTGCTAAGTTTAGAACTGCGTGAAAGAGAATAGTCACCAGGGATCTCTGACGTGCTTGTGGTGCTTTACACTCAAGAGCCGAACATTTAGAGTCAAGTCAGAAAACGGAATATTTAAGCATAACTTATTTTATCTCAAGCGTGTGCCTCTTGGAGTTGTGCATGTATATGTGAGATTTATTTCTGTTCAAAACAACCTGTTGCTCTGTAAACAAGCAGGTTTTGCCATGCTAAGGGCAAATTGATATGCTGATAGTTTTTCTTTGTTTGTTTCTGGTCAGTTCTAGCAAGAAAAGGTGAAATAAGAACATTCTATTTGTCAAAAAGCCAAGCAGGAAATAAGAAATCAACACATGCAGCCAGCATTTCATTGAATTAAAATAGGTTTAGATGTAGAGTCTCAGTTCATACATAGCTTTCTACCAGGGTGCTTGCAATAGATACAAGTGAGCTTTTGAGAAACAGCAGTGTAATTAAAAGGTGATCATGCTCCACGATGTCCTTGATCAACACGAGAAAGGATAACTGCAAGTTGTAGTGGCAAAACAGGAGCAAAAACTTATACTATAGTAGTAAAATGACTCGGTATGAAGCAGGCTGTCATTAAACTGGACTTGTGTTTTGTGGGCCGTCTATCAGTCACTTACCTTCTGGTGCTAAGGTTATCAGCATCTTAACTTGATGCTGTCAGTCTCTGTGTGTAAGGCTGTTGCCCTCTCAATATGAGGTCATAGCTGCTGGAGACTCCAGCTTTTTAGGAATGCGTGGCTGCTGCTTGACATATGAAATTGGTTCTGCGACTGTACTTCTGTTTTCTTTCATGTTCCAAGAGTTAGGGTAAAACCTTAAGTATGCTGTAATTAAAGTCATCTGACTTTTGTCTAAAAACAAAATATTAAGATTTGAGCAATTTCCAACAGCTCCATGTTGCTCTAGTGAATTGACATGTAGAAAAACAAATAAGCAGAAAGGATGTTTTGTTCCACCCCATCAAGATTAGTAGTTGTTGGTAATTTTGAAGTTCCCTGTAGTGACTTCTACTGTAACTGACATGATTGCAAATTCTTTAGTAGGCCTTAGTTTCAAGGTAACAATGCTGTTTGGATAAGAGCGAATTAGTTTGTCACACGACATGGTTCCCACCCTGCTATCTTCTCAATACAGGACCCTGGTGTTCACTACTTTTCACAATTTGTTCAACTAATAGATAGGTTGCACTAGAGTTGAAAGAGTCACAGTCTTGTGTGGTATATTATCAGCACAGTGCAGGACTCCTCATGTTATGTTAGATCAGGTGAATACACCTAAATAATCTTTTATGAAAAGTTTAAAAAAAAAACTAAAACAAAACATTCTTTTGGAAAAGTGAAATAGTTTAGTTTAGTGGTTTGAAATGGTGGAGTAAACAAGTTATTTATTCTTTAAACTTTAAAGTATCATTGTGGGATTAAAGCCATAACTAGTTAAAGCAGAGAATATGTGCAAATATGTGTAGAATATGTGTAGTTGATGTTTTGTAATTGTATTGAGTCTTGGTAATTATATTATCTAATAAAGGTGCATTTTGACAGAAGCCTGCAGTACCAGATGTCTTCGTCATCATATTCTTATTTTTCAGGTAGCTTAGGTACTAGAAAGCTGAAGCATCTGGGAGTAAAGTAATTGATAGTTTTCACATGCAAACTAATTATTATATTATGTGATTTTGAAAGCACATTTGGTGGTTTACATAGGAGTCAGGTTACATATTTAATTTATTTGGCTGCTTTTGCATATTCCCCTGGTTTCTTCTGTGGCAGGCATCTACAATATTACTGTTAGTATTCAGCTGAAGAGCAGTCAACAAAGCAGTAGAATGGAAAATGGATCAACTTCAGTATTAGAAATGCTGATTGCTTTTCTTGCACATGGGAAAGTATTTTGCAGTGGTCTCAAATAAATCTCCATTTGAGTGGTCCTAAAATGTATAGAACTGTGCAGGTGGATCCATGTAAAATATGCAACATTTTAAACAAAATTATACAGTTAAGGTATTTGAAATGGATAAAACCAAAGAGCTTTTATGTAATGGCTTTATAAAGCCACTCCTCTTTCTCCTTTTTAAAAGTTAAATGATTGAAATATGGTTCTAGGAAAGGTGTAATTTGCTCAGCTTGCAGCATGTTAGAATGAACGTGTCATATCTTCAAGAATGTGGTGATTGCGGACAGGTGAACATGGGTGATCAGAATATTTTAAGATTTTAATTTTGTATTTTTGTAACGACGTGTTCTCTAGCATAAAGACTAAATTATGGTTGGGTATTATCAAAAAATAAATACACGCTTGTGAAAAAGACTCTACAAACCTTCCCTCAGCCAGCTGCCAAAACCACAATAACAGATCTGTGGCATCAGTGATAATACTAGTCGTATGTTTGGTGGATTTATTATTCTTTAAGTGTACCTGTGTATCTAGTAATTGTTCAAATGAGATACATGCATCAGGATTTTTGTGAATTTACTCTAGTTAAAAAAAGTATCCTTAAAGCATTTCTGCAGTGTAGTATTTTACAGCAAAACTGTGCAAATTGCAAATAGTTACAAATGAGAGAAGAACATTCAGCCCTATCTACCTTGTTTTTTTCAGTAGTTAATTTATCCAAGGTTCTCGTCTAGTTTCTTGAAGAAGAAAATAGTTTTTGATGTAGCTGGTAAGCTTGTTCCTTATTCCCAAAGCAATTGGTGAAAAGATGTAAATGGTCCCTCCTCTTTTCAGTTTTGAATGTAGTTCTACTTAGTCTCCAGTTGTGCCGTATTGCTTGTGTTTCTTTCTTAAATTCTGAAAGTTTCTGTTGCCTTGATACCTTAGAGGTTTGAACACCTTGTAGTCTCTGTTGAAGCCTAAAAAGGTTCAATTCTTACATCCTGACAATGTAGAACAGCTTTGAGCTCAGGAATGTGTGTTGTTGCTCTTCTTGGTACTAATTCTAACGCAGCAGTATCTTTCTTGTAATTTGACGACCAAAATTATATTCTAATCGAGGTTTTACTAGTACATTGTACAGTATTAATCTCTTCAATCTGTTTTCCATTTTATATAGTTTGTTTTTACTACTAGCATGCACCATCCTGCACTTGTTGACAAAATATATCTCCTTAGTATCTGCCCAGTCCTGAATTTAATCTGTCCTTCTGAAATTCTTTTGCAGCTTGAACAATGTTTTCTGATTTGACCAGTTTGGTATAATCTGCAAAACTTTCTAGTTTACTAGCTGTAACTGAATCTACTGTAAATGATTGATATAAATTAGAAAGAGCTGTGCTGTAGGGTCTTGTGTACACGCGAGACAGTTTGACAACTATTAGTGGCTAATTTAAAGACTGAAGTACTGTGTGAGTGGAGCTGATATGGTGTCAGTGGTCGGCAGATAGACTGACTGTAAGCATCTGTAGAGAGAGAGCTGCAGTGCTTCTCATCTCCCAAAATAAAAGCTGACTTCTCTGAATCAGTGTGGGATAAAACATACATTTATATGCATAAAGCATCCAACGAGAACCCACTTTAAACGTGCTTTGTCGCTTGTCATGTGGAGTATCCTAGAAGATTTACATCTGTGAGTATTGATACAAAATCCATTCGCTGATTGAAATGGAGCGACAGGAACTCAAGAGAGTATAATGAAATCAGCGAATGAGCAATTTCCACATTTGTGGAGGTATGCATCCCATTTCGTAAGAAAAATAAGACAGAAGGGGAGAGAAGCTAGTATCAGGTGGATAAAGGAACTAAAATATATTGTCCAATCCTAACAAATTGACAAAACATAAAGCCAGACAAATTTGCTTCACTTCGGTAACTATAAACAGGAATGCTAAGGAAAGACGTGGTTTGTTTTGAGCAGCAGACATTGTGCTGTCGTCCTGCAGCCGAGATGGCTGACATTCAAGTTGTAGATAGGCTCCCAGTAAATAAAACATTTTGACATTGGCATAAACAGTGCACTCTTATTGTGTAACGGATTTAAAGACCTTGTGGAAAAGAATTGACAGAAGGAATAAATGCATGGCTTTCTCAGGAGTCCTGCCTACACTCAGCAACTGTGATCAGCTGGAAATGGTCATCTGAAAACTGCATGAGTGCAGACATGGTGTGCTGAAGCAGGATTCAGCATGCTCTGTCACTGGAAAGCTTTCTGTTGCAAAGGCTAGCCAGTACAAGCTTGATGGATTACTACTAAGTGAGATTGGTATATGGAGAATCTGTATGGGTTGGACTAAAAAAGTCTCATATGATAGATGATGGAAGGATGCATTGTTAGGGGTCTGTCACTGAACACCAAATTCAGATGTTAATTATAATGCAGGCTTGTATAATTAAATCAGAGATATGCAGTATGCGTAAAGGGAGAAAAGGTTGTTATAGGAGTTCATTTTCTTTGGATAGATTGGGGAAAAAACATAAAGGTTGTTGAGAACTTAAAAAAAGGGGTAAGCATGGGTTATTTTTACTACTACTACTATATTATACTGTGTATATATATATACAGTATGACAAGTTTTATCTCTAGGAATGCCAGAGTAGACATGGAGATTTGCATCATTCACCTGTGAACTACAGGCCCACTGTACAAGAGATCTGGCAAGGAAGAGAGAAGTTGAATCAAGGGGGGTCTTTATGAAGCCCAATATATTGACACTTTGACTTTCCACTATTTCCAACATCTTAATGAACAATTAAGATTGAATTGTGCGTGCAAGAACGGGCAACCGAATTTTGTCAGATGTCTAGGTTTCTGACGTTTTGTACTGATGTTTTCCTTTTGAGTCAGTAACACTCAAGCACACTCTCAACATCAATAAAAAGAAGTTAGTAAGCTAAGGCACCCAGTGGCATGCAACTTGCCAAAGGTTACTGACCTTAAGATTTCAGGAAAGCAAACCAAGAAGAATTAAAACTTACCTTAAGAAAAGTAGGATGGGATATGATGGATCTGGTACAGAATGTATAGCAAAAGTTTGACTTTTACCCCTGTTTGAGGCTAAGAAACATTAATACCACAAATAAGTATATCAATGTTTGGGAATCGCCTACAAAAATGGTTTGCTGAATTAATTTAGAAAAATATTAGGAGAACAAAAGCATTTTAAAAGTGGTTAAAAAGAACAGTAATTCCAGTATGTCCAGTCTGGACATAAAGGTAAAAGTTAGGGTGACAAAAATGGGAATAGTGGAATTATTAAATTAAGTTTTCACTCCAGGAAGTTATATCGATGAAGAAATTAACAACATGTATCAGGTTAAGATAAGAAAGTTCTACATGAGATTATGTATGCATTGAAGAGGTGGAAGTGTTGCAGATATTTGAAGAACTTAAGATAAATCTCAGTGTCTGATGGTATTCTACTGATTATACTTAAGGAAACGAGATATTATTCTATAGCCATAAATGGGTAACAAAACTAAACTAAGCAATTATTGATCTTCTTTGTATAATATGAATGTAAGGTAATGAAAATCATTGAAATTAAAATAGTATGACAGGAGTATTCTGGGGTATGATTACCCTGTTAGAATTCTTCAAACAAGCAACAGCAGTAATATACAGTATATCCTATTTCATGTTTGCTTTCTTAATACATGGAACTGTGGTCACTGTACAGTGTGGCTCTGAAATAATTTTGTAACTGTACAGTTATAAAGTTAAATTTCAAAACAAAGTATGCAATTCCAGGAAAGTGCAATGGGCTGGGTCTTAAGAGAAGTAAGGTGGGATCAAATGGTTATAGGATCAATAGAGAATTGATGGAGATATTCTGTATTCTTTTGCATTCATCCCAAGAGTAAGCAAATCGAAGGCTAGTAAGTTTTCGGCCCAAATGGATGGATAACTTAAATCATTAAAATATATGAAGGAAGAAGATCATTCAAAATATGATTTAAAAAAGTATACAGTGAAACAGAAGAGTGTAATGAACTGTGAGCACATGTAAAAAGGATACAAGACCGAGCGGAAAGAATGGCAGTGGAGGCTAAATAAAGACAATAAACTGTAAAGGACAAAGTAATAGTCACAAAGATAAAAATGGGAATCTTTTAGATGATAAAAGGGAAATGTCTAATGCATTAAATATTTCCGTCAGGTGATCATTAAGAAATATATCAGCAATGTGCCTCTGGGCTGAGGAAAGACAGTTCTGGATTAAAGTATCATAGCCCAGAAGAGTTACAGGTGCTAAAAGCACTTAAGATAAATGTATCACCAGGGTCTGATGCTATTTTGCTGTGTGTACTCAAGAGAGTATTTATAGGCTGTTACCAAAACACTTTCAACACTCATTCAGGCTGGGTAGTACCCATTGATTGGAAAGCTACTTATATTGCACCCACCCAAAAACAGGGTGATAAAGCCAAATTAGGCCTCTGTAGTTGTATGCCAGTAGGATTCTAGGAAATAGCATGGATTTAGCAAAGGTATGTCTTGCTTAACATGTTAGCAACAACAGTAATAGAAACAAAAGGAGTATAAAAGAGTGTAAAGTAGCAAATTTCAGAAGGATTTTGATCAGGTTTTTGTGAATGCCCACAAGCATTCAATAATTAATTACTGCAAGTAACGGGCAGAAGGCGGAGTACACCCTGGATGGGACGCCAGTCCATTGCAGGGCAGGCATACGGACTCAAACACACTTATCCTACCAGTTTGTGTTTGAACTGTGAGAGCAAACTGGAGCTCCCCAAGGAAACCCACATGAAGGGGGGAGAATATACAAACTCCACACAGATAGCACTCCAGGTCTGGAATCGAACCCAGGGCCCCACTGCCCCAGAGGCAGTAATGCTAACCACTGCGCCACTGTTCCACCCTTTCCTAATCTATATCAATTATATAGATTCTGGTGTACTTGATAAACTGGGCATGTTTGCAGATGATAGCAAACTAGGAGGATCAGTAAATACTGCAGTGGCTGCAAAAGAAGTTGAAATGAAGGCTGGGCACAAGGTCTGACAGATGAAATTTAATGCAGATAGGTACAGAGTGCTACAAAGAAGTGTTTGTGGGTAGTAAAACCATACTTTAAATGACAATTTGGGAAATGCTGATCTTGTAGAAGCTACCCATGTATTTATGTTGGCACCTTTTTTTCATCTTTTAGACAATGTAGGGGAGCCGTAAAAATGGCATACAGAATATTTGCAATATTTACAGGTTTACAATGCCCTAGTAGGACCTCATTCAGAATATTGCGTTCCGTTTTGGGCAGGTATCAGTCCAGAGAAGAGCAAGCAGGTACAGTCCCAGACTCACCAGAATGGAATAAAGGAGCACTTGAAGCCCTGTACAGAAAAGACAGACAGGACCTGATTCAAGTATTCACAATCTTCAGAGGTATTCACAGTTAACCCTGTTGACTTCTTTAAAGTCAGCAATGAAATATGAGCCAGAGGACAAAAATGGAAGCTAAGGGGAAGTGCATTTAAAACCGAGAACAGGAAAAACTTCTTCACACTAAAATGAGTTTGGAACAAACTACCCTGCTCTATTGTCAAAGCTGATACAATACCTTATTTTAAGAAAATGCTAGATGAAATCCTCTAATGAATTATCAGGGAAAAAGCAATCTTTTTTTACACATGTAAACATAAATTCACTTTCAAATAAGACGTTAGGATTAAGACCAATTCTGTGGATTCTGATCTACTAAATGTCAGTTTTATTTGCCCTTTTTTAATTCATTTTTGCAGCAATACTCATATTTGAAGATGCCTGAAGGTGGTATCCAAGATAGATTTCAGTCTTAAAGAAATGTATATGAAAAAGGAGCCAATATACTGTAGGTGCTCCTTACAACATGTGCAGTATAGGCTTTGTGTGTGTGCAGGGTGATGGGCCTTGGAACAAAAACAACTGGTAGACAATATAAAACAACTGCAGTAAAAACATTTCAGAAAGTATCTGTAGACATTACGAAATTTCTTGCTTTATGAAATGCTTAATGCTTATTGTTGCAAACTGTTTACAGAATGTTGTTAAATATTATACGTCTTTTTTGCTTCATTCATTTTTTTCTGATTTTCTGATCTGCATTTCACCTTCAACAGAAGAATGCTGTTTGGACACTGAGGCTGATTGAGATTGAAACATCTCTCCACTTGTCTGCTATTTTGTTTGCACCTTTCTAGCAGGATTGTGAAACACACTAGGGACAGGAATTTTGGACAGATGTAACAGGTTTCTTCGAGCATGGCCAATGTGTTAATATTGGGTTGGCTTAGCATTAATTTTGTAGAAGATCTGAAACTATATAAAACAGGACTTTTTTTCAGACTTGTTTTTTTGTGGAGATTTCTTTGAAAACTGTAATTAGTTATATACAAACTGTAACTTAAGCTTAAAGTGGCAAATTGTAGGTTATTAAGTTTACTGTTCCTCTCCCTTTGACAAGTAACCTTTTAAACTTTGTCCTTGCTGTGCCACTTTCTACTGCCATCCTGAGCAGATCACGATAATGACATCTGACAGTGAATGAATGAACTGGCAGCTATAACTGGTGATGGCTATAGAGCAGCTGTTATGTAACAGTGAACACTGAATAGAGTCAACATCATCCTCTCCGGGCCAGAAAGTCTGTTAGGCTTTTCCATTAAGTTGCAGTTTGACCAATTAACATTTTTGTGGGCACCTTCCTCTTCTGTACTCCTGTGGTACTGGTGATGGGCAGGGTGATTATTATTTGTGGAAAAGCTTCTAAAATTCTTTGGACTGGATTGCAAGCACATTGAAAGTGCTGTACTCTTATTTTTAATCTCATTGTAAAGTACTGGCTGTAGATGTTAGCCAGAGCTGATGCATGGAAGCTGTGTTTCATTGAGTTCTTAGCTTTCAAATTGTCTGGGGGGGGGGAGAAAGTTTTGACACTGTATATTTTTAACAGAACGTACACTTAAGTCTTGCCATTGACGTATCCTCATCATCTGTTGGAAATGTTCAGTGAATGAAAATGTTCTCTTCTGGAAATAGCAATCTAATTTGCCATCTGGCCTATAAACAGTATGTACTGCTACAGTCAAGGTATGCAATAATGTATCAATTTTTAGTTATTCTTGAAAAAACAAAGCTCATCACTTGGATGGTATTTAGTTTGGGGGAAGGGGCCAAAAAATGAGCTGAAATGAAAACTCCATTCATTAAGCGTTGTATATTCCGTGAATAGTTTATCTTGGATGCTTTTATATGGGAACATTCCCTTATCTCTGTTAAAGTCTGAATATAGCTGCAGTACAAGTCAGGCTCTTGAGGCATACCACAGCCTAAACATTAACTGCCTTCTTCGTGCCTAAACACTCTTTGTTCCCCTCTGAGAAAGTGAATCCCAAATTTGGCTTTGTGTGTGTACAATGGGGAAGTATTGCCAAAATGAGGAAATTGTGTGCTTTAGAGGTAGTAACCTTTTCTAGCTGTTGTCGTTCTCTTTGTAAACTGCTAAATAAGGTACATGGAGATGACATACCGGTTAATCCCTCAGGTTCTTTAAAATGTATGTTGTTTGTCATTGAATGCACTTGAGAGCTTTGTTGCACTCAGGACATAACTGTTTGAAACCCTCCTTTTCTTCTTTTGCATATTTTTCTTGGTGAATGAGGGATATATTAAAAATGTATCCTTTTGCTTTTAATTCTTAAAACAGTTGGAATAACACTATGATACTGAAGCTGGAGTTCCAAATGGCAAGTTTAAAGCACTTTATGGTGAAATTAAAGCATTTTTTTCTGAGTAGTGTTTTTCTCTAGTGCCTTTATTAGTGGTTTTGGAATACATTCCTCGTTAACAAATATGTTTATCTTATTATTGGCTTTCTAACCATTTTCTTGCCCCATGACCCACCATGCTTTCTGCCTCTTTTTAGTTTGGTTTGTTGTGCAGAAACCCAAATTGTTTTTGCTCAATGATAATAGCAAATAAGGAAACCTTTTAAGTATGTTTTCCAATCACCCAGATTAAATATTCCACTCATCTAAAAACATTCCTCAGTTATTAATTTGCCACCTGCAGTGCGTTGTATTAATCAGCTTCTAATCCTGCACATTCTAATGACAACGTAGTAGTAATTGCAATCAATGGTCTAGCAGTCAGTGCACCGCACTGTTCATGATGCTTCTTGGGGTGAAACCTAAGAGTGAGTTGCTTAGTGGCTCCTAAAAATTAGATGTTTATTTCATCCTTGTCTCCCCTGTTTAAAGTGCAGATAATATTGCAAGCCCAAACAACAACAAGAAATTAAGATAAGTTTTGACTTTTGTTTTGAACGACAACTTGTTTTACAGAACTTAAGAATGGAAATGTATAGAGAAGCACTCTATACATTTGTACATTGTATAAAATTATTCTTAATAGAATTATATGCAATAATACAATTTGCAACATTATCCTTAATAAAGCTAAAATTTCTAAGCCTGTATTTTCCTTACTTTCCTTTAGCACTTACTGGACATAGCTACAGTACATCTATGTAAAGAAACAAATACTGTTTTTTTTGGCAGTATGGTAGTGAACTTATTCACAATCTTAAGCATGACTTTTTTAGAATAAAATTAAGTTTTTAGAATAAAAACAAATTGAAACAATGTTTTGAAAGCCATAAATTAAATGCTCATAACCTTTTCCCTGTAATACTGCTGTATTACTGTAGGTAAAGAGGCACAGCAGTTTGACGTTAATGCCCCTGTGTTCATTGCTAAGGTGTAGCAAAAAGTCTTTTCTGCTGTTGGCTGTCTAAAGTGAAAATATGATACAGAAAACAGAATAGAAAAAATGCACTTTTAGTGTCAGTTTTTATAAAAGTAACCCTTTGGTGCCGCATTTCTCTCACTCTATCAATCCACTGCTAGATAAAGAGCTCCCAACGAATATGCTAAGAGCTTGTCTTCATGTGTGCTTATTTGATGTTTCACAGATTCTTGTATTTCATTTGGCTAGCTTGTATAAGGTCATCATCTTTGTTGTTGGTGTTATCTGGGATCCAGTTCAGTATTTCCTTTAAACAATGTGGTTTTCTTGGGACTGATTTTAGTCTTATCACACACTGTCCTATAATCCACTTGTTGCTTTTTATGGATTCCCCTATTCCACACATACCTTCTGCCATGCTTCTCAAGGCCAACTGTAGATTTTTATATTCTTTGGTTTGCCAGGTATTGCATCTAACATTAATATGGGAGGTATACGTGAGCGGGGGCTTCACATTGCATGCACAGCAATGGTTTCCCAATTGAGAATCATATTTAAACTATCAAAACCATTCCAGTCCTGTGTGACTGTACTTGATTTTTATTCAGATGTCCAAAATAATTAACTGTCGAAAGATTAAATACCATACCAAGGACATTTACGCCTGGTGTCATGTTTCATGAAACCGAATAATGTAGTGCCGTGTGACATTGTATAATAAATCCAAAGGAACCTTCGTTAAATGCCTCGAGAGCTCTTGCTCTTACTAACTTGCAGACTTGCACAGTGTTAGTGATGTATTTATTGAGGCGGAAGATGTATGGTTCTTTATCACTATCTACACTATACCCCACTGTCCTGCATACTCTGATGTGTATTTGGCTATACTGAATAGGAAGTATATCCAATCAATGGTAACAAATCAGAACTCAATCATCCTTGGATACTTGCTAGTAAGTACTTCCCATTTCCATTTTTAAAATGTTTGAGTATACCAGTGAACCATAATATGCACAAAGAAAACATTAAAGTATTTAAATAACTGTACAGTACATGAGAGGAAGCCATTAGGTCCATCTACCCCATTTTTAGCTAATAAATAGCTAATTGATCTTATCAGCCATTTCCTGAAAAGAAACCAGAGTATTATCTTCCATAGCACACCTTGGTAGCTAGTTCCATACTCCCACAACCCTTTGTGTAAAGAAGTGCTTCCTGTTCTTGGTTTTAAATTAACTCGATAGTTATCCTGGATCATTGTTTTTAAAAGAGTGAGTTTGTATGTTGTATATATCCACACATGCATAGATACATTCGTTCATTTTATGTGCTTTATTTTGTGTTAGGAAGCTAACTGAGCTAACTTGTCTAAATGAGATTGGAAGCTCTCTGAAGCATTAATGTTGGAAGGAGAGGTGCTCTCTCAGAGAATGGAAAAGGTAGCTCATTCTGGACAGTTGGAGACTCAGAAGCTCAGAGACCTAAGCTGGTTAAGGCATACTGATAACAAGGATTGTCATGTGACAGTTACACTGAGGTGGCCCTGAACTGGCACAGGTTTGAAGGTTTGATATGTTTGCACACATACTCTAATTTAGAGTCTGGCACAGGGTCGACGGGTAGCATTGACACTGGCCTAGAGCCATTATAAAAACAGCCAGCATAAATGCAGCAACAGGAATGGTCCAGTAACCAGCTTGCCATTCTGCTTCCATTTTATAGTCCTATTTAACAACTATGGCAACCAATTACTTCAGATCCAGTTGCTTTCGAACAAGCATTTTTTTCTTTGTTTGTGATGGACTGAAATTTATATTTTGGGAAGAGAAGGAGGGAAAGACTTTTTTTCCCCAAAAATATTTCTGGAACAAATATAAAAGTACAGTTTTTGGAGGATACAAAGAAGGTAAAGAAGTTGTTTGACTAAAAAACATAAAATGGAACACAAAATATAAATTTTGCTACACCTCGACTTCAACCCAAACCTAGAAAACCTACACTGTCACAGTTTATAAGTCAACTCAGTGTGAATTGCATTAATGATTGATTGCACAGCAGGACCTAGATTGGATTGCATGCAAGTGGAGCTATAGGCTTATAAAAACCAAAACCCTAATTACCATTTTTACCCTGAGAGATGACTTTTGCATAATTACCATAGTTTTTCTAATAGTAAAGTTAATATGGAATAAGCTTAGAGATATAAGACTTTACATCTAGAAGAAATTCAAAGACCAAAGACAATTGTAATAGTTTACTTGGTGTTGATAGTAAGACGTGTTGGGAAACAAAGTATTGGGAAACACAAATTGCATTAAAATGAATGACATACCCTGTGGTTAATATGAAATTAAAATAGCTTGCACTTCAGTAGCAAGAGAGAGAGCTAATATTTTTTTTCCGATTTAGAAATTGCCTGAAGGGAAAGGTTGAGTATCTTTTATTTTTCCTACAGTTTCAGCTTAGAAAGAACATAAAATGCACCAAGCGATATTCTTCACTTTGACTAAGGAGTAAGGAGAGAAATTAATGTGAAAATTGGTGAAAGGATCATTGGTCAAAAATGAAAACTTTTAAACACAATAGTGGCATAACAGTGTTCATAAAAATATACCTGTATACCTAAGTAATATAATGGTTACATTCAGAAACACTGTAAGAAAATTCAGGACCTCCTGAAATGGTTTCCCCACTTTTATTGTCAAAACCATCATGCCAGTTCTTCAGAAGATGAAGGATCAAATTCTCATGATACATTTCTTGTCCCATGTAGTGCATTTTCTTGAAAATTGTCCTAGTTTAGTTTATTTTCATTAGCACAATGTTTGTGTTTGCATTTTAAGCATACTGTATGTTTGAGTGTTTGGTGCTTGAAGTAATTGCTGGTGATATACAGTAGTGCAGATGTTTTTAACGTAAATTATGCATTATCATGGTCAGGTTAGTGAAATTACAAAATGATGCTTATGCTTTTTAACTGTTTATTCAACAAAATAATATTAAATTATCAATATTGTAATTAATAATGTTAATAATATTGAATAATATTTTATTCAAAACCTGAATGCTTACATACTTTCTCAACTATTTGAATTGAGGTGTGTAGTGTGTAGTTTTGAACAGTAAAACCCATGTTATTTTTATATATAAAAAAACATTACATTTCTTTTGAAATGCATAGGATAGGACATATTAAAACGGCTATTTTGATGGAGTCTTGTTGTTTACACATGCACTTAAACCATGTTCCATATTATAAAACAGAAATATAATTGTAATTTAAAAAGTAAATGCCCCTTTTAAAGATTCATTGAATGAGCACCCTTTTTAGTGAGCTGAGCTGTGTAATAGTATGTCAGTATACAGGCAAGCTTGGAAGCAGGCTAAAACATGCAAAATTGCATTCCATGTTGGTTTGACTGTAATGACTGCAATAAACTAAAACACATTTTTTTCTTTTCGCCTGATTACCCCAAGTCAAGCTTAAAAACTATCATTTAAAATGTTTTTGGTATGTGTTCCTCTTTAACTGGAACTTAATTGGTTATTTAGTCTTGTTTCTGAATTGGACCTAATTTATTTTTGACTGAAACAGAATACATATCTAACTTTAGAATAATGCTGTAGTTGGATACACTGACATAATGAAAAAAGTACTGGTGTGAAGAGGCTTTTGCCAAAGATCAATCCAGTCTTTTTCAATAATGGATTTCTGTACTATTTCCATTTGAATGTTTTCATAACTGAAAACTGTCATAATGGTCATAAGCATAAAACAAATTGCTTTATATCTTAGGCCTTGCATATTTTTTTATTAACACATTCTCAAGTGAATAGCAGAAAATATTTTGAATGCTTTTCTCAGAGTGTAGCCGACAGCTGAATCACATCAAAAGCCATACAGCTTTGGAACGGCAGTCCTGGAAATTTGCAGCACAGTGAAAACAAGGGGGGTTGTACTGCCTTCTGATGATATTGCGTCCCTGTGTTCAGTTTCTGCCCTCCATAAAGCTTCTACACTCATCATGCTTTGGTAACTTCAAAACAATTGACAGGTAACTGTTCAGAAAGTGTTATGCATGGCTCCACTTGTGCCACTTGTGTGAACGCATGTTTATACTAGTCCTTTCAAAATAACTTCAGCTGAAGTGAATCGATTTGTACACTAGAAAGAGTACACTAAAATAAGTAGAAAAATTAATGTTTATTGTTTATAAATTCTCTGATTAATTGTATAGACACCCAGACTTAGTAGATTTTAGTGCTTGTATATGCATACATATACAAGCACACACTGTACTATAGTACAGGCTAATGGGGATGCCACCCACCTGTAACAACTTCTTTTATTGTTGTGACAGTCTTACTTTGAAAGAAACAAAGAAAATGCCATTGGGGGTTTTATTGTATTATGTCTGGTTTTCTAAACGTATTCAGGAATTTGAAATAGTTTTCAGTCATTTTTTGTGTGACTGTACTGTGGGCGTATGCAAAACTGAGGAGCTGGTATCAGCTCTGTCTGCCAATGCCTGCTGCCCATGAGGAAGTGTGTATGCTCATAGCTTAACCATGGTCTCTGCAGATAAGATATACAGACGTTTTAACACCCTGCAAGTTTTCTTATCAAACACATGACTCTGTGAGAGAGGCCGTGCAGTTAGTAAATTTCTTACTAGTGCTTTGGCCTGGTAATATTCTTTCCTCCTTAAATAAAACATGTATCCTTTAATAAAGGTCTATGGTATTACAAGCCCAATTGGAAAAGATAAGAAGGCAAATTCTAGCTCAGGTCCCAACTCCGGAAGTGGCCATCTTAAGCAGTATTCAAATTGCCTGCGACTTCCTGTTTCTTATTCATACAGGAAATAACCTCTCAACAGTGTGAACTGCAGTGATATTCTTTTTTCTGTGACACAGAAGGGCTGCCTTCGTCTTGTGTTATTTGAAATGAAGATGGAGGTTGCCGTTTTCCTGTGAAACAAGCAAGCAAGTCACCGAAAGATAATGGAATGGTCTAGATGAACCTGCCCATAACAAAACTGACTAGAACATAATTTTGCATCTGGTAGTAATGTATGGGATAGATCACATATTGCATTCACTTGAGGTGCCCCAATAAAAACAATAGTGTCTATGCCTTGACCCAGGCATGCAAAAGGTATGGCATTGACTGACGGGGGTCTCGCATACAGACTGCAGGGTTATTCCAAATCAAATCAGCGGTGTTAACTTGCTAAGGATTTACACTGACATAGAATGTCTGCTCAGCTCGTCCCACATAAGGCTGTTAAAAATGACACATCACTCATGAGATCATGCATTATTGTGCTGGAAGTTGGTTTGTAGCACAGTCTTTGTGTCTTCAGTGTTGCACTGTGCAGTACGCTTGTCATTGTTTACCAAAGTGGATCTATGATAGATAGATACTTTATTGATCCCGTGAGGGAAATTGCAGTGCAACAGCAGCTTTACACAGACAACACAGCCAAAGTGTAACGAATGATACAATAATAATAATAGTACAATGCATACAATATAATCAGTACAGTGAGGGGTGCACTAAAAGAGTTACTCACAGTCCGGACACACAAAGAACAAACTAGAACAGAACATTATGCAGAAAAATTGTATAACACATATGCATATAAATATAGATGTAAATATAGATATAAATAGATATAAATATAAATGTATTGCACGGGTCCTTGGCATATATTGCACAAAAAAAATGGTTGTAAACGGGAAAAGAAAGAGAGCAGATGTAGCAGTAGATGTGTAGATGTGTTTAGTCCAGAAACAGGTCACTGTCAATGTTGCCTCTGCCCAGACGCAAGGTGGATGCATTATACAGTCTTATGGCAGAAGGCAAGAATGACCTCCTGTAGCGCTCCCTGTCGCACCGTGGACGAATCAGTCTATTGCTGAATGTGCTCTTCATTTCTACAAGCCTGTCATAGAGGGGATGGGAGATGTTGTCCATGATGGCCTCTAGTTTGGACACCATTCTCCTTTCAGCCACTACCTCCAAGGGGTCCAGGTCAGACCCAATGACAGAGCTTGCTCTCCTGATGAGCTTGTTCAGCCTTTTGGAATCCACTGCTCTAATCCCAGGGCCCCAGCATACCACTGCGTAGAAAATGGTGCTCGCCACCACCGACTGATAGAACATATGTAGCATCTTACAACACACATTGAAGGACCTGAGCCTCCTCAAGAAGTAAAGTCGGCTCTGTCCCTTCTTATAGATGGCCTCGATGTTCTTAGACCATTCCAGTCTATCGTCGATGTGGACTCCCAGGTACTTGTAAGAGTCCACCATCTCCACGCCACTCCCATGGATGTAGACAGGAGTAGGTTTGACCTTTTTCCTCCTGAAATCTATCACCAGTTCCTTTGTCTTTGTTACATTCAGTTCCAAGTGGTTCTCCCCACACCACTCCACAAAGCTGCTGACCAGTCCTCTGTACTCCTCCTCCTGCTCACCCGTGATACATCCCACAATTGCAGAGTCATCTGAGAACTTCTGCAGGTGGCATGACGAATGAAGCGGATCCTTGCACGATCACCAATATCTTTGCACAAAATTAGACAAAAGTTTTGTCGTTTCTCCTGTGTACATTTTTCCACAATTATGAGGTCCTGAATTAATCTGAAAACTACTCTCGCATTTGAAAGTCAGGGCCTTTGTTACCATTGTTGATAAACTAGTGTGGTTCTGTCTGATGGCATTGAGTCATGATGGTACTGTAGGTGGGGACACCTGTTAACCGTAATCAGATTTCAAGTTCTTCCTTGGTGCCTTAGCAGTTATTGTTGATGCTTTGCAGAAGTGGTTCCTGGGGTTACCCCTCTGAACTATATGCTCCATTTGGTGGTTTCAACTTATTGACTGGGTTTTGGTTAAACACAGGTGCTCCCTTTCAGTTGATGTTGCTTCTGGAGTCAGGTAATTGATGAATTTGTGAATGCCACTATTCATAATGGCAAAACCTGCTAATGTTTAATGTCAAAAACATGACAGGTTGTAGTTTGTTTCAGCTGAAAGGGTGGTGGCTGACAGAGGCGTGGTTAGTACATCTCACCTTAATGAAGCGAACTGAAAACAATATGAAAAAATCGTTCAAAGAGCAGATACAAATTCTTTAGAACCCAACCAAGGGGGATGGGCTCTAAATGCCTTGGCAGTGTTAAATGGAAAGGCCAGCAATGCTTTGAGTTCTGTCTCTTACATTTGCATTGTGAGTATAACTGGACCATCAATATGGATTTTATTCAGTCATGCCTCCCTTCCGTATGTGCAAACTCAGAAGCACACATTTCATACCATAAACTTACTGTCACCATTTTGTCATTTAAGACTCCAGCGGTAACAAGGAATGTAAAAAGCACAAGTGAGCTTTTAACATTTTCTTCAGGCATCTCATGATCTCTTATCAGACTTGCAGTGCTAACTGATTAACCAGTTTAGTAAGCAGTTTTTATTTGAGTGATAAGTGTGGTGCAGTTGTGAATCTAGGATCTCACTGTAGTTTGAACCAGGTGAATATCTTCTACGTGTTTGTACCTTTACTGTATATATATCATCCTTGGCTATTTGGGTTATCCCTAAGGTTAGAAAGCATTGCGTCATTTAACATGTTTGAACAAACGAAAGTAGAACACTCCCTCAGTTTCTCTTCATAGGTTACGGCAAGAAAAAGCTTTCACACAGCCAGCACATTGCAATATGCATCTCAGACTTTGTTCTCTTTTATGTGGTTCATACATGTAGCATGTTTGTCTTAAGATTTCATATAGAATTGTATCAAGAAATTACACTCCTTATTCATCGGTTTTAGATCTTGTGTTGTGACAAGCCAAAATCTGTTGTTGAAAATAGTACTCTAGGAAACTGGGGGTGGGGTGAATTTTCTTTTTTCAAGGAGTTTAAACTCTTCACTGAACCTTGCAAGTGTTGTTCAGACAGCTTGTGATTTTTTTTTAGGATATATCTAGTCACTTAAGTATATTTCTCTGTCTAATTTCCCAGTTTAGAATTCCCAATTACCTTTCAACCTCTCTTCCCACTGCTCTCCCATGTTTACCTTGCAAAGCTGGATGCACACAGACATGGCTGTCATACCAACCACTTGTCTTCACACTCCCGAGCCCAGAACAGAAGCCTCGAAGCTCAGTCATCTGGGGGAACAGCACT
The DNA here is from genome assembly GCF_055471065.1 of Atractosteus spatula. Taxonomy (NCBI): domain Eukaryota; kingdom Metazoa; phylum Chordata; class Actinopteri; order Semionotiformes; family Lepisosteidae; genus Atractosteus; species Atractosteus spatula. The sequence goes on from NC_142706.1 coordinate 54,735,137, forward strand.
GCTCCCTCTGACACTGCCCAGATCCTCTCTCACACAGCCATTGACAGGGCCTGGTTTTTCAAGGCAAGCTAGGATGTTCCTGCTGAGCAGCAGTG